>NC_141876.1:116682651-116985681 GCF_056163025.1 Triticum urartu | reverse complement strand
GAAGCAAAGGACGGTATTGCCAGCAGCAACGAAGGCCCCAATATGTCATCCTCAATGGATGCAATGAAAAAGATAGACAAGGATAAAGTGAAAGCCGCGCTTGAGAAACGGAGGAAATCAAAAGGTGATGCCGGTAGAAAGGTTGACATCATGGATGATGATGACCTGATTGAGAGGGAGCTGGAGCATGGCGTGGAGATGGCTGTCAAGGATGAGAAGAAACACGACAGAAGGCAGAGCTGGCCCCAGCCCCCGCACCAGAACGCCGAGGAGGGCGAGCTCTCCATGGACAGTCAAGAGTACCTTTCCACCGTGACTGAGCTCGACGACCGGAAGAGGAAGGATGTGTATGACCACAGGAGCTATGATCACGGCGAGAGGGACCTTAAAAGGGTGAGATCATGAAATTGAGTATTCATCAACCCCCCCCCCCCCCCCCCCCCTCCCCTCTGTAGAACAATCGGCAGACTGTAATTTGATATGTTGGGGGATTTGAACTGTTATGTACTCCTACTATATAATTGAGAAAAAGAATTTCCCCAGGGTAGGCGTGCATTTTCAAGTGATGATGTTATCCAACATTGGGCAGCAGGTCCATGCTGTGAAAATTGTGTGAAATGGAGACTCTTATGCGAGTGTTTTGCAGTTTTGACGCCCTGCTGTTGATGGGTGTTTGATGAATTTTATGCATCCATGGAAGTTCGTCCATGTGTAGGGAGAGATGCTACTCCACCTTTTGTGCGATCAGATGGTGTACATTCTGTTAGACAGATCATGCTGATCGATCCGGTCAGTGGAAGACTCGAGCCATGATGGAACAAGACTACAGAAGAACTCAGCACTACAGTTCATGCACTATCCGTCCAGTCTCTGCTGTTTTTTGTTTGTTTGAACCAATTGAATCAAAATTCATTATGTGTGATCATCATTTCATATAATTTGTCTGAACCAGAACGACAAATACGTATCCCCTCCACCCACTCTGGCATTTACTAATGAAATATCCTTCACCATCTGACTAGAAATGGAACGAAATGTCTAGAGGATGTCAGGATCAGGCTCCTTGATCCCCGCAAAAAGAGAGAGAGAGAGATCAGGCTCCTTGAATGCAAAAGGGTTTTTGTGTCTCGGCCAAAGAGCTTTTGCCGGTAATATTCTCCCTACCGGAGGAGCCTTGCTTTGGTGCTGGTGGACGGAACGCAACAGAGGCAATCATGGCGAAAGAAGACTTGAGCTTGAAGCTTTTCCATACACTGACGAATGGAGGGAGTCTAGGGCCAAAACCCACTGTACCGGTCGTGCAGCGGTGTAGATGGGGGAGGCCGCCGAGTCATATGGTGAGGATCAATACCGACGAGGCGTTTTCAGAGCGGTCTAGAGCAGGTGGTTGGGGACTCATCTGTATCATGATACACTGGATATTTGGTTTGCAGCTGCTGGTGCCAAACACCCTATATCAGGCTGTGTCCTTGGCAGATCGGTTAGGAGTTGAGCGGGCAATTTCTGACACCGGCTGCCTTGTTTTGAAGCAAGCCATTTCCTCCAATGCCTACGACCTTGCGCCTCTTGGTGCCCTGTTTAGCGATATTAAGCTTAGAACCCTCTTCATTGAGGCCCAAGTGGTGTATGCACCGAGATCTTGTAATAAACCAGCGCATGAGCTGGCTGCTATGGGTGCAGGCTTGTCTGATGGTGAACTTAGAGAGTGGTTCACTGGCTACCCTGATGATGTAATCAGTGTTGTGACCGGCGATCAGGCCGTGCCGTAATGGAATACGAGTGTTCCATTTCAAAAAAAGGGAACAAAATAAGATTGGATTGTTCCTCAATTGGAAGGAGATGTTTTGAGCAATCAGAGAATCGCTTGACAAACAGTTCTTTGTTTAGGGAAGCCACTTGGTGGACTTCAGTCGATCAGGTACCAGTACACGTTTATCATTCGATAAAACATAGCTAAGGGGTTCATCGTCCCAATACACATGAGAATAAGAATTAAACATAATCACTTCCATACCTTGACCAAACAAACCGTTGCATGCTTGAATCACTTCCAGGCGGTCAGACTCGACGATGATGGTGTTACATCCCAAGTTTTCAACCAGTTCCGGGGCTCCGGGCCCTTCTGGGTAGCGGTCGCCTCCACCGTGGCCGAGTCCAACATGTGATCAAGAACCCAGCGACCGGTTCACCATGATCATTGCGGAGGACCGCAGCCACTGCCCCTGTTCCATTTTCAAAAAGTATGATGATGATGCATCCACATTCAGTTTATAATAATTCCATGAGGCTTCCCTCATCGTATCAGGACTGGTTGTGAACTGTTCAGAGCTTTGCATAGTTCGCGCCAATAGCCTGAATTGCAAACACAGTTGACTGAGCAGGTTCCACCTCTCCTCGATTAACAACCTCCCGTCGCTGCCACAGGATATACCATGCCCCTACAGCGATCGTCTCCTGTACACCATACCGACCCATAAACGCTGAATGTTTGACAGTATTCCTCAAAGTTTCCTCAAGCATCACTGACCCGTGATCGATCAATCTGCATTGCTTGTTTGATGAACACCTCAAGTCCCTGCGCTTGCCAAACCTTCCTCGCATGCCACGCCTCCCGTGAACATCAGGTGCTTTATATCCTTGGCTCCCCAGCAGCAGATGGGACATTGGGGTGAGGTCTTGATATGCCTACCTGCAAGAACAATCATCCCCGGTATCACACTGTGAAGAGCCCTCCATAGGAAACAATACCTTGCTGGGGACATGTAAGTTCCATAGGAGATCTCCCATACTGGGTTCAGCCTCGAGCTGCCTTGTCCATCCGATCGACGTCTCCTTGAACCAACTTGTTGTGCCATTCATTATAGTATGCAGATCTTACAGAAAAGGCGTAATTTTTTTATTTATGCCAAGCTATAAAATCTTCTAAGTTCCCAGTATTCAGGGCAGCAAGGCGATGTCATTAGCCTAATCGAGATGAGGTGTAACAATATGTCTTGGAAATAAATTGGCATGTACATAATACAATGGTGGTATGACGGACAACGAAGATGGTATCACGACCTCAGCCCTCTTGCACGACCCTATCACCAATAATCTCCACAAGAGCATGATCCATCCTTAAAATGATGAAAGCGCTGTAAATCTCTAACAATAATTTCTCGTTCAGCGGACTTGGAAATAAACTTGATTACTGCATGGCAATCAGTACAGACCCGAAGATTCTTTATCACATGGATTACTGAACCCGGGACAGAGTTCATCAGAGCAAAAGCAACAGCAAGCTTTTCACTGTGGATGCGCAACGCAGATTCTTTCTCCTCTTCATCCAAATCATGATGAACAGAACCCGTGTTTGGTACATAGCCTGCTTTTTGCGCTATCTCAAGCAGTTTCCCCAGATAAGAATAGATCTCCTTGTGCTGAGGATGACTCGTGTCGCCAACATAAAACACATGGGTTTTACCTTTCAATTCAACTGAGCTATACCCTGGAGGTTTTTCTATTCCTCTTGTTTTAACCAGAACTCTCATTCTCTCCACATCTGTCCACATTCCAGCTTCTGCATATATATTGGACAATAAAACATAGTACCCACTGTTGGTCGCATCTAACTCAAACAATCTTTTCGCAGAAATTTCTGCCAGCTCAACATTTTTCTGGACTCGGCATGCACTAAGAAGAGCTCCCCAGATAGCAGCATCAGGTTTAACCTTCATTTCTTTAATGAGGCCATAAGCCTCATCAAGACAACCGGCACGGCCAAGAAGATCCACCATGCATCCGTAGTGTTCCACTCCAGGTTCAATCCCAAACTTATTCCTCATGGTTTTGTACCAATAACGGCCCATATCTAAAAGACCAGCATGACTGCAAGCAGCTAAAACGGAGATAAAAGTTATGTAGTTAGGGTTTTGCCCCGATCTGCACATCTCATTGAAAACTTCAAGGGCGTCTTGTCCATGACCATGCATACCATAACCAGTAATCATGGCAGACCATGACAGGACATTCTTCTGCTTAATTTTGCCGAAAGCCTTTCTTGCCATTTCCACTCTTCCGCACTTGCTGTACATATCAACTACAGAAGTTCCAACATAGGTATTTTCCTCCAAACCCATTCTTACCACCTGATTATGAATGCGCTTTCCAGTCTGTATCGTCCCAGCATGTGCGCAAGCCAGTAACACAGCAGAGAACGTCACAGCATTGTACCTAATGCCTCCACCAACATTCAGCATCTTGCCATACAGCTCCAGGGCCTCCGCCGACAACCCATTCTGAGCATACAGCGCAATCATCGTATTCCAGGACACCACATCCTTCTCCATGGTATCAAACACCTTCCTCGCAACCGGCAGGTCACGACCACCGCCTTTGGCATAAGCGTCTAACATCGTGTTGACCACCCCAGCATCCACGTCCAAGCCAATCTTCACAATAAGCGCATGAAGGCTAGCAGTAATTCCGCGGACAGGGACACGGGCCGACGAGGAGAACGCCACAAGCACAGCCGCCTCGTCCACCGCCATGGCAGAACCAGACGCGAGCAAGTCGCGGAAGAGAGAAAGCGAGGGGTAGACTAGATTGTTTCGCAGGTAGCCAGAGCACATGGCCGTGATAATGACGGGGTTGGGGCTGGGAATTTCATCGAACGCCTTACGGGCGTCGAGCGGGCGGCAGCAGTGGTGGTACATGTGGAGAAGAGCGGAGGCGGAGAAGGGGTCAGAGGGAAAGAGGCCGGAACGGAGTGCAAGGAGGTGTAGCTGGCGGCCGGCGGCGAGGGAGGTGGCGGCGGCAGCTGCGCGGAAGGCGGGGGGAAGGGCCGGGAGGAGCGCGGCCGGGTTAGCGCGGAGAGCGGCGGCAAAGGTGGCCAGAGCGGCGACGGCGTCTCCGGAAGCAAGGAGGTCGGCGACGGCGGCGGACCAGGAGGCAGGACGGGAGGGGTCCACGGCGCGGAGGAACAGTGCGCGGACGGAAGGGGTGGAACTGTGGATGGGCGTGCTCTGTAGGCTTTGAGTGTTGGAGGCGGGGACTGCCGTGGAAGGCGACGCCGCTCGTGGGTTGAGCGGAGGCTGCACTCTTGCTGCCGCCATTCCTGAGATGCCGGTGGTGGCCACAGCGCAGCCAGGAGCGGAGGTTGATGAGCGCTTTCGTGAGAGAGGTTCCGAGGGAGAAGGAAGACGTAGGGTGTGTTTGGTTTAGAACGCAGATAACTGCCACACGGGTGGGCGTTAAGGGATCTGCTCACACGTTCTGTGTGGTGTCTAAGAGGATCAGCCTACACGCTTGTGTGTGGGCAAAACAACTAGCACCCACATGCCTCTTTTTTTCCTCCTGGTCCCTCTTACACGCGTGTGTGTGGGCGAAATAGATAATGCCCACACGCCCGGTACATCAGGCCTCGCACCTCGTGGTCCCGCACGCCCCACGTGACACTTTACCGCGCGCCTGCAGTTGCCATGGGACGGACCCTCGTCCATGTTCGTTTAAGTGCAGTTGCCATGTCGCTGAACTGCGGTTGCCATGTCGGACAACTACAGTTGCCATGTTTGCTCAACTGCAGTTGCCATCTCAGGTCAAAGTTCCAGATTGCCATTTTTTGGACAACTACAACTGTTGCCATGTGTGATCTGGTCTACTGCAGTTGCCATGATTTTAAAACTTTAGGAGTTGCCACCTACTAACACTAGACAGTTGCCATGCAGCACTATAAAAAAAGGCATGGCAAAAAAACATGTTCGGATAAAAGAGAGAGTTGCCATGTGATCACAAGCACGCTAGGACAGTTGCCATGTAAAAAGAAAGAGCTGCCATCTGCTTACGTGCACGCTAGGGCAGTTTGCCATGTACCATGCAAAACATATGGCAACTGATATGTCCGGGTAAAAAAAAAGAGAGTTGCCATCTGCTTGCAATCACACTAGGGCAGTTGCCATGTACACTGCAAAACGCATGGCAACTGGCAGCTTGAGTGTGGCAGAGGAGACGGGCGTGTGGGCGAGATGGCAAACGCCCACACACCAGCCCTTCTGCGTGACTGAAAACTGGTGTGTGGGCGAACTGCTAAACGCCCACACACCGGCCCCTCCGTGTGGTAAAACAGATATGTGGGCGACCTCTCTCACACATCACACACGTGAGTTGTCCTACGTGGCATACAAAATCTGTTAATTCGTGCCAAGATTCGTGCAGAAGTTACTAGACGGTGATGGAGGCGTGTGAGTGAGTTGGCTAACGCCCACACATGTGGGCGTTAACATTTCCGTTGGTTTATGCCAAGGTTGCCCCACCAAACTCTATGGATCACCAATTTTCCTACTGATGTAATTCGTGGAGTGGCCGGCGATCTTGCCACGTCCACAAGTTAATACTCCCTCTGTCCCAAAATATAAGAATATTATGAGACGGAGGGAGTAGAATGCAACCTGTTTCACATAAAAAAGCATTGGCTAGCCAAAATTTTGGTTGCCCATGATTTGGCTAGCATTGGCAAGAAAAATGAACTAGAATTGGCTCAAGTTCATTGGCATGCCAAAAAATTGACAACCATTTAAACAAGGACCAATCTTTCGCTCATGACCAAAATTTTGATAGGATGCACTTTGGCGATAATCCAAACACACTCGTAATAAAAGAGCATGTGTAAGCCACAATAAACAAATATTCCCCTCAAAGGTGTGTGCGGACGTAGTGCTCGTGTTATTTTTTGATTTATTTCAGACTTCTGGCGTCGGTGTACACAAACAGGGGTATTTGTTTCCCCTGACTAGTGCACAGGCTTGCGGGGCCTCCCGGGCAAACTGCCCTTGCCGGGCATGACTAGACTTAAGAGAAGCGAGTCAACAAGAGACCATCTCAGGGAAGCCTCCCTTGTAGGGCAGGAGAGCCTGGCCAGGTCAAGGCAGCACCAGAAGAGCGAGACCAGTTTGCCCCGGCAAGGTTTCCGGGGCCGCCAAGACGAGAACCCGCCAGGCTCCTTGCCGGCAGGCTTTCACCAAAACGCCATCACACCCCAGTCATTAATCAGTGTGGTGTCAAGCTATCAGACAACCGGGTGGATCCTATCAAGCACGTGGCGGCGTGGTAAGAAAGAGATTAGCTTTATTGACACCCGTCCGGAGGACGTGTCACGCTAACAAGAAGAAGCAGATAAGCGGCGCGACAGGCTTGCCGGGCTTCAACCTCAGCACGACACCTAGCAGTGCATTTAATACACTTTGTCCTAACTGCCAGAGTTAGGTATGATAACACCATTAGCTATCTAATCATCCTGAAATGACTGTTTTGCCACTGTGGTCACCCTTTAACCTATAAAAGGAGGCCCGAGGCAACCTAGCAAAGGGTTCGAACATTTGATCCCTCAACACTTGTATGCACACGATGTTCTCCCCGAGGCAACCTTGCCGGGCTAGAGCATGTCGTGCCTTCGTGTTCCTCCAGATCAATGCACCATAGCAGGAGTAGGGTTTTACGCTGCAAAGCAGCCCGAACCTGGGTAAAAGAGAGCTGACATCGCCGTGTTGCCCCCTGCTGCTTCTGCTCTTTGTGCAATGTGACCGTCCCCTTGTTGAACCACAAAGGGGCACCCCTATCCCATAGGTGATCGAGCTTCCACGCCGACATCTGGTGATGTTTGTTTGATGAGAGGAGACGTTTTCGTCGACTGCGAGGTGTTTATGGTGACTTCATAAAATCTTTCGGAGGTGTTCATGGGGCAGGGTGTGCGTGTGTACGTTCACAGGGATGAGTGTATGCTCGTGTACGTGAGCGACTTTAATTATACTATGTTAAGAAAAGGTGTGTGCGAACGTGCGGAATATGGGCTCATCATCGCTTCCTCATAGTTTGTAGGTTCATCATGGTCAAGTAACATGACCTCCAGAACAGGATTACCGTACCACTCTGGTGTGGACCTTACTTTGGTTGACCTACGAGGTTCGGTAGTAACTTGATCTGAAGTTTCATGATCATCATCATTAGCTTCCTCACTAATTGGTGTAGGAATCACTGGAACTGATTTCTGTGATAAACTACTTTCAAATTCGGGAGCAGGTACAATTACCTCATCAAGTTCTACTTTCCTCTCACTCACTTCTTTCGAGAGAAACTCCTTCTCTAGAAAGGATCCATTCTTAGCAACAAAGATCTTGCCTTCGGATCTATGATAGAAGGTGTACCCAATAGTTACTTTTGGGTATCCTATGAAGACGCACTTCTCCGATATGGGTTTGAGCTTATCAGGCTGAAACTTTTTCACATAAGCATCACAAACCCAAACTTTAAGAAACGACAGCTTAGGTTTCTTTCTAAACCACAGTTCATACTGTGTCATCTCAACGGATTTAGACGGTGCCCTATTTAACGTGATTGTAGCTGTCTCTAATGCATAACCCCAAAATGATAGTGGTAAATCGGTAAGAGACATCAAAGATCGCACCATATCTAATAAATTACGGTTACGACGTTCGGACACACCATTACGCTGTGGTGTTCGAGGTGGCATGAGTTGAGAAACTATTCCACATTGTTTTAAATGAAGGCCAAAATCGTAACTCAAATATTCGCCTCCGCGATCAGATCGTAGAAACTTTATTTTCTTGTTACGATGATTCTCCACTTCACTCTGAAATTCGTCTAATGCATAGTGATAAAGTAAAGCAATTACATGGCGTTTGCATTTCATACAATAAAACGACAACCGTAAGGCTCTTGCCTGTTGCCGATAACTTTTACAAAACATGATCATCTCATACAATAGCATATATCACATCATGTCTTGTTCATATCACATCACAACATGCCTTGCAAAAACAAGCTAGACGTCCTCTACTTTGTTGTTGCAAGTTTTACGTGGCTGCTACGGGCTTCTAGTAAGAACCGTTCTTACCTATGCATCAAAACCACAACGGTGATTTATCAAGTTTGCTGTTTTAACCATCAACAAGGACCAGCTGTAGTCAAATTCGATTCAACTAAAGTTGGAGAAACAGACACCCGCCAGCCACCTTTATGCAAAACAGGTTGCATGTCTGTCGGTGGAACCAGTCTCATGAACGTGGTCATGTAAGGTTGGTCCGGGCCGCTTCATCCAACAACATCGCCGAATCAAAATAAGACGTTGGTGGTAAGCAGTATGACTATCACCGCCCACAACTCTTTGTGTTCTACTCGTGCATATCATCTATGCATAGACCTGGCTCGGATGCCACTATTGGGGAACATAGCATGCAGTTTTAAAAAAAATCCTACGATCATGCAAGATCTATCTAGGAGACGCATAGCAACGAGAGGGGGAGAGTGTGTCCATGTACCCTCGTAGACCGAAAGCGGAAGCATTAACTTAACGCGGTTGATGTAGTCGAACGTCTTTGCGATCCAACTGATCAAGCACCAAACGTACGACACCTTCGAGTTCTGCACACATTCAGCTCGATGACGTCCCTCGAACTCTTGATCCAGCAAAGTGTCAAGGGAGAGTTTCGTCAACACGACGGTGTGGTGATGGTGATGGTGATGCGATCCGCGCAGGGCTTCGCCTAAGCACTACGACAATATGAGCGGAGGAGTAAACTATGGAGGGGGGCACCGCACATGGCTAAGAGAACAATTGATGTGCTTTGGGGTGCCCCCCGCCCCCGTATATAAAGGAGGAGAGGGGGAGGCCGGCCCTAGGGGCGCTCCATGGGGGGTGGGCGACTTGGACTCCTAGTCCTAGTCGGCCCCCACTTCCTTCTTACGGAGGGGGAAAGGGGGAAGGAGGGTGTGATAGCCTGGCTCATTAGGGATGATAGACTACTCATATCAATAAGGAATTCCTTCTTTTCCGGGAGCCCATTCGAAAAGAACTCCAAAGTTAAGCGTGCTCAGCTTGGAGTAGTTTCAGGATGGGTGACTGACCAGGAAGTTGCTCCCGGGTGTGCACGAGTGAGGAAAAAGTGCACAAAAAAGACTAGTATTGATCTATGGGGCCAGTCTAGATCCCGCGAGGAGTAACGACCACCGGCGGGTGTGTCCGGGGCGTTAGAGAGAGAGAGGGGGGGGGGAAGGAAAGGGGGGCCGCGCCCCCTCCCCTTGTCCAATTTGGACTGCCCATGAGGGGGGGGGCGCCACCCCTTGTGGGCTGTCCTCTCTCTCTCTCCCCTATGGCCCATGTTGGCCCATTACTTTCCCCGGGGGGTTCCGGTAACCCCTCGGTACTCGGATAAATATCTGAAACACTCCGAAACTATTCCGGTGTCCGAATACTACCTTCCAATATATCAATCTTTACCTCTTGATCATTTGGAGACCCCTCGTCATGTCCGTGATCTCATCCGGGACTCCGAACAATCTTCGGTCATCAGAACACATAACTCATAAAACAAATCGTCTTCGAACGTTAAGCATGCGGACCCTACGGGTTCGAGAAATATGTAGACATGACCGAGACATATCTCCGGTCAATAACCAATAGTGGAATATGGATGCTCATATTGGTTCCTACATATTCTACGAAGATCTTTATCGGTCAAACCGCAATGACAACATACGTCATTCCCTTTGTCATCGGTATGCTACTTGCCCGAGATTCGATTGTTGGTATCCTCATACCTAGTTCAATCTCGTTACCGGCAAGTCTCTTTACTCGTTCCGTAATACATCATCCCGCAACTAACTCATTAGTTACATTGCTTGCAAGGCTTATCATGATGTGCATTACCAAGAGGGCCCAGAGATACCTCTCTGATACTCGGAGTGACAAATCCTAATCTCGATCTATGCCAACCCAACAAACACCTCCGGAGACACCTATAGAGAATCTTTATAATCACCCAGTTACGTTGTGACGTTTGATAGAACACAAGGTGTTCCTCCGGTATCCGGGAGTTGCATCATCTCATAGTCAAAGGAATATGTATAAGTCATGAAGAAAGCAATAGCAATAAAATTTAACGATCATTATGCTAAGCTAACGGGTGGGTCTTGTCCATCACATCATTATCATAATGATGTAATCCCGTTCATCAAATTACAACACATGTCTATGGTTAGGAAACTTAACCATCTTTGATTAACGAGATAGTCTAGTAGAGGCTTACTAGGGACACTGTGTTTTGTCTATGTATCCACACATTATCAAGTTTCCGGTTAATACAATTCTAGCATGAATAATAAACATTTATCATGATATAAGGAAATATAAAATAACAACTTTATTATTGCCTCTAGGGCATATTTCCTTCACATCTGTCTCTAAATCCTCCTCTGAGGAGCTATCCGTAACCAGCAAGACATGCGCTTCGTCAGATAGCATTGTCTGCTCTGAAGACCTTGTTTCCACTCCAGATTTTTCCATGACCGTGTCGAATGGCTGATAACAGGAAGAGTAATTGAATATACTAAAATTGTTGACAAATTTAATACGTAATAAAAAATGATGGCATGATATAATTCACATATAAGATGACTGGCTAACCAGGGTGGCATTGCAAAATTCACATATATGATGCCTGACTAAACAAGATGGCATTGCATGATTCACATATACGATAAAGAAACTAAACAGATGGCGTTCACACAAAGCATGTCTAAACTAAGCAGATGACATATTTGATGTATAAAGTAAGCAATGCAAGGCACCATTGCATGATATTACCAACATCAGCATGCCAAGTTAGAGCGAAGACCTCGGGGGGTAAATAGGAGTGGTCTTCTCCTTCTGAATCCCCCTTAGAACAGTTATCTTCCTCTTGATTACAATCCGAAATGGGTGTAGGGGGGGCTGCCTTTGCGCCCACTGATACGTCTCCAACGTATCTATAATTTATGAAGTATTCATGCCATGTTTACAATAGTTTTATATGATTTTGGTATTATTTGATTAGAACTAACCCGGACTGACGATGTTTTCAGCAAAACTACCGTGGTGTTGTTTTTGTGCACAAATAAAAGTTCTCGGAATGGGCTAAAAATCAACGGAGATTTTTTCTAGAAAATATAAAAAATACTGGAACGAAGAGTTATTGGAGGGGAGTCCCATGAGCCCCACGAGGGTGGAGGGCGCGCCCCCCGCCTCGTGGACTCCTTGTGGGGCCCCCTGACTTGTTCTCGACGCCAAGCTCTCCTATAAATCCCCAAACTTCCAGAACTTGACCTAGATCGGAAGTTCCGCCGCCGCAAGCCTCTGTAGCCACGAGAAATCAATCTAGGTGAAATGATCTAGATGACGACTAGAGGGGGGGAGGGGGGTGAATAGGCGTTTTAAAACTTTTACGGATTTGGCTTTATCCTAATGCGGAATTAAACTAACAGATACTTTTCAAGCACAAAGCCTAAATATGCTAGGCTCAACTAAGTGCACCAACAACCTATGCTAACAAGATAGGCACTTAAGGAAACTAGCAAGCACAAACTATATCATAAGATATGGAAATGTAGGAACAACTAAGCAATTCAACTAGCACAAGATATATCAATATGAGCAAGTATGAATTGCGGAAAGTAAAGGGTGTGGGTATGAGATAACCACAAGTGAGTCGGGGACGCGGATATATCCCGAAGTTCACACTCGTGAGAGTGCTAATCTCCGTTAGAGCGGTGCCGAAGCCAAAGCTCCGGGGCGTCACCAAGTGACTCAATGTATCCTCCCTTCCGAGTCACCCCCAACGGATGAACCTCGGTTCACTCGGGGTTGGTCTTGAAGGCGACCACCACACCTTTACAAACTTCTCCGGAGCACACCACAACCACGGAAGCTTCCGAAGGAACTTGACCACCTAGGGCACTTCAACACCCTTCCCCGGAGCACACCACAAAAGGAAGCTTCCGGGGGAAACTTGGCCACATAGGCCTCTTCACAATCTTCTCAATGTATCACCAAACCGTCTAGGAGGCGAAGCCTCCAAGAGTAATAAACTCACGGGCTCTCACTCGAACAAATCGATGCGGGGAGCTCAAACCAATGCAATAAATGCAATGCGAGGTCAAGAAACAAATGCTCAACTCACTCTCTCAATCTCACAAGATGCAACTCAAGAAAGTAGGAGATTGAAGAGAAGGGATGCAATGGAGGAAATCAACAAATGACTCCAAGATCCATCCAGAAATCCCCCTTCACTTAGAGGGGAGATAGGGGTTTGGGAGAGGTGGTAAGAGGCTCAAAATGATGTTTAGAATGTGAATGAACAACCCCCAAACCGGTGGGGAGGAAGGGCTCTTTTATAGCCAACTTCCAAAACTAGCCGTTGGGGCTCCAACGGACACTTCCTGGACACCCCGTGCCCACAGGGGTTTAGACCCCGTGCCCACGGGGTCCCGTGCGCACGGTACAAGCCCGTGTGCACGGGGCCCCGTGCCCATGGGGGTCAAAAACCCCATGTCCACGGGGTACCCAGAACAGTCTGCAGCAGCCCACTAAAATAGTGATAACTTTGGCATACGGACTCCGAATTCGATGATCTTGGGCTCGTTTTGAAGCTATGGAAAAGGCCAAGGTCCTCAAATAGAGAACCACCCAAGATTGACAAGAAATAATGATGCAAGTAATGCAAAGGTTTGAGCTCTCTACATGCGACATGATCAAGCTACTTGCCCGGCTATCAAACCTATAATTCGGTCTCCCTCCAAGAACCATGAGACCGGCAAAACTAGGAAAACCTAGCTAAGGTATACCTTTGCCTTGCATATTCAACTTGAGCCTGGTGATGACTCCAATGCTTGTCTCAAGTTGGAATCCCTTTCTTGTCCACAACCACTTGGTGAAGATGCTTGAATTGCTTCCTCATATTGCAATGAGGGAAGCCTTAACTTAAGCCCATATTCACATGAGCATTATCATGATGTGGACCGCAAGCTTAAAAGCATATAACCTCCGGCTTCTCATCTTGCACTTGGACTCCTCGAACCCGATGACCATCACCACTTGATGTCATCCACACATAGGCTAATTGAGATCTTTCCTTTTGATGCATGCCCATGAGAAACACCTAACCCACATAGACATAACAAACACGTAGCATGGGTTAGGTAACAAAGCACAATTCACAATTACTTACCATACCACTAGATCACTTGATCCCATGTGGTACAATGTTTGCGCTTTGAGAGTTGACCATCTAGATATAATCTTCGAGCTTCATCTTGGTCAACCAACATCTTTACTCCAAGCTCCATCTTGGTTTCTTCAAAGCCACAATGAACTCTTCATTTCCCTTCATTGCTTCAAGACAATATCACCAAAGACTCTTTCATGACCATATCAAGTTCCACTATGAATATCATCTTGATCACCACTTTCCCTTCTAACAACTCCATCACAGTCTCTTGAGAGGCATAATGAATTCTTCACTCTAGTTGGTTGCTTTCAGACTTGATCAACTGAAACCCAACACGTGAGCTCACCATGATCTTGTCTTGAATCATAACTGAATTCTTCTCTTTGATTATTCTCTCAAACCCTTGATCCTTAAAAGTCCTCGTGAAACCTCACTGGATATGGGATCTCGAGAGCCAACACCTAGGCCTCGTGATCACGGGGTATCCAGAGAGTTGACACTCGACCCCATGCGCATGGTACAAGCCCGTGTGCAAGGGGTATCCAGAGAAGGATACCATGAGGACTTCTTCAGATGCTTTAATGGCAGACTTCACAAAACAACCCAATGCACTTCAAGCATCACTATGGAACATATCTTCATATAAGATTCAATGCACTTGATGCTCCATAGGAATTGTCATTTAACTCCAAAGCATAGAGCAAATATATCTTCATATATATATATATATATATATATATATATATATATATGGACTTCATCCTTGATTCCGTCCAATATCCTTGTGGCACTATCTTCATATATATGGACTTCATTCTTGATTCCATCCAATATCCTTGAGGCACCATCTATGGACAAAACCTTCAAATATATCTCATTGAGAAACATTAGTCCATAGATATTGTCATTTAATTACCAAAACCACACTTAGGGGCTACATGCCCTTTCAATCTCCTCCATTTTGGTAATTGATGACAATCTCAACAAGAGGGTTTATATAATGAATTTAAAACAAGTATGCAATCTATCCAAGAATAAATTGTATACTTGAGGTGGTTTTGATAGCCTCAAATATCACAAAGATAGTTGATGTTATATGAACCGGTTATACTAGCATCGAAAAATTACACAAGAATTTGATGCTAGTAGAACCACAATATATAGAGCAAACTCCCCCACAATATATGCATGTGAAAGAACTCGGTGGAGTTTTCTCTATATACACATCGGTGCAACGAGCAAGCACAACAAATGTATATATGCATGAATGACAGGAACCAACCCACTTCTCCTAAACCCTCTAAACTTCTCCCCCATTGGCAACAAGTGCCAAAATGGAAGAAAAATCTAGACAGCCAATATAGTATGGGTTCCTCCTTAATTTGTGCATTTCTCATATTGAGTGGAATCAAGTGCACATATCCAGTTACGAACAAACGAAGAAATCCACACTAGGTTGAGGATCAAAAGAACATATTTTGGACAAGGGATAATGGAGATATCTAATATGATAATCATGCTAAGCATGGGTCCAAAATATATTAAAAAACATGAGAGCAAAGATATAAGAAATACATACTAGCACTCACTCAACAAGTACTAATCATGCCATGATGCAACATACACAATGTTGACTCTAACTTAAATAAATGCATGAATTAAGTACTTGTTACCGGGAGAGAAAGCATTGGTTCACGGGGCCCTTGATCTAGTACGCGAACATGAGGAACTTGATCTTGTTCTTGGATAGGTACATGATCTCCCATAGCATCTTGCTCTTGTGTTGGGGGTGATGACTTCCATTGTGGCCGGTCCACAAGAGGGGCTCTTACTCCTTCTTCTACATGGACAAGGGGTGTTTTTTTGTGGAAGAATATGACCAATCCCCATTGTACTTGTAGCTTGGGAAGGAGCCTCATCACCTACAACACTTAAAACAAATTGCTCCGCATGGAAGCCGTTATTATCATCACACTCCACATTCACCGTTTCCTCAATACATCCCGTGGATTTATTGAGAATATAGTAAGTGTGGGAGTTTGATGCATATCCAACAAGTGTTGGGTTTCGTAGTAATTTCAAAAATTTTCCTATGCACACGCAAGATCATGGTGATGCATAGCAACGAGAGGGGAGAGTGTGATCTACATACCCTTGTAGATCGACAATGGAAGCATTAGCACAACGTGGTTGATGTAGTCGTACGTCTTCACGGCCCGACCGATCAAGCACCGAAACTATGACACCTCCGAGTTCTAGCACACGTTCAGCTCGATGACGATCCCCGGACTCCGATCCAGCAAAGTGTCGGGGAAGAGTTCCGTCAGCACGACGGCGTGGTGACGATCTTGATGTACTACCGTCGCGGGGCTTCACCTAAGCACCACTATAATATTATCGAGGACTTTGGTGGAAGGGGGCACCGCACACGGCTAAGAATATGATCACGTGGATCAACTTGTGTGTCTAGGGGTGCCCTCTGCCTCCGTATATAAAGGATCAAGGGGGGGGGGTGCGGCCGGCTAGGATAGGGCGCGCCAGGAGGAGTCCTACTCCCTCCGGGAGTAGGATTCCCCCCTTTCCTAGTTGGAATAGGATTCGGGAGGGGGGAAAGAGGAGAGAGAGAAGGAAGGGGGGCACCGGCCCCCTCTCCTTGTCCTATTCGGACTAGGGGGGAGGGGTGCGCGGCCCAGCCCTGGCCACCTCTCCTCTCTTCCACTAAGGCCCACTAAGGCCCATATACCTCCCGGGGGGTTCCGGTAACCTCCCGGTAATCCGGTAAAATCCCGATTTCACCCGGAACACTTCCGATATCCAAATATAGGCTTCCAATATATCAATATTTATGTCTCGACCATTCCGAGACTCCTCGTCATGTCCGTGATCACATCCGGGACTCCGAACAAACTTCGGTACATCAAAATGCATAAACTCATAATATAACTGTCATCAAAACCTTAAGCATGCGGACCCTACGGGTTCGAGAACAATGTAGACATGACTGAGACACGTCTCCGGTCAATAACCAATAGCGGAACCTGGATGCTCATATTGGCTCCTACATATTCTACGAAGATCTTTTATCGGTCAGACCGCATAACAACATACGTTGCTCCCTTTGTCATCGGTATGTTACTTGCCCGAGATTCGATCGTCGGTATCTCAATACCTAGTTCAATCTCGTTACCGGCAAGTCTCTTTACTCGTTCCGTAATACATCATCTCACAACCAACTGATTAGTTGCAATGCTTGCAAGGCTTATGTGATGTGCATTACCGAGAGGGCCCAGAGATACCTCTCCGACAATCGGAGTGACAAATCCTAATCTCGAAATACGCCAACCCAACATCTACCTTTGGAGACACCTGTAGAGCTCCTTTATAATCACCCAGTTACGTTGTGACGTTTGGTAGCACACAAAGTGTTCCTCCGGCAAACGGGAGTTGCATAATCTCATAGTCATAGGAACATGTATAAGTCATGAAGAAAGCAATAGCAACATATTAAACGATCGGGTGCTAAGCTAATGGAATGGGTCATGTCAATCAGATCATTCACCTAATGATGTGATCCCGTTAATCAAATAACAACTCTTTGTCCATGGTTAGGAAACATAACCATCTTTGATTAACGAGCTAGTCTAGTAGAGGCACACTAGTGACACTCTGTTTGTCTATGTATTCACACATGTATTATGTTTCCGGTTAATACAATTCTAGCATGAATAATAAACATTTATCATGATATAAGGAAATAAATAATAACTTTATTATTGCCTCTAGGGCATATTTCCTTCAGTCTCCCACTTGCACTAGAGTCAATAATCTAGATTACACAGTAATGATTCTAACACCCATGGAGCCTTGGTGCTGATCATGTTTTGCTCGTGGAAGAGGCTTAGTCAACGGGTCTGCTACATTCAGATCCGTATGTATCTTGCAAATCTCTATGTCTCCCACTTGGACTAGATCCCGGATGGAATTGAAGCGTCTCTTGATGTGCTTGGTTCTCTTGTGAAATCTGGATTCCTTTGCCAAGGCAATTGCTCCAGTATTGTGACAAAAGATTTTCATTGGACCCGATACACTAGGTATGACACCTAGATCGGATATGAACTCCTTCATCGAGACTCTTTCATTTTCTACTTCCGAAGCAGCTATGTATTCCGCTTCACATGTAGATCCCGCCACAACGCTTTGTTTAGAACTGCACCAACTGATAGCTCCACCGTTTAATGTAAATACGTATCCGGTTTGCGATTTAGAATCGTCTGGATCAGTGTCAAAGCTTGCATCGACGTAACCAGTTACGATTAGCTCTTTGTCACCTCCATAAACAAGAAACATATCCTTAGTCCTCTTCAGGTATTTCAGGATGTTCTTGACCGCTGTCCAGTGATCCACTCCTGGATTACTTTGGTACCTCCCTGCTAGACTTATAGCAAGGCACACATCAGGTCTGGTACACAGCATTGCATACATGATAGAGCCTATGGCTGAAGCATAGGGAACATCTTTCATTTTCTCTCTATCTTCTGCAGTGGTCGGGCATTGAGTCTGACTCAACTTCACACCTTGTAACACAGGCAAGAACCCTTTCTTTGCTTGATCCATTTTGAACTTCTTCAAAACTTTGTCAAGGTATGTGCTTTGTGAAAGTCCAATTAAGCGTCTTGATCTATCTCTATAGATCTTTATGCCTAATATGTAAGCAGCTTTGCCGAGGTCTTTCATTGAAAAACTCTTATTCAAGTATCCCTTTATGCTATCCAGAAATTCTATATCATTTCCAATCAGTAATATGTCATCCACATATAATATCAGAAATGCTATAGAGCTCCCACTCACTTTCTTGTAAATACAGGCTTCTCCAAAAGTCTGTATAAAACCAAATGCTTTGATCACACTATTAAAGCGTTTATTCCAACTCCGAGAAGCTTGCACCAGTCCATATATGGATCGCTGGAGCTTGCACACTTTGTTAGCTCCCTTTGGATCGACAAAATCTTCTGGTTGCATCATATACAACTCTTCTTCCAGAAATCCATTCAGGAATGCAGTTTTGACATCCATCTGCCAAATTTCATGATCATAAAATGCGGCAATTGCTAACATGATTCGGACAGACTTAAGCATCGCTACGGGTGAGAAGGTCTCATTGTAGTCAATCCCTTGAACTTGCCGAAAACCTTTTGCGACAAGTCGAGCTTTGTAGATAGTAATATTACCGTCAGCGCCAGTCTTCTTCTTGAAGATCCATTTATTCTCAATTGCTTGCCGATCATTGTGCAAGTCAACCAAAGTCCATACTTTGTTCTCATACATGGATCCCATCTCAGATTTCATGGCTTCAAGCCATCTTGCGGAATCTGGGCTCACCATCGCTTCTTCATAGTTCGTAGGTTCATCATGATCTAGTAGCATGACTTCCAGAACGGGATTACCGTACCACTCTGGCGCGGATCTCACTCTGGTTGATCTACGAGGTTCAGTAGTATCTTGTTCTGAAGTTTCATGATCATTATCATTAGCTTCGTCACTAATTGGTGTAGGTGTCATAGAAACAGGTTTCTGTGATGTACTACTTTCCAATAAGGGAGTAGGTACAGTTACCTCGTCAAGTTCTACTTTCCTCCCACTCACTTCTTTCGAGAGAAACTCCTTCTCCAGAAAGTTTCCGAATTTAGCAACAAAAGTCTTGCCTTCGGATCTGTGATAGAAGGTGTATCCAATAGTTTCCTTTGGATATCCTATGAAGACACATTTCTCCGATTTGGGTTCGAGCTTATCAGGTTGAAGCTTTTTCACATAAGCATCGCAGCCCCAAACTTTCAGAAACGACAACTTTGGTTTCTTGCCAAACCACAGTTCATAAGGCGTCGTCTCAACGGATTTTGATGGTGCCCTATTTAACGTGAATGCGGCCGTCTCTAGAGCATATCCCCAAAATGATAGCGGTAAATCAGTAAGAGACATCATAGATCGTACCATATCTAGTAAAGTACGATTATGACGTTCGGACACACCATTACGCTGTGGTGTTCCGGGTGGCGTGAGTTGTGAAACTATTCCACATTGTTTCAAATGTACACCAAACTCGTAACTCAAATATTCTCCTCCACTATCAGATCATAGGAATTTTATTTTCTTGTTACGATGATTTTCAACTTCACCCTGAAATTCTTTGAACTTTTCAAACGTTTCAGACTTGTGTTTCATTAAGTAGATATACCCATATTTGCTTAAGTCATCTGTGAAGGTGAGAAAATAACGATATCCGCCACGAGCCTCAACATTCATCGGACCACATACATCTGTATGTATGATTTCTAACAAATCTGTTGCTCTCTCCGTAGTACCGGAGAACGGTGTTTTTGTCATCTTACCCATAAGGCACGGTTCGCAAGTACCAAGTGATTCATAATCAAGTGGTTCCAAAAGCCCATCAGTATGGAGTTTCTTCATGCGCTTTATACCGATATGACCTAAACGGCAGTGCCACAAATAAGTTGCACTATCATTATCAACTCTGCATCTTTTGGTTTCAACACTATGAATATGTGTGTCACTATTATCGAGATTTAATAAGAATAGACCACTCTTTAAGGGTGCATGACCATAAAAGATATTACTCATGTAAATAGAACAACCATTATTCTCTGATTTAAATGAATAACCGTCTCGCATCAAACAAGATCCAGAAATAATGTTCATGCTTAACGCTGGCACCAAATAACAATTATTTAGGTCTAATATTAATCCCGAAGGTAGATGTAGAGGTAGCGTGCCGACTGCGATCACATCGACTTTGGAACCGTTTCCCACACGCATCGTCACCTCGTCCTTAGCCAATCTTCGCTTAATCCGTAGTCCCTGTTTCGAGTTGCAAATATTAGCAACAGAACCAGTATCAAATACCCAGGTGCTACTGCGAGCATTAGTAAGGTACACATCAATAATATGTATATCACATATACCTTTGTTCACCTTGCCATCCTTCTTATCCACCAAATACTTGAGGCAGTTCCGCTTCCAGCGACCAGTCTGCTTGCAGTAGAAGCACTCAGTTTCAGGCTTAGGTCCAGGTTTGGGTTTCTTCTCTTGAGCAGCAACTTGCTTGCTGTTCTTTTTGAAGTTCCCCTTCTTCTTCCCTTTGCCCTTTTTCTTGAAACTAGTGGTCTTGTTGACCATCAACACTTGATGTTCCTTCTTGATTTCTACCTCCGCAGCTTTCAGCATTGCGAAGAGCTCGGGAATAGTCTTATTCATCCCTTGCATATTATAGTTCATCACGAAGCTCTTGTAGCTTGGTGACAGTGATTGGAGAATTCTGTCAATGACGCAATCATCTGGAAGATTAACTCCCAATTGAATCAAGTGATTATTATACCCAGACATTTTGAGTATATGCTCACTGACAGAACTGTTCTCCTCCATCTTGCAGCTATAGAACTTATTGTAGACTTCATATCTCTCAATCCGGGCATTTGCTTGAAATATTAACTTCAACTCCTGGAACATCTCATATGCTCCATGACGTTCAAAACGTCGTTGAAGTCCCGATTCTAAGCCGTAAAGCATGGCACACTGAACTATCGAGTAGTCATCAGCTTTGCTCTGCCAGACGTTCATAACATCTGGTGTTGCTCCAGCAGCAGGCCTGGCACCCAGCGGTGCTTCCAGGACGTAATTCTTCTGTGCAGCAATGAGGATAATCCTCAAGTTACGGACCCAGTCCGTGTAATTGCTACCATCATCTTTCAACTTTGCTTTCTCAAGGAACGCATTAAAATTCAACGGATCAACAGCACGGGCCATCTATCTACAATCAAACATAAATAAGCAAGATACTATCAGGTACTAAGTTCATGATAAATTTAGGTTCAATTAATCAAATTATTTAAGAACTCCTACTTAGATAGACATCCCTCTAATCCTCTAAGTGATTACGTGATCCAAATCAACCAAACCATGTCCGATCATCACGTGAGATGGAGTAGTTTCATTGGTGACATCAATATGTTGATCATATCTACTATATGATTCACGCTCGACCTTTCGGTCTCCGTGTTCCGAGGCCATATCTGTATATGCTTGGCTCGTCAAGTATAACCTGAGTATTCCGCGTGTGCAACTGTTTTGCACCCGTTGTATTTGAGCGTAGAGCCTATCACACCCGATCATCACGTGGTGTCTCAGCACGAAGAACTTTCGCAAGGGTGCATACTCAGGGAGAACACTTCTTGATAATTAGTGAGAGATCATCTTATAATGCTACCGTCAATCAAAGCAAGATAAGATGCATAAAAGATAAACATCACATGCAATCAATATAAGTGATATGATATGGCCATCATCATCTTGTGCTTGTGATCTCCATCTTCGAAGCACCGTCGTGATCACCATTGTCACCGGCGCGACACCTTGATCTCCATCGTAGCATCATTGTCGTCTCGCCAATCTTATGCTTCCATGACTATCGCTACCGCTTAGTGATAAAGTAAAGCATTACAACGCGATTGCATTGCATACAATAAAGCGACAACCATATGGCTCCTGCCAGTTGCCGATAACTCGGTTACAAAACATGATCATCTCATACAATAAAATTTAGCATCATGTCTTGACCATATCACATCACAACATCCCCTGCAAAAACAAGTTAGACGTCCTCTACTTTGTTGTTGCAAGTTTTACGTGGCTGCTACGGGCTTAAGCAAGAACCAATCTTACCTACGCATCAAAACCACAACGATAGTTTGTCAAGTTGGTGCTGTTTTAACCTTCGCAAGGACCAGGCGTAGCCACACTCGGTTCAACTAAAGTTGGAGAAACTGTCACCCGCTAGCCACCTTTGTGCAAAGCACGTCGGGAGAACCGGTCTCGCGTAAGCGTACGCGTAGTGTCGGTCCGGGCCGCTTTGTCCAACAATACCGCCGAACCAAAGTATGACATGCTGGTAAGCAGTATGACTTATATCGCCCACAACTCACTTGTGTTCTACTCGTGCATATAACATCAACATATAAAACCTAGGCTCGGATGCCACTGTTGGGTTTCGTAGTAATTTCAAAAAATTTCCTACGCACACGCAAGATCATGGTGATGCATAGCAACGAGAGGGGAGAGTGTGATCTACGTACCCTTGTAGATCGACAATGGAAGCATTAGCACAACGTGGTTGATGTAGTCGTATGTCTTCACGGCCCGACCGATCAAGCACCGAAACTACGACACCTCCGAGTTCTAGCACACGTTCAGCTCGATGACGATCCCCGAACTCCGATCCAGCAAAGTGTCGGGGAAGAGTTCCGTCAGCACGACGGCGTGGTGACGATCTTGATGTACTACCGTCGCAGGGCTTCACCTAAGCACCGCTATAATATTATCGAGGACTTTGGTGGAAGGGGGCACCGCACACGGCTAAGAACATGACCACGTGGATCAACTTGTGTGTCTAGGGGTGCCCTCTGCCTCCGTATATAAAGGATCAAGGGGGGGGGGTGCGGCCGGCCAGGATAGGGCACGCCAGGAGGAGTCCTACTCCCTCCGGGAGTAGGATTCCCCCCTTTCCTAGTTGGAATAGGATTCGGGAGGGGGGAAAGAGGAGAGAGAGAAGGAAGGGGGGCACCGGCCCCCTCTCCTTGTCCTATTCGGACTAGGGGGGAGGGGTGCGCGGCCCAGCCCTGGCCACCTCTCCTCTCTTCCACTAAGGCCCACTAAGGCCCATATACCTCCCGGGGGGTTCCGGTAACCTCCCGGTAATCCGGTAAAATCCCGATTTCACCCGGAACACTTCCGATATCCAAATATAGGCTTCCAATATATCAATCTTTATGTCTCGACCATTCCGAGACTCCTCGTCATGTCCGTGATCACATCCGGGACTCCGAACAAACTTCGGTACATCAAAATGCATAAACTCATAATATAACTGTCATCAAAACCTTAAGCGTGCGGACCCTACGGGTTCGAGAACAATGTAGACATGACCGAGACACGTCTCCGGTCAATAACCAATAGCGGAACCTGGATGCTCATATTGGCTCCTACATATTCTACGAAGATCTTTTATCGGTCAGACCGCATAACAACATACGTTGTTCCCTTTGTCATCGGTATGTTACTTGCCCGAGATTCGATCGTCGGTATCTCAATACCTAGTTCAATCTCGTTACCGGCAAGTCTCTTTACTCGTTCCGTAATACATCATCTCACAACCAACTGATTAGTTGCAATGCTTGCAAGGCTTATGTGATGTGCATTACCGAGAGGGCCCAGAGATACCTCTCCGACAATCGGAGTGACAAATCCTAATCTCGAAATACGCCAACCCAACATCTACCTTTGGAGACACCTGTAGAGCTCCTTTATAATCACCCAGTTACGTTGTGACGTTTGGTAGCACACAAAGTGTTCCTCCGGCAAACGGGAGTTGCATAATCTCATAGTCATAGGAACATGTATAAGTCATGAAGAAAGCAATAGCAACATACTAAACGATCGGGTGCTAAGCTAATGGAATGGGTCATGTCAATCAGATCATTCACCTAATGATGTGATCCCATTAATCAAATAACAACTCTTTGTCCATGGTTAGGAAACATAACCATCTTTGATTAACGAGCTAGTCTAGTAGAGGCACACTAGTGACACTCTGTTTGTCTATGTATTCACACATGTATTATGTTTCTGATTAATACAATTCTAGCATGAATAATAAACATTTATCATGATATAAGGAAATAAATAATAACTTTATTATTGCCTCTAGGGCATATTTCCTTGAACAAGAAGACCCAAATTTTGTATAACCGGGTTTACATGGTGAGAATGCAACACTTACACCGAACCGGGTTTACATTTATCTTCTCTCTCAAATCAAAGAATCAACCAAGCTTGGCTCTAATAATTTTCCATGGTGTCTCCACCTTCCTCATGAATAAGCCAAGCATCCAATGCTTCTCCAACGTACCTAAAACACATTAAGGTACAATTTGCTCCCCAAACTTATTGGGTCCGAAGTAGTTAGTCCAACCACAATACATAGGGCAAACTCCATATTAAATATGTGCAAAAGGATATGAACTTGAAGTTCATGCACACTTTTAATCATTAACGATTTGATGGAGTTTACCCTATATAGAGGGTCAAGTAGAGCAATCAAGGCATGAAAAAGTATATAAATAAATATGCATGCACATGCCTACCAAGATCCAAAGAGATACAATTTGGACAACAGAACACTTAAACGAAGAATACTCCAAAAATAACATACAACATTCAAGTTGTCCAAATTATATCAAAGAGACGAATCCACACAGGACCGCAGGAAAAGTACAACATACTCCCTCCGTTTCTTTTTACTCCGCATATAAGATTTGGCCAAAGTCAAACTGCACAAAGTTTGACCAAATTTATATAAAAAATATGAACATCTACAATACTAAAACTATATAGTATGAACATACGTTTCATGGTGCATCTAATAATATTGATTTCATATTGTGAATGTTTATATTTTTTAATATAAAATTAGTCAAACTCTACAAAGCTTGACTTTGACCAAACCTTATATACGAACTAAAAAGAAATGGAGGGAGTATGAACTAAGCAAAAACCAAAGAGCATATAGGATATACATTACACACATGCTCAAAGGCTTATCTCACTCAAGTAGATAATAGATAGTACAAGGAGTGAGATAAGGCAAGTTGAAGCACAAGCCGAGAAGAAGATGATCATAAAATTCTACCACAAGAAGAAATACTAATTGGTATTTGGAATTAACACTCGATGGTAGAATCCGAAGAAGCACAAGATCATAATCAATAACCACCCCGTGCGCACGGGGGTCAAAAGTGAAGGAAATATGCCCTAGAGGCAATAATAAAGTTATTATTTATTTCCTTATATCATGATAAATGTTTATTATTCATGCTAGAATTGTATTAACCGGAAACATAATACATGTGTGAATACATAGACAAACAAAGTGTCACTAGTATGCCTCTACTTGACTAGCTCGTTAATCAAAGATGGTTATGTTTCCTAACCATGAACAATGAGTTGTTATTTGATTAACGGGATCACATCATTAAGTGAATGATCTGATTGACATGACCCATTCCATTAGCTTAGCACCCGATCGTTTAGTATGTTGCTATTGCTTTCTTCATGACTTATACATGTTCCTATGACTATGAGATTATGCAACTCCCGTTTGCCGGAGGAACACTTTGTGTGCTACCAAACGTCACAACGTAACTGGGTGATTATAAAGGAGCTCTACAGGTGTCTCCAAAGGTACATGTTGGGTTGGCGTATTTCGAGATTAGGATTTGTCACTCCGATTGTCGGAGAGGTATCTCTGGACCCTCTCGGTAATGCACATCACTTAAGCCTTGCAAGCATTGCAACTAATGAGTTAGTTGCGAGATGATGTATTACAGAACGAGTAAAGAGACTTGCCGGTAACGATATTGAACTAGGTATTGGAATACAGACGATCGAATCTCGGGCAAGTAACATACCGATGACAAAGGGAACAACGTATGTTGTTATGCGGTCTGACCGATAAAGATCTTCGTAGAATATGTAGGAGCCAATATGAGCATCCAGGTTCCGCTATTGGTTATTGATCGGAGACATGTCTCGGTCATGTCTACATTGTTCTCGAACCCATAGGGTCCGCATGCTTAAGGTTACGATGACAGTTATATTATGAGTTTATGCTTTTTTGATGTACCAAAGTTTGTTCGGAGTCCCGGATGTGATCACGGACATGACTAGGAGTCTCGAAATGGTCGAGACATAAAGATTGATATATTGGAAGCCTATGTTTGGATATCGGAAGTGTTTCGGGTGAAATCGGGATTTTACCGGATTACCGGGAGGTTACTGGAACCCCCCGGGAGCTATATGGGCCATAGTGGGCCTTAGTGGAAAAGAGAAGAGGCAGCCCAACATGGGCCGCGCGCCCCTCCCCTCCCTTGGTCCGAATAGGACAAGGAGAGGGGGCCAACCCCTCTCTCTCCTTTCCCCCCTCCGCGAATCCTATTCCAACTAGGATTGGGGGGGGGGAATCCTACTCCCAGAGGGAGTAGGACTCTCCTGGCGCGCCTCTCCATGGCCGGCCGCACCCCCCTCCCTTAGTCCTTTATATACGGAGGCAGGGGCACCCCAGAAACACACAAGTTGATCCACGTGATCATATTCTTAGCCGTGTGCGGTGCCCCCTTCCACCATAGTCCTCGATAATATTGTAGCGGAGTTTAGGCGAAGCCCTGCTGCAGTAGTACATCAAGATCGTCACCACGCCGTCGTGCTGATGGAACTCTTCCCCGACACTTTGCTGGATCGGAGTCCGGGGATCGTCATCGAGCTGAACGTGTGCTAGAACTCGGAGGTGCTGTAGTTTCGGTGCTTGATCGGTCGGGCCGTGAAGACGTACGACTACATCAACCAAACGCTTTCGTTGTCGATCTATAAGGTACATAGATCATACTCTCCCCTGTCGTTGCTATGCATCACTATGATCTTGCGTGAGCGTAGGAAATTTTTGAAATTACTACGAAACCCAACAGTGGCATCCGAGCCTAGGTTTTATATGTTGATGTTATATGCACGAGTAGAACACAAGTGAGTTGTGGGCGATATAAGTCATACTGCTTACCAGCATGTCATACTTTGGTTCGGCGGTATTGTTGGACGAAGCGGCCCGGACCGACATTACGCGTACGCTTACGCGAGACCGGTTCTCCCGACGTGCTTTGCACATAGCTGGCTTGCGGGTGACAGTTTCTCCAACTTTAGTTGAATCGAGTGTGGCTACGCCCGGTCCTTGCGAAGGTTAAAACAGCACCAACTTGACAAACTATCGTTGTGGTTTTGATGCGGAGGTAAGATTGGTTCTTGCTTAAGCCCGTAGCAGCCACGTAAAACTTGCAGCAACAAAGTAGAGGGCGTCTAACTTGTTTTTGCAGGGCATGTTGTGATGTGATATGGTCAAGACATGATGCTAAATTTTATTGTATGAGATGATCATGTTTTGTAACCGAGTTATCGGCAACTGGCAGGAGCCATATGGTTGTCGCTTTATTGTATGCAATCGCGCTGTAATGCTTTACTTTATCACTAAACGGTAGCGATAGTCGTGGAAGCACAAGCTTGGCGAGACGACAACGATGCTACAATGGAGATCAAGGTGTCGCGCCGGTGACGATGGTGATCACGACGGTGCTTCGGAGATGGAGATCACAAGCACAAGATGATGATGGCCATATCATATCACTTATATTGATTGCATGTGATGTTTATCTTTTATGCATCTTATCTTGCTTTGATTGACGGTAGCATTATAAGATGATCTCTCACTAAATTATCAAGAAGTGTTCTCCCTGAGTATGCACCATTGCGAAAGTTCTTCGTGCTAAGACACCACGTGATGATCGGGTGTGATAGGCTCTACGTTCAAATACAACGGGTGCAAAACAGTTGCACACGCGGAATACTCAGGTTATACTTGACGAGCCAAGCATATACAGATATGGCCTCGGAACACGGAGACCGAAAGGTCGAGCGTGAATCATATAGTAGATATGATCAACATAATGATGTTCACCAATGAAACTACTCCATCTCACGTGAGGATTAGAGGGATGTCTATCTAAGTGGGAGTTCTTTAAGTAAATTAACTGAACTTAAATTTATCATGAAACTTAGTACCTGATAAGTATCTTGCTTGTTTATGCTTGTTTGTAGATAGATGGCTCGTGCTATTGTTCCGTTGAATTTTAATGCGTTCCTTGAGAAAGCAAAGTTGAAAGATGATGGTAGCAATTACACGGACTAGGTCCGTAACTTGAGGATTATCCTCATTGCTGCACAGAAGAATTACGTCCTGGAAGCACCGCTGGGTGCCAGGCCTGCTGCAGGAGCAACGCCGGATGTTATGAACGTCTGGCAGAGCAAAGCTGATGACTACTCAATAGTTCA
Organism: Triticum urartu; assembly: GCF_056163025.1. NCBI lineage: Eukaryota > Viridiplantae > Streptophyta > Magnoliopsida > Poales > Poaceae > Triticum > Triticum urartu. The sequence continues at coordinate 116,956,651 of NC_141876.1, read as the reverse complement.
GTGTGCCATGCTTTACGGCTTAGAATCGGGACTTCAACGACGTTTTGAACGTCATGGAGCATATGAGATGTTCCAGGAGTTGAAGTTAATATTTCAAGCAAATGCCCGGATTGAGAGATATGAAGTCTCCAATAAGTTCTATAGCTGCAAGATGGAGGAGAACAGTTCTGTCAGTGAGCATATACTCAAAATGTCTGGGTATAATAATCACTTGATTCAATTGGGAGTTAATCTTCCAGATGATTGCGTCATTGACAGAATTCTCCAATCACTGTCACCAAGCTACAAGAGCTTCGTGATGAACTATAATATGCAAGGGATGAATAAGACTATTCCCGAGCTCTTCGCAATGCTGAAAGCTGCGGAGGTAGAAATCAAGAAGGAGCATCAAGTGTTGATGGTCAACAAGACCACTAGTTTCAAGAAAAAGGGCAAAGGGAAGAAGAAGGGAAACTTCAAAAAGAACGGCAACCAAGTTGCTACTCAAGAGAAGAAACCCAAACCTGGACCTAAGCCTGAAACTGAGTGCTTCTACTGCAAGCAGACTGGTCACTGGAAGCGGAACTGCCTCAAGTATTTGGTGGATAAGAAGGATGGCAAGGTGAACAAAGGTATATGTGATATACATGTTATTGATGTGTACCTTACTAATGCTCGCAGTAGCACCTGGGTATTTGATACTGGTTCTGTTGCTAATATTTGCAACTCGAAACAGGGACTACGGATTAAGCGAAGATTGGCTAAGGACGAGGTGACGATGCGCGTGGGAAACGGCTCCAAAGTCGATGTGATCGCAGTCGGCACGCTACCTCTACATCTACCTTCGGGATTAATATTAGACCTAAATAATTGTTATTTGGTGCCAGCGTTAAGCATGAAAATTATATCTGGATCTTGTTTGATGTGAGACGGTTATTCATTTAAATCAAAGAATAATGGTTGTTCTATTTATATGAGTAACATCTTTTATGGTCATGCACCCTTGAAGAGTGGTCTATTCTTGTTGAATCTTGATAGTAGTAACACACATATTCATAATGTTGAAACCAAAAGATGCAGAGTTGATAATGATAGTGCAACATATTTGTGGCACTGCCGTTTAGGCCATATCGGTGTAAAGCACATGAAGAAACTCCATACTGATGGACTTTTGGAACCACTTGATTATGAATCACTTGGTACTTGCGAACCGTGCCTCATGGGCAAGATGACCAAAACACCGTTCTCCGGTACTATGGAGAGAGAAACAGATTTGTTGGAAATCATACATACAGATGTATGTGGTCCGATGAATATTGAGGCTCGTGGCAGATATCGTTATTTTCTCACCTTCACAGATGACTTAAGCAGATATGGGTATATCTACTTAATGAAATATAAGTCTGAAACGTTCGAAAAGTTCAAAGAATTTCAGAGTGAAGTTGAAAATCATCGTAACAAGAAAATAAAGTTTCTACGATCTGATCGTGGAGGAGAATATTTGAGTTACGAGTTTGGTGTACATTTGAAAAATTGTGGAATAGTTTCGCAACTCACGCCACCCGGAACACCACAACGTAATGGTGTGTCCAAACGTCGTAATCGTACTTTACTAGATATGGTGCGATCTATGATGTCTCTTACTGATTTACCGCTATCGTTTTGGGGATACGCTCTAGAGACGGCCGCATTCTCGTTAAATAGGGCACCATCAAAATCCGTTGAGACGACGCCTTATGAACTGTGGTTTGGCAAGAAACCAAAGTTGTCGTTTCTGAAAGTTTGGGGCTGCGATGCCTATGTGAAAAAGCTTCAACCTGATAAGCTCGAACCCAAATCGGAGAAATGTGTCTTCATAGGATATCCAAAGGAGACTATTGGATACACCTTCTATCACAGATCCGAAGGCAAGACTTTTGTTGCTAAATTCGGAAACTTTCTGGAGAAGGAGTTTCTCTCGAAAGAAGTGAGTGGGAGGAAAGTAGAACTTGACGAGGTAACTGTACCTGCTCCCTTATTGGAAAGTAGTACATCGCAGAAAACTGTTTCTGTGACACCTACACCAGTTAGTGAGGAAGCTAATGATGATGATCATGAAACTTCAGAACAAGATACTATTGAACCTCGTAGATCAACCAGAATAAGATCCGCACCAGAGTGGTACGGTAATCCCGTTCTGGAAGTCATGCTACTAGATCATGATGAACCTACGAACTATGAAGAAGCGATGGTGAGCCCAGATTCCGCAAAGTGGCTTGAAGCCACAAAATCTGAGATGGGATCCATGTATGAGAACAAAGTATGGGCTTTGGTTGACTTGCCCGATGATCGACAAGCAATTGAGAATAAATGGATCTTCAAGAAGAAGACTGACGCTGACGGTAATATTACTGTCTACAAAGCTCGACTTGTCGCAAAAGGTTTTCGGCAAGTTCAAGGGATTGACTACGATGAGACCTTCTCACCCGTAGCGATCCTTAAGTCTGTCCGAATCATGTTAGCAATTGCCGCATTTTATGAAATTTGGCAGATGGATGTCAAAACTGCATTCCTGAATGGATTTCTAGAAGAAGAGTTGTATATGATGCAACCAGAAGGTTTTGTTGATCCAAAGGGAGCTAACAAAGTGTGCAAGCTCCAGCGATCCATTTATGGACTGGTGCAAGCCTCTCGGAGTTGGAATAAACGTTTTGATAGTGTGATCAAAGCATTTGGTTTTATACAGACTTTTGAAGAAGCCTGTATTTACAAGAAAGTGAGTGGGAGCTCTATAGCATTTCTGATATTATATGTAGATGACATATTACTAATTGGAAATGATATAGAATTTCTGGATAGCGTAAAGGGATACTTGAATAAAAGTTTTTCAATGAAAGACCTCGGTGAAGCTGCTTACATATTAGGCATTAAGATCTATAGAGATAGATCAAGACGCTTAATTGGACTTTCACAAAGCACATACCTTGACAAAATTTTGAAGAAGTTCAAAATGGATCAAGCAAAGAAAGGGTTCTTGCCTGTGTTACAAGGTGTGAAGTTGAGTCAGACTCACTGCCCGACCACTGCAGAAGATAGAGAGAAAATGAAAGACGTTCCCTATGCTTCAGCCATAGGATCTATCATGTATGCAATGCTGTGTACCAGACCTGATGTGTGCCTTGCTATAAGTCTAGCAGGGAGGTACCAAAGTAATCCAGGAGTGGATCACTGGACAGCAGTCAAGAACATCCTGAAATACCTGAAAAGGACTAAGGATATGTTTCTCATATATGGAGGTGACAAAGAGCTCATCGTAAAAGGTTACGTTGATGCAAGCTTTGACACTGATCCGGACGATTCTAAATCGCAAACCGGATACGTGTTTACATTAAACGGTGGAGCTGTCAGTTGGTGCAGTTCTAAACAAAGCGTTGTAGCGGGATCTACATGTGAAGCGGAGTACATAGCTGCTTCGGAAGCAGCACATGAAGGAGTCTGGATGAAGGAGTTCATATCCGATCTAGGTGTCATACCTAGTGCATCGGGTCCAATGAAAATCTTTTGTGACAATACTGGTGCAATTGCCTTGGCAAAGGAATCCAGATTTCACAAGAGAACCAAGCACATCAAGAGACGCTTCAATTCCATCCGGGATTTAGTCCAGGTGGGAGACATAGAGATTTGCAAGATACCTACGGATCTGAATGTTGCAGACTCGTTGACTAAGCCTCTTCCACGAGCAAAACATGATCAGCACCAAGGCTCCATGGGTGTTAGAATCATTACTGTGTAATCTAGATTATTGACTCTAGTGCAAGTGGGAGACTGAAGGAAATATGCCCTAGAGGCAATAATAAAGTTATTATTTATTTCCTTATATCATGATAAATGTTTATTATTCATGCTAGAATTGTATTAACCGGAAACATAATACATGTGTGAATACATAGACAAACAAAGTGTCACTAGTATGCCTCTACTTGACTAGCTCGTTAATCAAAGATGGTTATGTTTCCTAACCATGAACAATGAGTTGTTATTTGATTAACGGGATCACATCATTAAGTGAATGATCTGATTGACATGACCCATTCCATTAGCTTAGCACCCGATCGTTTAGTATGTTGCTATTGCTTTCTTCATGACTTATACATGTTCCTATGACTATGAGATTATGCAACTCCCGTTTGCCGGAGGAACACTTTGTGTGCTACCAAACGTCACAACGTAACTGGGTGATTATAAAGGAGCTCTACAGGTGTCTCCAAAGGTACATGTTGGGTTGGCGTATTTCGAGATTAGGATTTGTCACTCCGATTGTCGGAGAGGTATCTCTGGGCCCTCTCGGTAATGCACATCACTTAAGCCTTGCAAGCATTGCAACTAATGAGTTAGTTGCGAGATGATGTATTACAGAACGAGTAAAGAGACTTGCCGGTAACGAGATTGAACTAGGTATTGGAATACAGACGATCGAATCTCGGGCAAGTAACATACCGATGACAAAGGGAACAACGTATGTTGTTATGCGGTCTGACCGATAAAGATCTTCGTAGAATATGTAGGAGCCAATATGAGCATCCAGGTTCCGCTATTGGTTATTGACCGGAGACATGTCTCGGTCATGTCTACATTGTTCTCGAACCCGTAGTGTCCGCACGCTTAAGGTTACATGACAATTATATTATGAGTTTATGCTTTTTTGATGTACCGAAGTTTGTTCGGAGTCCCGGATGTGATCACGGACATGACGAGGAGTCTCGAAATGGTCGAGACATAAATATTGATATATTGGAAGCCTATGTTTGGATATCGGAAGTGTTCCGGGTGAAGTCGGGATTTTACCGGAGTACCGGGAGGTTACCGGAACCCCCCAGGAGCTATATGGGCCATAGTGGGCCTTAGTGGAAAAGAGAAGAGGCAGCCCAACATGGGACGCGCGCCCCTCCCCTCCCTTGGTCCGAATAGGACAAGGAGAGGGGGCCGGCCCCTCTCTCTCCTTTCCCCCCTCCGCGAATCCTATTCCAACTAGGATTGGGGGGGGGGGGGAATCCTACTCCCAGAGGGAGTAGGACTCTCCTGGTGCGCCTCTCCATGGCCGGCCGCACCCCCCTCCCTTAGTCCTTTATATACGGAGGCAGGGGCACCCCAGAAACACACAAGTTGATCCACGTGATCATATTCTTAGCCGTGTGCGGTGCCCCCTTCCACCATAGTCCTCGATAATATTGTAGCGGAGTTTAGGCGAAGCCCTGCTGCAGTAGTACATCAAGATCGTCACCACGCCGTCGTGCTGACGGAACTCTTCCCCGACACTTTGCTGGATCGAAGTCCGGGGATCGTCATCGAGCTGAACGTGTGCTAGAACTCGGAGGTGCCGTAGTTTCGGTTCTTGATCGGTCGGGCCGTGAAGACGTACGACTACATCAACCAAACGCTTCCGTTGTCGATCTATAAGGTACATAGATCATACTCTCCCCTCTCGTTGCTATGCATCACTATGATCTTGCATGAGCGTAGGAAATTTTTTAAATTACTACGAAACCCAACAAAAAGACCCCATGCACACGGGGTATCCAGGGAGTTACACAGTACCCCGTGCGCACGGGGGTCAAAAGACCCCGTGCGCACGGGGTACCCAGAGAGTTATGCAACACCCCATGCGCACGGGGTTCAACAGACCCCGTGCGCATGGGGTATCCAGAACTTTTCTGGTGCAACTTTCTGGATACCACGGCAAGCATACAACAGAGGCAAATAACCACCTAAAGGAGATAACTAATGGATACTCTGAGAATCTGAATTTCAAATGAGCTTGACATACCACATAGTGACTAGATAATATTGAGTATCAGTACTATGTGGTATTTCTCATATTCACATTTTGGGTTTGTGATGTGCACAAAACATAACACTCCCCCATATTGTGATGATCCACTAATATCTCGCAAGAGCCAAACAACATACAAATAAGGCTCAAGACAACAAGCATCACTATATGATGTGCAATGCAACCTACACATGCTAGATAACACAAATCAAGCATACTAGGAAGCACAACATATAAATGCACATGCTAGATACAAAACCTAAGCATGCAAGGGGCGAGTAACTTTCAATGTAAGCAATAAAAATACAAGTTACCGCAAGGAGGAGCGTTGGATAGATAATATGAAGATAATGCACATGACTTGGCTTGAACAAATAAATGGTGGATATCCTTTTCGTCATAAACTATCCAAATCTCCAATGTCCTCCACACACCTATTGATCAAGTTTGAGCTTGATGGTCCCCAACCAAGTTGGGTCCTAAGAACTTAGTCACAATAGGCTTGGCAACCCAAATGGTCTTTTCCATTTCCAAACCACTTTGGGCACCAACAAACTTGGCAAACAAATTGCCAACAACATCCTTCCTAAGCGAATAATGATCATTGACTAGAGGAGGCTTAGGGATGTTACTGTTGGGACAAGATGAGGATATGTGTCCCTTCTCACGACAAATATAGCAACATGTGCTCCCCTTCTCTTCTTCTTTATTTTCTCAACTTGGGGAGCATTATCTTTGTTCATCATTGGTAGTGGCCTTTCTTCAACATGAGGTTGACCTTGAGATTGAACTTGAGGCCACTTCCCTTGTTGCTTCACATTTGAAGCCTTCTTCTTCAATGGACAAGATCTCACATGGTCTCCAACATTCTTGCACTTGAAGCATGTAATGTTGGCCTCATTCTTGACTTGGTCTTGTCCGTTCTTCTTATTCTTAGACTTCTTGTTGTTGGAAGTGAAACTATCGGATTTCGGGTTTTGGCAGACCCTTGAGGTTCGAACTCTGGGGTGCGCGCGGAGACTACGCCCTCTACCTCTCCGTCTCGCAAGGATCTAAACTACTGAAAGAACAACACAAGAGACACAAGGTTTATACTAGTTCGGGCCACCATTGTGGTGTAATACCCTACTCTAGTTTGTGGTGTGGTGGATTGCCTCTTGGGCTGATGATGATGAACAATACAAGGAAGAACAGCCTCACGAGGGTCTGCTCTTGGCTGGGGCGATGAACTGCTAGGAGGAGTTCAGCTTCCCTTCTCTCTCTCTCTCTGATTTTGTGCTTGCCCAGGTTCTGGACCTCTTCTTGATCTAGATTCCGATCTATCTACCCTGGGGGTGGCTAGTCCTATTTATAGGCAAAGGCCCTGGGCCTCTTCCCAAATATTGAGCGGGAAGGGTGCCAACAATTGGCCATTTTGAAGGGGAACATCTGGTACACTTATCCTGACTAAAGTCGGTCCTCGCCTGCCAAAGGTTCTGGTGGTGACGCCGTCCTGGGCTCCACGATGACCTCCTTCCCACCGTTGGACTAGTCTTGGTCTCGTTGCACCGAAATGGATGCCTTTGCTTGATCCTCTCGCCTGCGCTTGCTCCCTTTGCACCAAAGAGGAAAGGAGGACACTGCGTGGGCCGGCGCCCGCCTGGCGCCCTTGGTCGTCATGGCTTGCGTCATGGGCACCTCGTGAGGTACCCCGCCTTGATCTCTCCGCCTCCTCATGAGCCAGCCTGATGAGGCCGCGCCTGAGGAAGCTCCGCGTCGTCCGCCTCGCGAGGCTTGGCCCCTCGCGAGGGTCTTGGGTCTTGTGTCGATGAAGATGGGCCGTGCTGGGCCCCCTTTAAGTCACGCCGCAGGCCGCAGGCAGGCAAGTCTGGGGACCCCCGTTCCCAGAACGCCGACAGTAGCCCCCGAGCCCAAGGCGCGCCCGGACTTGGCCGTGCTGAGAGGCGAAAGGGCAAGGGCGAAGCGCCACGGGCCCTAATAGCCTGCGGCCTTGGGCGCCGCGTGGCGGTTGATGGGACGTGGGTGTCTCCGCTTCCCCACGACGCCTCGGTGGCCGCGCGGGTTGGACAAGTCCCTGCATGTAAAATCGGGTCATGATTACCTGCAATCGTGGAGGCTGACGGTTGGCCTTCACCGTCTATAAGTATGGAACTGCACGTGCCCTTCCAGTCCATCTCTCCTTGCTTCTCCTTCTTCCCGATCCTTGCTCCGCCTTGCTGCGATGGCTCCAATTCGCCGGTTCTCCGCGGCGGAGAAGGGAAAGGCTCCTCGAGAGGAACCAGACCCGCTTCCGCCGAAGAAACGGCTCGCCCTTCGCGGCCTGGACGAGGAGGACCGTCAGGTGGTGTCGAGGCCTTGGTGCGAGCGGCCTCCGCCGGGGTTCCCGCTTCCCTTGTATGCCCACGTCGAGGGCCTTGAAGGAGTCGATGCCGATCACCGCGGTCAGCGCCGTCGTCGACGCCGACGGGTCATGAAGGTGTGGGTTGTCCCTCCTGGGGTTCACGCCGAGGGCTCCTCCCGCGAGTTCGTGCTCCATGCCGCCATGCCCCCTCGATCTTGGATTCGCCTTCCTCCCTTCTTCGCCTCCATCATCCCGCAGGGAAAACTCCTGGAGCTATGGCTGCAGCACGCCGGCTGCAGCACCCCCTTGACCGAGGCAGAGGTCGCGGTCGTTGCCTCGGGCGAGGTCTTCATGACTCGAGGCTGGGGCGAAATCGCCCGGGGTTGCAGAGCAAGGGACTCCCTCACGATCCACTTAGAGTATGATGGCGCTTCGGTGATGTTCTTCAAGGTCTTCGACGCGAACGGGCGCCGGCTGGAGTGTTGCCCCGGGAGAGGTGGCCAGGACCTCGCCACGGTGAGGGCTAGGCCCGTCAACCGCTCCCTTGGCGGCTCCACAGGTGACGGAGGCACCGGAGGATCCAGCGACTCCAGCGAGATCTTCATGACTCCGGAGACGAGCGACGACAGCTACGAGCCCACGAGCCGGCGCCGCTCCTGGAGCAGGGCGGGCTTGTCTGGCCGTCGCCGACTCTGATCTGGATGGGGTTGGCGCCGGCGCTTGACGGCCCACTGTTGATGATGGCGTCTTTTGCAGGGGCGCGTGTAGTTAGCATCCTTTAGGATCCGTTCCATGCGAGGAATCAAAGTGCACCCCATGGGGGCTTGTAAGGCGCCTGTGATCTTGTTTGTTAATATAACCCTTGCTGTAAAACTGTGTGAGCTACTGATTCCGTCTTAGCTCAGTTCTCCCTTTCGAACCTCGCGAGGGCTTGGTGCTCTGCGTCGACAGGTCCCAGTCCCAAGGCGGCGTCAGCCGTCGCTGGAATGCCAGGTCACGATGCCGTGGTCAAGGCCAGGAGGTGAGCGACCCGGGGTCCGGTAAGAGCCCCTGAGTCGCGATGCTCAGGAGGTCCCCTTTGGCGCCCAAGCAGCCATCGTCTGGTGAGAAAGGAGAGTGGCGTCACTAACACGGGATCGCGCCAGGTGCGGGGATGGTGCCACAGTAGCTGGTGCTTTCAGGTGGTGACTTATCTCGAGAATCGGGGACCATTCACGGTGCGTCACCGGGTCCGCGCGTCGGCAGGAATGAGATCGCTCGGCGAGGTCCTCGTGTGCCCCTTTCCTCTCACCTTTGCTCCCCTTTCTGCTCTACGTCCTCGGGCCCCGGCCCTCAAGTGAGTCTCAGCCGTCGCTGGTATGCCAGGTTGCGATGCCATGGTCAAGGCCAGAGGGTGAGGGCTGGAGAGCTAGTAGGAGCCCTGAGTCGCGATGCTCAGGCACCCCCCCTTTAACGTGCAAGCGGTTCGCGTGGACGAGAGTGAAGGGAACACCGCGAGGGCCTTGCCTGGCGCAGCTCCCTTAGGAGATCCTGTAAACTCATCATAGAAGGAACAAGAGGTTGCCATGACAATTATCAGTCAGCCGTTAGTTGCTTCCGAGGGGAGGTGAGGCACTGAAGGCTTGACGAGGTGGCGCCATGCGGGGCTGCCGCGGCCAGAGCTCAGCCTTTCAGGTTTGTCGGCGTTGCAGGGACGGACCCATGCGCAAGCGTCGTGCCGTTGTGGGAGCAATTCCGTCAGTTGGCGTCAGTTGAACAGGCAACTAGATCAAACACATTAGCCGAGAAGGAGTGGATTCATTCAAATAGATGCTCGGAAGGTAGACATCGCTGGGTCAGGCCCGAGCGACTTGGGGATGATGCAGCCCGAGGGGCGCCCCCAACAAAGCAAGCTAATGACTTGAAATAAAAAGGGATACATGCCGCAGGGACGGATCCACGCGGACTGGGAATGATGCAGCCCTGGGGGGGCGCTCCCAGCTGGAAATGAAACTTAAAAGATGTCACCTGATGATGTTGAGGACGAAGGAGTGTTGGTGCAGCATGCTCGGTGGGCTGCGGAAGCCGGTCCTCACGAGCCCCCAGGCCCAGAGGCCTCGAGAGGCTCCAGAGGCACCGGTGTCTCCTCGTGAATCATCTCCACCTCCGCCAAGGCTGCGGAACGCCTGTCTTCTTGAGCTTCCATGATGCCCCTCATGAGGCGCTGGTACGTAGCAGCCGCGCCCGGCAAGCCGTAAGGCATGCGAACGTAGCTGCGGGGCGGACCTCCGCAGCGCCCCACTCGCGAGGGCCAGAGGCGCTCCATCGCGGCGACTTGGTTGAGCCTTGGTACGTCGATGCAGACGCGCAGCCCACCATCCTCGCCTGGATGGGGAGCCACAGCTGGTAGACAGCGGCAGCCTCTCATGACTCTTGATTCCTGTAGTTCTTGAATGGCCTTGTTGACGAACTCCTGCTGGTCTGACCTTCCTTGCCTTGCTCCTTCTTGGGGGAAACGTGCTTCGAAACGCGCCTCCACATGGTGCCCTAGCGCCTCCCTCGTGACCTTGGCCAGGTCGGTGGCCCTCCAGGGGAGAGCCCTCGAGCCCTGCCGGAGGAGGGCGCCGGGCGCGCTTTCCTATGCGATGGAGGGAGGTTCCCCTTGGGCAGACGCGGGCCCTGAGGGTCCCGCCTCCTGAGGGGCCGGCCCGGACGATGTCTTCTTCTTCTTGGGGGTGGTCTCGGGAAGCCTCCTGCTTCCGTGATCCGGGTCTTCCAGTGACGCGGCCTGAAAGGCTCGCTCCAGGGAACACACCGCATCCTTCTCTTCACAGGGCACCGTGATGACTCCGCCACTTCCTGGCATCTTGAGGATGTTGTAGCCATGGTGAGTTACGGCCATGAACTTGGCCAGTGCCGAGTACCCGAGGATGGCGTTGTACGGCAGGTGGATGTGGGCGACGTCGAAGTCGATGAGCTCGGTGCGGTAGTTGTTGCGTGCCCCGAAGGTGACAGGGAGGTGGACCTGCCCAATCGGGACCGTGGAGCCGTTGGTGACTCCGGAGAAAGGCTTGGTTGGCTGAAGCTGGTCATAGGGCACTTGGAGATTGTCGAACGTTTCCACGGACAGGACGTTGAGCCCTGCCCCACCATCGATGAGGGTCCTGGTGACTAGTACGTTGCTGATGACTGGGGAGCAAAGCATCGGGAGGACTCCGGCTGTGGCCGCACACTTGAGCTGATCCGCTGAGCTGAACGTGATGGCGCACGCCGACCACCTGAGAGGGCGCGTTTCTTCGAGCTTGGGGAGGACTGCATTCACTTCGCGGGCAAACTACTTGAAGATGCGTTGGGAGGCAGGGGCTTGAGCCCCGCCCAGGATGCAGGCGATCGCGCGTGGCTCCTGGAAGCCCCAGCCCCCTCGTCTTGATGGCGGTCCTCGTTCCTCCATGGCTGCGGCGGCAGTGGAGGGAGGCCTGCGTTGCCTTGTGGGCGATCCTCAAGAGGCTGGTCCCTCCAGTCCCCCTCGCGAGGCAGGTCTCGCCAGCGATCCTCGCGAGGTTGATCGCGCCACCCTTGGCACGGGCCGCGATCTTCCCAGCGTCCTGCGTTTCTTCCTCCTCCTCGGCCATAGCCCCGGTCAGCACGGTCGGGACAACGGCCGATCCTTCCTTCTCACACGGCACGGAGTTCTTGGCATTCGTTGGTGTTGTGGGTGTGGAGGTCATGGTACACACAGTACCGGCTGCCCCTGGAGGATTCAGGCAGATCTTTGCCCCGCTTGGTGTCTGGCTCTGCCGCGAGCACGGCAGCCCCCTTGCGCTTCATGTCCTTGGCCTTGGGCTTTTTCTCTTCTGGGTCTGCGGCAGGCAGCTCGAGGAGGGAGAGACGCCCTTCCTCAGCCCTGGCGCACTTGGTCGCCAAGTTGAACAGCTCCAGGGAGGTGCACAGGTCTTCATGCATCGCCAGCTCCTCCTTCATCTTGACGTCGCGCACACCGTCGGAGAAGGCTGAGATGATGGCCTCCTCGGACACCTTGGGGATCTTGAGGCGCGCGCTGTTGAAGCGCTGGATGTACTTTTGCAGGGTTTCTCTGGGTTGTTGCTTGATGCGGCGCATGTCGCTCACGGCGGGTGGCCGGTCGCGAGTACCTTGGAAGTTGGCGATGAAGCGGGTGCACATCTGGTCCCAGGAAGAGATCGTGCCTGGAGCCAGATTTAGGAGCCAGGTGCGAGCTCCTTCCTTGAGCGCCATGGGGAACCAGTTCGCCATGACCTTCTCGTCTCCGCTGGCAGCTTTGATGCCCAACTCATAGAGCTGGAGGAACTCTGCAGGGTCGGTTGTGCCGTCGTAGCGAGGAGGCAGGTCTGGCTTGAACTTGCCGGGCCACGCGACGCTGCGCAGCTCGGTGGTGTAGGCACGGCAGCCTGCTGTGGCCACGGGAGGCTTTGGGTGAGGGAGAGCTTGGTCTTGCGGGTCCCCATACGCTGCTGCTGGGAGCAGCGCGGGGTCTTGGCGTGCCGGAGCTGGAGCAGGGTCGCGACGTGCCGGAGCGGGGAGCGCCCGGGCAGCTTCTTGCGGGCGAGGGACCTCTTGGCAGCTCCGCTCTTGCTGCACTGGCACCTGACGGAGCGGGTTCCGCCCAGGGGCCACGCGCCTTGGAGCCACAGCGTCTTCTTGAAGAGGAGGCGGCTGGTATGCCCCCGGAGCTTCGTTGCCCGTGCGGGGCGGGGTGCGGCGCAGCGGAACGGACGGCGCGGGAGAGCCCCCTGCAGCGCGGACGAGCTCGGCGACGCGGTCAAGCCACTCTTCGTAGACGTCGTCGACGGGACGGTAACGCAGGAGCTCGTTTGCCGCGATGAGCGCAGCTCGAGCCTCCAAGGGTGCGCAGAGCGCGCGGGACGAAGAACCAGCTGGTGTGAGCGATGGAGTAGCGGTGCGGCCGTCTTGCCGCACGGACGGGTGCTGAGACGATGCTTGCTGCTCGTTCCCCGCCGGGCCGGTGGCGGCGTTGGCGGCGGGTGACGGGGAACGACGAGGACGCCTGCCGACGGGAGCCGTCTGGGCGACGCGGGAAGCGATGGCGGCCCGGTGCTCGGCGCGGGCCCGACGAGCGTCGGACAAGGACGCGACGGTCGGAGGAGAACGGAGCGGTGGAAGACGAGTTCCGGCGCACCCCTACCTGGCGCGCCAAATGTCGGATTTCGGGTTCCGGCAGACCCTTGAGGTTCGAACTCTGGGGTGCGCGCGGAGACTACGCCCTCTACCTCTCCGTCTCGCAAGGATCTAAACTACTGAAAGAACAGCACAAGAGACACAAGGTTTATACTAGTTCGGGCCACCATTGTGGTGTAATACCCTACTCTAGTTTGTGGTGTGGTGGATTGCCTCTTGGGCTGATGATGATGAACAATACAAGGAAGAACAGCCTCGCGAGGGTCTGCTCTTGGCTGGGGCGATGAACTGCTAGGAGGAGTTCAGCTGCCCTTCTCTCTCTCTCTCTCTCTCTCTCTCTCTCTCTGATTCTCTGCTTGCCCAGGTTTTGGACCTCTTCTTGATCTAGATTCCGATCTATCTACCCTGGGGGTGACTAGTCCTATTTATAGGCAAAGGCCCTGGGCCTCTTCCCAAATATTGAGCGGGAAGGGCGCCAACAATTGGCCATTTTGAAGGGGAACATCTGGTACACTTATCCTAACTAAAGTCGGTCCTCGCCTGCCAAAGGTTCTGGTGGTGACGCCGTCCTGGGCTCCACGATGACCTCCTTCCCACCGTTGGACTGGTCTTGGTCTCGTTGCACCGAAATGGATGCCTTTGCTTGATCCTCTCGCCTGCGCTTGCTCCCTTTGCACCAAAGAGGAAAGGAGGACACTGCGCAGGCTGGCGCCCGCCTGGCGCCCTTGGTCGTCATGGCTTGCGTCATGGGCACCTCGTGAGGTACCCCGCCCTGATCTCTCCGCCTCCTCATGAGCCAGGCTGATGAGGCCGCGCCTGAGGAAGCTCCGTGTCGTCTGCCCCGCGAGGCTTGGCCCCTCGCGAGGGTCTTGGGTCTTGTGTCGATGAAGATGGGCCATGCTGGGCCCCCTTTAAGCCACGCCGCAGGCCGCAGGCAGGCAAGTCTGGGGACCCCCGTTCCCAGAACGCCGACAGAAACCAAGTCCACTCTTGTCATGAGGGGATTTTTGAATACTCGAGATATTTTTGAGAGTGGAGTTCCCTTCATGACACTTTTCCAAGTCTTTCTTCAACATAGTGACTTGGCCCTTGAGCTTTTTGTTTTCCTCTACAAGGTTAGTATCAACAAAAGTAGTAGAGGAAATATAAGCTTCATTGTTAGAGCAACAATGGAAGGAGAGCAATTCATCACAAGAATTGGCAATAATATGTCTAGATGAATCACTAGGACTAGCACATGTCAATAAAGCATTTTGAGTAGAAATAGTGCTCATGTCCACATGAGGCTCACGAGATGTTACCTTAGTCACAATAGCCTTATGAGCTAACTTTAGCCTTTCATGGGAGATTAGAAGATCATCATGAGAGCCCGAGAGCTTTTCATGACTTTCTTCTAATTTTCCATAATTGCTAGTTAGCAAAACAAGTTGAGCCCTTAGATCAACATTCTCCTTCAAGATAGATGCTTCACAAGGAGTAGAGTTAGTAGCACAAGCATCATTGACAATATGAGAGGAGCTATAAGAAACCAGATACTTCACATGAGTAGCTTGAAGTTCCTCATAAGACTTAGAGAGTTTGGTGAGCTCTCCTTTGACATTCTTGTAGACAAGGTCAAGGTGCTCAAAATCCTCTTTAAGTTGATCATGAGCAACTTCAATCTCTTCTTTAGAAGATTCTAAGTCTCTAAGAGTTTCTAGAGCATCAAGAAGGTTACAATCAAGTTTTTCATTTTGTTCTTGCTCTTTGTGAAGTAAATCATTGCACTTTCCAAAATGAGTGATAAGATATTTAAACATCTCATAAGTGTTCTTATTTACCCCATGAAGAGAATTACCAATTTCATATATTTCTTGACTCATATCCCTATCACATTCATCATCACTCTCATCAATATCATTATAAAGAGTAGATGATACCTCGGTATTACCTCTTGGCATGAGGCACATGTGAACATCGGAGGTCGATGGTGATTCTTTTGGAGAGGGAGTTTCTTTATCATCAAGAGTAGGGTATCCATGTTCATCCTCTTGGCACTCATAGGATTTCCTCTCCAACGAGGTGATGTCCTTCTTTGCTCCTCTAGCAATTTTCTCATTAATGATGTGTGCACTATTTTCTCTTGTTTCCTCTACATGGTTAGTCAAACAACAACTAGAGGAAATAGAAGCATGGAGATAATGGAAACAAGGAGTATCAAGCATATCATCACAAAAGGTATTCAAGGAATCTCCAAATGATATGCATGGACTATCAACACAAGAATGTAAGTCATTTTTGCTAGATATGCTCAAGTCCATAGAATCTACAACACTAGCATGTATACATGAAAGATAATCAATGTTTAGCACAACATCATCATCACAAATGATATTTCCACTCACCATGTCATTACCTTGGGACATGCCATATGATGGTGAGGTGGAAGAGGTAGAAGTGTCCAAGCACATGGATGAAGAAGCAATATGGAGATCTTCATGATTTGAAGATGTGGAGACCTCCTCAATTAACTCCTCCGAAATATGATGAATATCAACAAGATTGGACCCACCATATATTTCTTCAAGTTTGGTCCACATATCATGAGCCGTCACACAAGTCATGATAGACTCAAATACTCCGAGGGATATAAACCGGATTATGGCATTCTTAGCACCATAGCCACAAAGCATATCATCATTTTCCTCACTAGTTGGAAAAAGGTCATCCTTCCACGGAGAAGCCCCTACAAGAACAATTTGCACAAGATTTGGACCCATGGTCCGAAAATGACAAAGCATGCGAATTTTCCACAAGTGATAGTTTGTGCCACTAAAACAAAAAGTGTCATTGTGCACTATACCACTAGTCGACATCTTTACTCTCTAGGCGGTGAAGCCTACCAAGGAGAGACCAAAGCTCTGATACCAATTGAAATGATCTAGATGACGACTAGAGGGGGGGGGGTGAATAGTCATTTTAAAACTTTTACGGATTTGGCTTTATCCTAATGCGGAATTAAACTAACTGATACTTTTCAAGCACAAAACCTAAATATGCTAGGCTCAACTAAGTGCACCAACAACCTATGCTAACAAGATAGGCACTTAAGGAAACTAGCAAGAACAAAATATATCATAAGATATGGAAATGTAGGAACAACTAAGCAATTCAACTAGCACAAGATATATCAATATGAGCAAGTATGAATTGCGGAAAGTAAAGGGTGTGGGTATGAGATAACCACAAGTGAGTCGGGGACGCGGATATATCCCGAAGTTCACACTCGTGAGAGTGCTAATCTCTGTTAGAGCAGTGCCGAAGCCAAAGCTCCGGGGCGTCACCAAGTGACTCATCGTATTCTCCCTTCTGAGTCACCCCCAACGGATGAGCCTCGGTTCACTCGGGGTTGGTCTTGAAGGCGACCACCACACCTTTACAAACTTCTCCGGAGCACACCACAACCACGGAAGCTTCCGGAGGAACTTGACCACCTAGGGCACTTCAAGACCCTTCCCCGGAGCACACCACAAAAGGAAGCTTCCGGGGGAAACTTGGCCACATAGGCCTCTTCACAATCTTCTCAATGTATCACCAAACCGTCTAGGAGGCGAAGCCTCCAAGAGTAATAAACTCGCGGGCTCTCACTCGAACAAATCGATGCGGGGAGCTCAAACCAATGCAACAAATGCAATGCGAGGTCAAGCAACAAATGCTCAACTCACTCTCTCAATCTCACAAGATGCAACTCAAGAAAGTAGGAGATTGAAGAGAAGGGATGCAATGGAGGAAATCAACAAATGACTCCAAGATCCATCCAGAAATCCCCCTGCACTTAGAGGGGATATAGGGGTTTGGGAGAGGTGGTAAGAGGCTCAAAATGATGTTTAGAATGTGAATGAACAACCCCCAAACCGGTGGGGAGGAAGGGCTCTTTTATAGCCAACTTCTAAAACTAGCCGTTGGGGCTCCAACGAACACTTCCTGGACACCCCGTGCCCACGGGGGTTTAGACCCCATGCCCACGGGGTCCCGTGCGCATGGTACAAGCCCGTGTGCATGGGCCCCCGTGCCCACGGGGGTCAAAAACCCCGTGTCCACGGGGTACCCAGAACAGCCTGCAGCAGCCCACTAAAATAATGATAACTTTGGCATACAGACTCCGAATTCGATGATCTTGGGCTCGTTTTGAAGCTATGGAAAAGGCCAAGGTCCTCACATAGAGAACCACCCAAGATCAACAAGAAATAATGATGCAAGTAATGCAAAGGTTTGAGCTCTCTACATGCGACATGATCAAGCTACTTGCCCGAGAGTCCCTCTTGATAGTACGGCTATCAAACCTATAATCCGGTCTCCCTCCAAGCACCATGAGACCGGCAAAACTAGGAAAACCTAGCTAAGGTATACCTTTGCCTTGCATATTCAACTTGAGCTTGGTGATGACTCCAATGTGTCAGAGTAATCGACCACGGGTACCCCGAGGACGGCAAGACGATATTTCAAGACATCAGGGCTAGCAAAGCCCCTCAGTCCGACTGTCCGGCAGCTCCTGCCGGCTTCCCATCTGACTGCTCTGCCCGGCCGACTGCCGACTGCGCCAACCAGCCGGCTGCCGACTGCGCCAACCAGCCGGCCACCGACTGCAGCACGACCCGACACCGACAAGACCCTGACACGATGGCCATACCGCGGACAAGACGGCTGTACCCGGACGCTGCTGAGCAATAGTGATACACTGTAGCAGGTGTGAGATGTCACATCGTTGTCTCCCAAATAGTGAAGTTGGTCACGTGGGCCATCCCTTGTCCCCTGGGCTCCCCTTTATAAGGAGCACCAGGGGAGGCTCACACACTCATGGCATGAGGCCTCACACACATCCATTCATCCATCCATGGAGAATGGACTCACACACACTCACGGCCACAAGCCATGGCCATACATGGCAGGCCACTAGCATGCCTCATATAGGCATATACCAGATCAGATGCATTTGGCGCTGATCCCAGATACAGCTCCAAGAGCACTTTGTACTGCCTGATGTACACCCCAGATAGATACACTCAGACATGCAGCAGTAGGAGTATTATCTCTCCGGAGAGCTCTGAAGCTGGGTAAACCACCACGTGCTACTCGCATACCCGCTCCCGGTCCTATCAGCAGCAGTCTTACCCTCACACTAAGCCCTTGTGGCATCTGTCGACTCGCAAAGCCCCCCGTGAGAAATACCACGACACAATGCTTGTCTCAAGTTGGAATCCCTTTCTTGTCCACAACCACTTGGTGAAGATGCTTGAATTGCTTCCTCATATTGCAATGAGGGAAGCCTTAACTTAAGCCCATATTCACATGAGCATTATCATGATGTGGACCGCAAGCTTCAAAGCATATAACCTCCGGCTTCTCATCTTGCACTTGGACTCCTCGAACCCGATGACCATCACCACTTGATGTCATCCACACATAGGCTAATTGAGATCTTTCCTTTTGATGCAAGCCCATGAGAAACACCTAACCCACATAGACATAACAAACACATAGCATGGGTTAGGTAAAAAAGCACAATTCACAATTACTTACCATACCACTAGATCACTTGATCCCATGTGGTACAATGTTTGCGCTTTGAGAGTTGACCATCTAGATATAATCTTCGAGCTTCATCTTGGTCAACCAACATCTTTACTCCAAGATCCATCTTGGTTTCTTGAAAGCCACAATGAACTCTTCATTTCCCTTCATTGCTTCAAGATAATATCACCAAAGACTCTTTCATGACCATATCAAGTTCCACTATGAATATCATCTTGATCACCACTTTCCCTTCCAACAACTCCATCACAATCTCTTGAGAGGCATAATGAATTCTTCACTCTAGTTGCTTGCTTTCAGACTTGATCAACTGAAACCCAACACGTGAGCTCACCATGATCTTGTCTTGAATCATAATTTGAATTCTTCTCTTTGATTATTCTCTCAAACCCTTGATCCTTAAAAGTCCTCGTGAAACCTCACTGGATATGGGATCTCGAGAGACAACACCTAGGCCTCGTGATCATGGGGTATCCAGAGAGTTGACACTCGACCCCATGCGCATGGTACAAGCCCGTGTGCAAGGGGTATCCAGAGAAGGATACCATGAGGACTTCTTCAGATGCTTTGATGGCAAACTTCACAAAACAACCCAATGCACTTCAAGCATCACTATGGAACATATCTTCATATAAGATTCAATGCACTTGATGCTCCATAGGAATTGCCATTTAACTCCAAAGCATAGAGCAAATATATCTTCATATATATATGGACTTCATCCTTGATTCCGTCCAATATCCTTGAGGCACTATCTTCATATATATGGACTTCATTCTTGATTCCATCCAATATCCTTGAGGCAACATCTATGGACAAAACCTTCAAATATATCTCATTGAGAAACATTAGTCCATAGAGATTGTCATTTAATTACCAAAACCACACTTAGGGGCTACATGCCCTTTCACTAGGCCCTCTCCGGCACCCTGCCGGAGGGGGCCATCATCACCGGAGGCCATGGAGGAGGATCTTGGAGGGGCCATCATCGCCATGAAGGCCAAGGACCAGAGGGAGAACCTCTCCCCATCTAGGGGGGAGGCCATGGAGGAGGAAGCACAAGGGGGAGAACCTCTCCTCCTCTCTCTCGGTGGCGTCGGAGTGCCATCGGGAGGGAAATCATCGCCGCGGTGATCGTCTTGATCAACATCACCACCATCATCACCATCCTCATCTCTTTTACGCGGTCCACTCTCCCGCACCCCGCTGTAATCCCTACTTGAACATGGTGCTTCATGCCACATATTATGATCCAATGATGTGTTGCCATCCTATGATGTTTTGAGTAGATATCCTTTGTCTTTGGGTTGATTGATGATCTAGATTGGTATGAGTTGTATGTTTTATTTTGGTGTTGTCCTATGGTGCCCTCCGTGTCGCGCAAGCGTGAGGGATTCCCACTGTAGGGTGTTGCAATATGTCCATGGTTTACTTATTGTCTGCGTTGCTTGAGTGACAGAAGCATAAACATGGATAAGTGGGTCACGACATATGGGATAAAGGGGAGTTGATGCTTTAATGATATGGTTGGGTTTTACCTTAATGATCTTTAGTAGTTGCGGATGCTTGCTAGAGTTCCAGTCATAAGTGCATATGATCCAAGACGAGAATGTTAGCTTATGCCTCTCCCTCATATGAAATTGCAATAGTGATTACCGATCTCGTTAACAATTGCCTAGGAAAATTCCGAACACCGACCCATCATTATTCCACACTTGCTATTTATAATATTTAGTAATATATTCTAACTTTATGATAACAACACCTACTTCTATATTTTAGCTCTCCGATATCATGCAAAGTTATCCTCTTCATACTTGAGGGAGTCCTGGACTAAGGGGTCCTCAGGCGTCCGGCCTGTTGGAGATGGGCCGGACTAATGGGCTATGAAGATACAAGACCGAAGACTCTCTCCCGTGTCTGGATGTGACTCTCCTTGGCATGGAAGGCAAGCTTGACGACCAAATATGAAGATTCCTTTCTCTGTAACCGACTTTGTACAACCCTAGTCCCCTCCGGTGTCTATATAAACCGGAGGGCTTAGTCCAGAAATATATACAGTCATACAGGCTAGACTTCTAGGGTTTTAGCCATTGCGATCTCGTGGTAGATCAACTCTTGTAATACTCATATTCATCAAGATCAATCAAGCAGGAAGTAGGGTATTACCTCCATAGAGAGGGCCCGAACCTGGGTAAACATCATGTCCCCTGTCTCCTGTTACCATCGACCTTAGAAGCATAGTTCGGGACCCCCTACCCGAGATCCGCCAGTTTTGACACTGACATTGGTGCTTTCATTGAGAGTTCCACTCTGCCATCCTCAAAAGGTTTGATGGCTCCTTCAATCATCCACAACACTACTGTCCAAGGAGAGGTCTTCCTCCCTGGACAGATCTTCATGTTCGGAGGCTTCGCACTGCGGGCCAACTCGCTTGGCCATCTGGAGAACATCGATAGCTACGCCCCTGGCCATCAGGTCAGATTTGGGAGCTTGAACTATGTCACGGATATCCACGGAGACTTGATCTTCGATGGATTGGAGACCACGGCAGTCCCTCCTCATCACCACAATGAACTTGACTTAAATCTGTCGTCGGGCCATACCCAGGAAATTGCACCTGTAACCGCTCTGGCCTTAGATCTGGAGCAGATCGCGCCATCCGAGGATGGGAAGCTTAACCCCGCCACAAAAGCCGCAGATTCCGCGGTGTTGGAGCCGCACACAAACCTAACCTTGGGTGATGTCTGAGGGAGTCCTGGATTAGGGGGTGTCCGGATGGCCGGACTATACCTTCGGCCGGACTCCCGGACTATGAAGATACAAGATTGAAGACTTCGTCCCGTGTCCAGAAGGGACTTTCCTTGGCGTGGAAGGCAAGCTTGGCGGTACGGATATGTAGATCTCCTACCATTGTAACCGACTCTGTGTAACCCTAGCCCTCTCCGGTGTCTATATAAACTGGAGGGTTTTAGTCCGTAGGACGAACAACAATCATACCATAGGCTAGCTTCTAGGGTTTAGCCTCCTTGATCTCGTGGTAGATCTACTCTTGTACTACCCATATCATTAATATTAATCAAGCAGGAGTAGGGTTTTACCTCCATCGAGAGGGCCCGAACCTGGGTAAAAACATCGTGTCCCTTGTCTCCTGTTACCATCCGCCTAGACGCACAGTTCGGGACCCCCTACCCGAGATCCGCCGGTTTTGACACCGACATTGGTGCTTTCATTGAGAGTTCCTCTGTGCCGTCGCCATCAGGAAGGATGCCTCGTCCCGTATTTAAAGACGACACCATTGCTAAGGGAGCTTTGGCTGTCGGCCAAACTCTCCGGCTAGGTGGTTTTCTTATGACCGCCTGTTCGGCTGTTGCGCCGACGATGACCTCTTGGGTCATCAAAAGCAATCTTCACATCAGCTCGGAACTCGCCGAGCAGTTGGATCCAATGGAGCTCTCTTCCATAAACGAGCTCTTGGATCGCATCGCCGCCCTGGGAGTCGCTACGGATTACGACCAGATAGGGCCTAAACCCGATCTGAGAGAGATTAACTCTCCCCAGGTCACCCATCACGTTGCCGTGGTAGAGGGACAGTGCGGCGACCCTTCATCTATCTTAAGGACTAGCTATGTCCGGATTCCCGATCCCTCCAAGCTGGATACCCGCGGAGGGGAGGACATCACTCAAGACCTGAACCTAGAGTCAGGCAACGGTCTAGATTCATTGGACAACATCCATGAATCCAAACTTCCTAGTTCAGAAACTCCTTGGCCTCTGAGTCTCAGATTGGGTGAGGTTTCGGATTTAATTCCACCCACCCACCCGAACATAAGCGATCTATCCCAAATTAGGCAAAAGCCTGAAGAAACAGTACATCATTACTGGGCCAGATTCCTCCTGGTTATGAACAGGATCAAGGACTGCCGCGAGGAAGACGCAATCTCATTCTTCTGCAATAATTGCACGGACAAGGGAATCCTCAACGCCATAAGTCGCCGTGATATTACACGCTTCGCTGACTTGGCGTCCATAGTATGAAAGTACTGTGCGATGGAAAGCGCCTGGAAAACCGAAATAAAATTTTGGGACAATCCGGCCCTGAATACAAACCCAGTCCGAAATAAAAGGGTGCATCATCGCCAGACACCCGGGTTAAACACCAAAAAGCAAAAACCCTCTACAGGGCATGGAACCGTACTGGAAGGATGGCTTAATGGACCCTGTAAAATTCACAGTACAGAGGGCGCCACACCAACTCACAGCCTTAGAGCATGTTGGATACTCTGGCAGGTGGCCAAAATTGGCGAAGATCTTCTAATTCCTGAGGCCACAGAAAGCCACCCCAAGGACGCCGGTACGGTATTAACAGTCATCGAGACTTTCGCATCAAATAATATGCGAAAAAGAACATTCCGCAGCCTTGCCGAAGTCTACCAAGTAGCAACAATAAACCCATGGAGTGACACGGCTATTACTTTTAATGCCAGTGATGAACCTAAATTCCGAACAGACCGAGCACCAGCCGCATTGGTTCTCAGTCCAATAGTGGACGGCTTTCACCTTACCAAGGTACTCATGGATGGAGGCAGCGGATTGAACCTCATCTATGAGGAAACCCTTCAAAAAATGGAAATAGACTGGAACCGCATTGAGCGAAGCAGCACAACCTTTAGAGGAATAATTCCCAGTCGGGAAGCACGCTGTACAGGAAAAATCACACTAGATGTGGTGTTCGGCACGCCGGATAATTACAGGTCCGAAGAGGTCACATTCCAAGTGGCCCCGTTCAGCAGCGGATACCATGCTCTGCTAGGGCGGGAAGCGTTTACAATCTTCCAAGCAATACCCCATTACGGGTACATGAAGCTCAAGATGCCCGGGCCTAACGGAATCATCACCCTCGCTAGTGATCCGGACATAGCACTCCGCGCCGAAAATAAGACAGCCGCACTGGCCCTCGAGGCACTATCCGAAGCCCTAGCGGCTGAGGAACTGACTACGCTACGGTCCATGGTGAACAGGGACGATGTGATACTCGAAAAAAGATCCAAGTCCACCTCCTTTAAACCAACGGACGAAATAGTCAAATTCCAGGTCCATCCAACGGACCCCAATACTTCCATCGGGGCACAATTAAACCCTGATGTAGACGCCGCACTGTGAGATTTCCTACGTGAGAACTGGGACATTTTCGCCTGGCACCCTTCAGACATGCCAGGAATCCCACGCAGGCTGGCCGAACACAGCTTAAATATCCTAAAAGGATTCAAGCCAGTCAAACAGGCTCTTCGGCGTTTTTCCGAACCTAAGAGACAGGCCATGGGAGAGGAGCTAGCCAAGCTATTGGAGGCCGGATTCATCAGAGATATAAAACATCCGGACTGGCTAGCAAACCTCGTGATGGTACCAAAGAAGGACAAATCCTAGCGCATGTGCGTTGATTTTAAAGACCTTAACAAGGCTTGCCCAAAGGATCCCTTCCCCCTCCCCCGCATCGATCAAATTATCGACGCTACTGGAGGACACGATTCGTTGTGTTTCCTTGACGCATATTCCGGCTACCATCAAATCAAGATGGCAGAGTCAGACCAAGCCGCAACGGCATTCATCACACCATACGGCCCATGCTGCTTCAACACAATGCCCTTCGGGCTCAAAAACGCCGGCGCAACATATCAGCGCATGATTTAGACATGTCTGGTAAACCAGATCGGCAAAATAGTGGAGGCATACGTAGATGACGTGGTCGTTAAAACAAGACATGTTGAATCTCTAGTAGACGACTTGAGGCTCACATTCGATAACCTTCGAACATACGACATCAAGCTCAACCCAGAAAAATGCATTTTCGGCATTCCAGCTGGAAAGCTCTTGGGCTTCATTGTATCTGGTAGAGGAATTGAAGCAAATCCAGCCAAGATCCGAGCTCTGTCACAATTGGATATCCCAAAGGACCTCAAACAAATACAAAAATTAACCGGATGCGTGGCGGCTCTAAGCCGCTTTATCTCCCGCTTGGGGGAAAAGGCACTACCCCTTTACCGCCTCCTCCGGCGCACCAAACACTTCGAGTGGACGGATGCAGCCACGGCCGTACTCGACAAAATAAAAGCTATATTGGCAACAAACCCAGTCCTAGCCGCGCCAAACATTGGCGAACCAATGCTATTATACATTGCAGCAACCCATCAGGTTGTAAGCGCAGTGCTCGTCATCAAACGAGAAACGGACGGACACAAATTCCCCCTTCAAAAGCCGGACTATTATGTGTCCACTGTCCTCACTCCGTGCAAATCACGGTACCCGCATTATCAAAAGATTGCGTAAGCGGTATTTATGGCATCCCGGAAGCTGTGACACTACTTTCAAGAGTGTTCAATAACAGTAGCCTCGGAAGTGCCACTTAACGATATTATAAACAACCGCGACGCGACGGGCCGGATTGCAAAATGGGCCATTGAGCTCCTCCCGTTCGACATAACTTACAAGCCACGACGAGCTATTAAGTCGCAGGTTTTGGCCGACTTCGTCGCAGAATGGACGGAGGCCGAACTCCCTAAAGAGTACGACACATATTCAAACTAGATCATGCACTTCGACGGCTCCAAAATGTTGGCCGGTCTAGGGGCTGGCATCGTTTTGACGTCCCCCACAGGAGACACAGTTCAATACGTACTCCATATTATGTACACAGACTCCAACAATGCATCCGAATATGAGGCCCTTTTACATGGTCTCTGGATGGCAGTATCCATGGGCATTCAACGCCTAGAGGTGCGCGGGGATTCAAACCTCGCGATATCCCAAATAAATGGAGACTTCGATGCCAAGGATCCAAAAATGGCAGCTTACCGCAACGCCGTCTTAAAAATGTCAGCTTGGTTCGAAGGGCTCGAATTTCACCATATAGCCCGGGAAAATAATCAGGCGGCAGATGTCCTGGCACGCATCGGCGCAAAACGCGATGTAGTCCCCCCCAACATCTTCTTGGAAAGGCTGTTCAAGCCATCCGTAGTATGGGAAGGGGAACCCGGCAATAACAGCCCGGACCCAACCGCACTACCCGACACCGAACAATCTGACATAATTGGAGGCTCTGCCAATGAAATCACACCTTCAGCCCACGTAATAATGGCCGTCATCGCCCCGTGGACAGAACCATTCGTAGCCTACCTTACTAGGCAGGAACTCCTAGAGGACCAAAACGAGGCATGCTGCATAGTGCGGCGATCTAAAGCCTATAAAGTCCACGAGGGAGAGCTTTATAAGAAAAGCACTACCGGAGTCCTTCAAAGGTGCATCTCCGAAGAGGAAGGGCGGAACCTTCTGGCTGAAATTCATGCCGGACTCGGTGGTCATCACGCTGCAGCTCGGTCCCTTGTAAGCAAGGCTTTCCATACAGGCTTTTATTGGCCGACGGCCCGGGCAGACACTCAGGACTTAGTCCAACGATGCGTCGGTTGCCAGCTTTTTGCAAACCAAAGCCATATGCCACCCACCGCCCTCCAAACTATCCCCATCACTTGGCCCTTCGCGGTCTGGGGGCTTGACATGGTCGGACCCCTTAAAGGCGAAACCCACAAGAAAAAATACTTACTGGTCATGGTGGATAAGTTCACCAAATGGATAGAAGCCAAGCCTGTTAAGACGGCCGAATCCGGACCGGTGATAGACTTTATATCTGGGGTCGTACACCGTTACGGCGTCCCCCACAGCATCATCACTGATAACGACACGAACTTTACGGCCGATGAGGTAAAACTCTGGTGCAAAAACATGGGCATCAAGCTCGATTATGCTTCCGTCTATCACCCACAAAATAACGGCCAGGTCGAATGTGCAAATGGTCTTATCATGAGTGGCATCAAACCCAGATTAGTGCGGTACCTTAAGGAATCTAATACGCACTGGGTAGAGGAGCTCGACTCTGTACTCTGGGGGCTGCGGACCACGCCGAATCGCACCACCGGATACACACCATTCTTCATGGTGTACGGCGCAGAGGCAGTTTTGCCCTGCGACATAATTCATGACTCACCTAGAGTGCGCATGTACAAAGAAAGAGAAACCGAGCTTGATCGGCAGGACGGTTTGGACGCCTTGGAGGAGGAGCGTGACATGGCAAAAGCCCGTTCTGCATTCTATCAACAGCAGGCTCGAAGATATCAAAGCAGAGAAGTACGAGCCAAAAATTACAACATTGGCGAATTAGTTCTACGCCTGCCGGACAAGAAAAAGGACAAACTCAAGCCCAAGTGGGAAGGTCCCTTCATAATTGACCAAGTCCTGACTGGTGGAGCGTACCGCCTGCGAGATGCATCGGATAACCGACTCGAGCCGAACCCATGGAACGCAGCCCGTCTCCGAAGATTCTATGCCTAGCGCCGGACTCTGTGTTCGTCTCCTTCCTCTATCCATTTTTTATATACTTTCTGTCTTACATTTCTCTCTTTCTCCCCTTCCTTTCTCTTATAGCCTTTAAAGGCTCATCAAGTGACGCGCTATCCGCGCTCATTAAACCTGGGGGCTTCTTTAAACAGAAGCTTATTTATACGGGCTTCATGCCCAACACATGTGTCACACTTCCGCATGTACCTTTTATTCACCATTATATGCATCGATATGACTTAAGTTTTGGCCAAGCTGGGTTACCTGGCTCCTGTGCTTACCCCTACGTTCCCGATTGTTCGGCTAGGTGGTAAAGGGAGCACCTCTGCGATTGTTACTGCCGGGTCAGCCGGATGTGTACCTCAGACTGGGTGAAGCCGAAAGCTAGCGTTCTTAAGGGAATATTCGGTCGGTGAACTAAAGATGATTTTTCACTTATTTATTTATGCGCCCCCAGATGTTTTTCCTGCGTCTCTTTTCGTAGAATGGACATGCACTTTAGGGCATGCCTCCCAGGGAAAGGAAACCCTAACGGAACTATTCTCCCTGGAAGATGTTTCTTACTAACCATATAATATAACATAACTAGTTGGGCACTTTTCTGTTCAAGCACTAATGACCCCTACGCCTGGTCTCCATGCATACCCCGGTTCTTATATAACCGCAAGGGTATTCGGACACACTCCGGACCATTAGGTCCCGAGGTTGAAGTGAAAAGGTCGGCCATGACAAACGATCTACAATCCGGCTAGAAGGCATTACACATGTCAATTAAAATTACATAGTCAATTTGACTGATTGTATTCCTCTTCAATACCATCTAATAGGCTGTCTAGTTTATAGTCCTGTTGGGAATACTTTGCGGCCAATTCTACTTGGCCGTATACTAAGCTCACAGGGATCTCCTTCCCATCGGGCCCCACAGGTCCGACCTCGGCCATGTGGTTTGGGTCAGCCTTCGTGTACCGCGTCTTCACCATGGCCCAGGCCTCCCTGGCGCCTTGACGGCAGGCCGATATCTTCCACAATCGGAAGCGCCGCCGCGCTCCTTTCAGCTTCTCTGCAAGCTCTCCAAGGCCCTCGGGCATGGAGATGGATGGCCACAAGGTCTGGGCGACGCCTTGCATCACCTGCCGAACTCGCTCGTGCAGTTGTGAGAGCTCGGGAAGAAGGTCACCCGTAGAACCGGGCATCTCCTCTGCAGGACGACCTGTTTGCATACCTACAGACATTACTCTATTAGTTGACTTCCTCGCTGAACTCTTTTTTCAAAGTTCATTTAAGCACTTACTAAAAATGCCGCGTCGAAGCCGTTGATTCTCCTTCAAGGAGTCCGACAGCTGGGCACGAACATCCTTTAGTTCCTTGCCCAGCTGGGTGTTGGCATCTTGGAGATTCTTCTTCTCCTGCCTCACCCTCGTAAGCACGCTCTCACCGGCTTTTAACTGGCGCAATAGTTGTTGCTTATCCGGATCTACTCCGGCGCCATCTGCAATGTTATTGTCAGATTTGCACACACACCGCACTTCACAAACTACTTATCTTTTTGAAGCATATATTACTAGAGGGGGTCTCCTTGGGCTCGCCTGTCGCGGCTAGTGCGGCCTCAAGTTGGGCTTTGCACTCTTCTAGCTCCTGGGACAGTTGGGTATTCTTTTCCGCAAGTACCTGCATTATAAATGATCCTTAAATAAGCTATTCTAACTGTTTCAAGTCTCGGGGGCTACTGATATATATATAACCATTATATTTTCTCACCCGTATGTCTTTTACATATTGCTCCGTGGCTCTGGCTAGACCATTTTGAGCGGCGCGGAGGTACGCATCTCCCGAATTGAAGGCATCCAATGCCCCTTGGGAGAAACAAGCGTCGCGAAGAACTGTCCAGCGACGCCTGTGGTTCATGGCACTTTCCACCTCGGAATTGGTGGCAGACAGCCTATCCGCATCCTCTGTCGGAGGAGCGTCCGGTGCGCGCCTCGTGTTCGCCTCCGCCTCCGGGCCGGGCTTTGGAGCCTGGCTAGTGGAGGCGCGATTGGCAACCTCTCCGGATATAGTCCGGCGAGGTCTCTTTGTCCTGAAGAAAGCACGAGTGTTAATATGCCTTGAAGGAATAACACCTGAGAATGAGAGGGCGCGTTATACCTTTGCGCCGACGTCTCAGTCCGGACTGCACTTCTTTTCAGCCCACGGGGCCCTACAGCCCCTCGTTGGCTAGTCGCCGCAGGCTCGGCCTCCTGTCTCAAGAACCTCCCCTGCAAAACACGGTTGTTATCAGGAAACTGAAAACACGCGAGGAGGGACCCCTTTTCAAGGTGCTGGGACTTCGGTCCCAGTTACCTGGGAGGCCAGGAGTAGCCCTGGGTAATCGGCCATAATGGCCACCAAGGCGTTGTCCATGCTCAATTGATGAAACACCCCATTAATCAGCTCCACAGATAAGTCCGGATCCTCTTGGGAGGCCGGGTCAAGGGACCGTCCCGGATCCTCGGGTTGTGGAGGAGGGCTGTTTATTTCTTTAACAGCCTGGCGCAGTTCCTGCGCTGAAGTCGTTAGACTATATATTTAACAATGGGAATATAAAACGGGTGGGCAAGTAAAAGTGTCCACTTACCCAACTTGGAGGATTGTACATAGTAAATCCACCCTATGGGTTGATGTGGAGAAATTCCTCCTCTTCTCCCTTGTACAAAGCGGACAAGATCTTTATTAGGGCGGTAGCCGAATCCGGCCCCTTACGGCCGTGGCGGGTGGCGTCGTCCTCTCCGTTGAAGTCCCACATGGGGTGGCCTCTATACTATAGCGGCTGCACCCCTCGCATGATACATGCGGCCATGACCCCGATCATGGTCAGTCCGGAATGAGCTAACAATCTTATTCGGCCCATCAGGTAAAGAACGTCCTTGTCGCTTTCCTTCTGAGGGCTCCGTGGACGCCAGCTTAGGCGCTTCTTCAGGGGAGCACTGTCGAACTCAGGTAGGCCGATTCGAACAGGATCCGGCAGCGGGACATCCTCTATATAAAACCATTCCGAAGGCCAGTCCTCGGATGCCTTCTTTGGGGTTCCGGATAGATATCCGGTCCCGGCGATGCGCCACACTTCGGCTCCGCCCACTTGATATATTGACCCCTTTTGAGAACGGGGCACAAGGCAGAATAGCCTCTTCCACAGCGCGAAATGAGCCTCGACACCCAAAAACAGCTTGCAAAGGGCTATGAAGCCCGCAATATGCAATATGGAGGCAGGCGTGAGGTTGTGTAGCTGGAGGCCATAGAACTCCAGGAGCCCCCGGAGAAACGGATGAATTGGAAATCCGAGCCCTCTTATTAAATAAGGGACAAGGCATACCCGCTCTCCTTGGGAGGGATTGGGGGCGCTCTCCGCTTGCTCTCCGCCATTATAGGTGGCAAGTCTGGCTCGAACTGGGACCATATAGGCTGGGGGGAGAAATCCCTTGGTCTGGAGCGTCACTAGCTCGCTGTGCGGGATGGAGCATGTCTCCCAATCTCCAGGCTGAGGCCTGGAAGGGCGAGAGGAGGAGCTGCGACGGCTGCCCATGGTGGAATGGACCTTTGCCGGATGCGCTCTGATGAATACTCGCGGAGGGGAGAAGGTGTGGTTTGGATCTAAATCCTCGTCCCTTTAAATAGGCTGCTCATTTACGTGGCTAGGGGTGTGAATGTAAAAACACCCTGACTTTTCGTATTCGTTTGACACGTGGAAGACGGCCATTATTGGGCATAGAAGCCAAGGAGCGCTACATTTACAAGAAACCGGACATTATTCAACAGGTATACGGAATTTGGAGGAGAACCCGCCTTGTAATGCCGAAGACAATATGCGCGCCGGACTCATCGTCATTGAACCCTGGTTCAAGGGCTACTGAGGGAGTCCTGGATTAGGGGGTGTCCGGATGGCCGGACTATACCTTCGGCCGGACTCCCGGACTATGAAGATACAAGATTGAAGACTTCGTCCCGTGTCCGGAAGGGACTTTCCTTGGCGTGGAAGGCAAGCTTGGCGATACGGATATGTAGATCTCCTACCATTGTAACCGACTCTATGTAACCCTAGCCCTCTCCGGTGTCTATATAAACCGAAGGGTTTTAGTCCGTAGGACGAACAACAATCATACCATAGGCTAGCTTCTAGGGTTTAGCCTCCTTGATCTCGTGGTAGATCTACTATTGTACTACCCATATCATCAATATTAATCAAGCAGGAGTAGGGTTTTACCTCCATCGAGAGGGCCCGAACCTGGGTAAAAACATCGTGTCCCTTGTCTCCTGTTACCATCCGCCTAGACGCACAGTTCGGGACCCCCTACTCGAGATCCGCCGGTTTTGACACCGACAATGTCCGTTTCATCGGAACCTCGGACTCGTTTCCGGCTATAAGGTCCGAACTATCTGCGTCCGCGTATGTCGAGAAGGATTGGTCATCGATCGCCGAACTCAGCGCCGCAGACATCTTCCGGCACTTGTTTAGGCGACAAGCTGAACTCATTAAAAAATCTGTCCTTAGCGGGGGACTCATAGCCGAACTGTATCTGGTTCAAACTGGAGGCCGATGACGGGGAATTTCGCTTCCCACGCGCCACCCACTACATAGCCACTGTCGAGGACTTAACCGACATGCTCGATTATGGCTCCGACGACATCGACGGTATGGACGACGATGCAGATGAGGAGCACGGCCAAAACCCGCCGTTCACCGGACGCTGGACGGCCACGTCTTCGTACGACGTATACATGGTGGATACACCTAAAGAGAATAACAACGATGACAAGGAAAATCCAGTGGAGGATGAGCCTCCTAAGAAACAACCAAAGCGCCGGTGTCAGCGGCGCTGCTCTAAATCCCGCCGCAACAAGGACAGCAACACCGGCACAAGAGACGATAACACTCCAGACGGTGCCGAAGACAGAGAACATCCCGACGAACAAACGGCCGAACAGGACGATCGGGAAGATGGGCAAGTTAGCCCTGATGAACGGGCCATAAACGGTGACTCGGAGGGCAACACTTATCTTCGACCCTCCGAGGATGAGGCGAGCCTTGGCAACAAAGATTTTATCGTGCTTGAGGAACCTCTCGAGCAGGAGCGCGTTAAGCGCTAGCTAATAGCCACTGCAAGGAGCCTGAAAAAGAAGCAGCAGCAGCTCCAAACTGACCAAGATCTGCTCAACGATAGATGGACTGATGTCTTGGCAGCCAAAGAAATACGACCTCAAGCGCCCAGCCAAAAGTTACCCGAAGCGCAAATTGCTACCTCAATTCGACGATGAGGCACCGGAGCCCGTACCATCATCGCGCAATGCGACTGACCGACCACCACGTGGTCGAGATAAAGCAGCAACTCAAGCCGAACACCAGCCCACCCCACCTTGCCGTAAAGGCAGAGATAAAACAGCTCGGGGCTATACATATGACCTTCGGCAGGACCTGGAGAGTAGAGCAAGACGTACCAGATCAATCTACGGATCGCGAGGATGTGCCTCAACACGTTACGACGGCTATCTATTCGGACGTGACAAGCCTAGTCACGCCCAGGCCAAAAACCACAGACGGACACCATCGGAGCTATGTCGCGATGTGGCCCAATATAGAGGCGCCGCACACCCTCTTTGCTTCACTGACAAAGTAATGGATCATGAATTCCCAGAAGGGTTTAAACCCGTAAATATTGAATCATACGATGGAATAACTGATCCCGCGGTTTGGATCGAGGATTTTATTCTCTACATCCATATGGCCCGCGGAGATGACCTTCACGCCGTTAAATACCTCCCACTCAAACTCAAAGGGCCAGCTCGGCACTGGTTAAATAGTCTGCCAGAAAATTCGATTGGCAGCTGGGAGGACTTGGAAGAAGCCTTCCTTGACAACTTCCAAGGTACATATGTCCGGCCACCACATGCCGATGACTTAAGTCACATAGTCCAACAGCCTGGAGAGTCAGCCAGGAAATTCTGGACTAGGTTCCTAAC
Organism: Triticum urartu; assembly: GCF_056163025.1. NCBI lineage: Eukaryota > Viridiplantae > Streptophyta > Magnoliopsida > Poales > Poaceae > Triticum > Triticum urartu. The sequence continues at coordinate 116,923,418 of NC_141876.1, read as the reverse complement.
TAAAATGAACCAGATCGTCATCTATCCGGATGCCGAAGCCCTAGCAGCCTTTAAACATAGCATCCGTGACGAATGGCTCGCCCGCCACCTCGGCCAGGATAAGCCGAAGTCCATGGCAGCACTCATGGCACTCATGGCCCGCTTTTGTGCGGGTGAGGATAGTTGGCTGGCCCGTAGCAAAAACACAACAAGTGAAACAGGCACCTCCGAGGTCAAAAATAGCAATGTCAAGCTCCGACGCTGCAGACACAAACACCAAAGCAATGGTGACAACACGGATGACACGACAGTCAACGCCGGATTCAGTGGCTCCAAGTCTGGTCAGCGGAAGAAGCCATACAAAAGAAACAACTCGGGGAAATCTAGCTTGGACCACATACTCGACCATCCGTGCCAGATCCATGGCACCCCAGACAAACCAGCCAATCATACCAACAGAGATTGTTGGGTTTTCAAACAGGCCGGCAAGTTAAACATCAAGAACAAGGAAACGGGATCGCAAAGCAAGGACGATGACGAGGAGCCCCGGCAACCAAACATAGGGGGACAGAAGAAGTTTCCCCCTCAGGTCAAAACGGTGAACATGATATATGCTACACACATCCCCAAGAGGGAGCGCAAGCGCGCTCTCAGGGATGTCTATGCGATAGAGCCAGTCGCCCCAAAATTCAATCCATAGCCGTCATGCCCGATCACTTTTGATCGTCGGGATCATCCGACCAGTATCCGTCATGGTGGTTCAGCCGCACTGGTCCTCGACCCAATCATTGATGGATTCCACCTGACACGAGTCCTCATGGACGGTGGCATCAGCCTCAATCTGCTCTATCAGGATACAGTGCACAAAATGAGCATTAACCCATCATGGATCAAGCCCACAAAGACTACCTTTAAAGGAGTCATACCAGGTGTAGAGGCCCGCTGTACAGGCTCAATCACACTCGAGGTTGTCTTCGGATCTCCGGATAACTTCCGAAGCGAAGAGTTAATCTTCGATATCGTCCCCTTTCGCAGCGGCTATCACGCACTGCTGGGACGAACGTCATTTGCTCGATTTAAAGCGATGCCACATTATGCTTATCTCAAGCTCAAGATGCCCGGACCACGCGGCGTCATAACAGTTAATGGAAACACGGAACACTCCCTCCGTACCGAGGAGCACACCGCTGCCTTAGCAGCAGAAGTACAGAGCGGCCTTCTCAAGCAGAACCTCAATTCAGCGGCCGAACTCCCTGACACTGTCAAGAGAGTCTGGACTATTCTACAGCAGGACAACTCGGCTCGTCGAGAGCTCAATTAGAAATTTGGCCTCTGTCCCAGTCCCGATCAAGTGGCGGCATTCGCACCGCGCGTACATAACTACACACTCAAAATACCATGGGCATAGACGGAGGCATACCTACCTTGTGATCCACAATACGGCTCGACCGCTCCTGGACACATATACTTTCACTGTTCCCTTTTTCTCCTTTTCAGGTTTCTTTTCCGCTGGCCTCCTCTGACGGCATGACCAGCTGTCCTTTCGAAGGATAAATACACCAAGATGGCAAAAAGCACATACATACAGGGGAATTTCTAGGTGGTTTCTTTAACGATCACTCTACCTGTTTTCAGGACCCACACGCAGCTCTCCCTTGGTTGTGACATGTTAAATATCATGTTGCTTATCGCACTACTTGTATCAATGCGCTTTGACGTATTAATCAAATTATAATGGAAACAATTTGCGGCCCAAATTTTAGGGCCCCAGCTCATTACCTTTGCTCCATTTCTGTTTTCCTTTTTCTATTGATAACCTTATTAGACAGCACCCGTACACTTTGGTACGTTTCACATTTGCCAGGGGCTTCATAGCGCCCCACACTACGGCAACAAAGTCCGAACACTTTTTACAGTATAGTTCGGCACCCCAAATTTAGCACTATATGCATTGGCTCCGAATCATGTCTTTGGTCAATAGTTGGGTTGCCCGGCTCCTGTGCTTGCTACCTTACGTTCCACTATATTGGCTAAGGTAGTAAAGGGAGAACTACTGCAATTGTGCCCTAGTTTACTCGAAGGAGCACCTCAGTAGAGAAAGCCGAAAACTGACTGTCATGATGCGGCGAGAGCCGGTCAGCTCTTCGAAGGTCTCAAATCTTTAGATATTTTTTCCGCGTTACGCAAGGGATTGGTACTTGCCCGATCAGGTGTTTACAGCTTCCTAGTTTGGATACCGGGGGCTGCACCTAATTTTTTTTGTCAAACTCCTATGGCTAAGTGAGGGTGTTCAAGCCGAATAGTCTGATTTCCTGGTTCGTTGCGCTAAACACCTCCTTCAAGGACCAAACAATTGGATCAAGAGTGTTTAGATTACATATCGAACACCCCCGTACTACCTACATGGGGGCAGAAGCTGACGACTGGCCAACTCTCAGATTCCATACAATACGGCCGCACAGGAGGTGATTTTTTTAAACAAACATTATTTACATAAAAACTTTGTTTCATCATACAAGGTAGAGACAACATGAATGTATTCATTCAAAGATAATGTCTTGCGCACATTGCATCGCCATAATGCGAGACCCCTCCAGGACGTCTTCAAAATATCGCTCGGGCGTGCGGTGCTCCTTGCCCTCAGGTGGCCCCTCGGTCACAAGCTTGACGGCGTCCATCTTCGCCCACCACACCTTGACACGGGCAAAGGCCATGCGCACGCCCTCGATGCAGACCGACCGCTTGATGATGTCCAGCCGAGGGCAGGCATCTACCAGTCGCTTCACGAGACCGAAGTAGCTGCTGGGTATAGCTTCGGTAGGCCACAGCCGGATTATTAAATCCTTCATGGCCAGTTTGGCCACCCTATGCAGCTCGACTAGCTGTTTTAGCTAATCGGTGAAGGGCACTGGATGTTCTGGTGCAAGGTATTGCGAACAGAACAACTTGTCCGTCGAGCTCCCTTCTTCGGCTCGGAAGAACTCCGCAGCGTCTAACACACTGCGCGGCAGATCCACAAACGCCACTGGAGAACTCCAAATCCGGGTTAGTAAGAAATACTTCTTCTTCACATACTTGCTTTGCATACTAAACGCCTTACCTGCCGCAATCTTCTTGGCCTCCTGAATCTCCTGGAGGGCGCCCTGGGCTTCAACCCGGGCCTCTTCCGCGCTTTGGCGAGCCTTGGCGAGTTCGGTCTCTCGAGCCGAAACATCACACTCCAAGGCCTCGCACTTTTTCACAGCGTCTTGGAGCTCTTGTTGGACCTCGTTAAGCCTCGCCTTGAGCTTCTTACGGGCGGCTTGCTCCTTGGCAACTTTCTCCTCGGCTTCGGCCAGGGCCTTTTTAAGGGCCTCGACCTCGGTCGTCGCTCCTACACATATTATGACAATACAGTCAATACACATCATTTATTCTTTCTGAATATATAGCGAGTCATTACATACCTTGCTTGTCTTCTAGCTGCTTCCTCACGTGGCCGAGCTCCTCCTCGGCCCGCTCCAGTCTCTGCTTTAGTCTGGAGACTTCGGCAGTGTGTGCGGTCGCAGCCAGCAGCGACGCCTGCTTATTCATATAAGACACATTTAGTCAGTTTCCTGCAAAAATGAATTGATCCTCTGTCCGGCCTTGCTTTCCGAACACCGGATAGTGTCTCAGTGGCTACTGTCTATATTGGGATTTTCTCTTTTGCGTCGCTTACCTCTAAACCTGTTAGCAGGCCGCTGCAGGCTTCGGTCAGTCCGCTCTTGACGGACTGAACCTTCTCAATCACTGTACCCATAAGGATATGGTGTTCCTCCACAATGGAAGCGCCTCGTAGCGCTTCCAGAAGATTGTCCGGTGCCCCCGGTTGGATAGAGGTCACAGGTGGGATAGGCACACCTCCTTTTTTCAAAGGAGGCTGCACGCCAGACTCCGGAGCCGTATAGGTCTCCGGAACCGTATCCGGATGGGGGCCGAACTGAACATGGCCCCCATGCCAGTCTCCATGGGGATCTGCTCCCCCATGTGTTCGACGGTCAAGGTTTTGCCCTCTGGCGCCACTCTGACGGCCTCCTGAGACTCCCCCTGGCCTGGGAAGATCCTTCGCCACAGCACCTCGGCGTCGCCCTTGGCCGTGGGAGAGTAAGCGACCGGCGGTGACTCCCTGGCCATCGCCTTTGAATCGAACAAGCCTCTTGATGAGGATCACTGGGAGCTTTCGTGGGCCGGACTGCAATAACATGATTAACCATATTAATACCATAAAGAGGAGAGTCCGGATACAGGGATGCATCTGGGCTTTTTTAGTACTTACGATGCGGCCAGTGGCTTACTTCAGGGGGGGTTCGCTCTGGGCTGATGTCGATGTCCCACACGAAGTTATCCACGAGGGGGCCCTTCCCCCTCTTGGGCGCCTCCACCTCCAGATTTGTGGAGGCCGCCCTCTTCTTCCTCCCCCCATCATTGGGAGAGTTGCTTTCCTCCGCCTCCTCATCGTCATCTTCGGCGGCCGAGGAGTGAGTCTTGTCTTCGGACGTCATGCCCGAAGCGCCCTTGCGGCGAGGGCCACCTTTGGCCCCCCTTGGCCTTCTTCTTGGCCTTCTTATCCGGTGCCTTGTAGGGCGCCGGAACCAACATCTTTTCCAGGAGCGGGATGACTGGTTCTTCTGGCAGCGGAGCCGAACATTGAATCTACTCCGCTTTCTCTGTCCATACCTAAAAGGATAAGTTAGTAGAGTTTAGTTACGCTCTTTGGACAAGCAAGTAGAGGGTACGCCTTGAGATGTGAAGGACTTACCGCATTGGCGGGATGGGCAAGATCGTGCCCACGGTCCGATTCTATGGCCGGCGGCTTCTCGTCGCCCTTGAAGAGCAGCTTCCAGGCATTTTCATGAGTGGTTCCGGAGAGCCTCACCAAGGTCTGGTGCTTCTCCGGATTGAATTCCCATAAAGGGGAGGTTTGGCTTTGGCAGGGGAGGATCCGGCGAACTAGCATCACCTGGATCACATCGACGAGCTTGATGTTTCTGTCCACCATGCTTTGAATGTGCATTTGCAGCGCCATCAGCTCATCCGACGAAGACCAATTTGGGCCCTTCTCCATCCAGGAGGTCAACCGCATTGGAGCTCCGAACTTGAATTCAGAAGCCGCGGCCCAGGTGGCGTCGCGGGGCTCTGTGATGTAGAACCACAGCTTCTGCCACTCCTTGACAGTACCCACAAATGTGCCTTTGGGCCATGTGACGTTGGGCATCTTGCTCACCATGGCTCCTCTGCACTCCGCGTGTTGGCCATCTACGACCTTCGGCTTCACGTTGAAGATCTTGAGACATAGTCCGAAGTGGGGCTGGATGCGGAGGAAAGCCTCACACACGACAATGAATGCCGAGATGTTGAGGAAAGAGTTCAGGGCTAGATCATGGAAATCTAGCCCATAATAGAACATAAGTCCACGGATGAAAGGGTGGAGTGGAAACCCTAACCCGCGGACGAAATGAGGGAGGAACACCACCCTCTCATTGGGCTTCGGTGTAGGGACGACTTGCCCCTTGGCCGGAAGCCAGTGGGCGATCTCTTTCGCAAGATACCCGGCCTCCCAAAGCTCAGTGATGTCCTTCTCCTTAATGGAGGAGGCCATCCACTTGCCTTGCCCACCAGACCCAGACATGGTTGAGTGCTTGCTCGAGGTGGAAAAGATAAGAACTTGGGCGCTGGAGCTCGAGAATGGAAGGGCAGAGGAAGAAAGAAGGCATGGGTGAAGAAAGGGAATCCTTATCCCCTTATAAAGGCAGTGAATATCGAACGCCTCCCCACTCGCCTTAAAACTCGCCTATTCCCAAGGGTTGTGCAAACGACACGGTTGGATTACCCACGCCCGTATTGATGAGAATCCCGCAATAAGGGGACATGACCTCTGCTTTGACAAGACGTGCCAATGGAAACCGCATCTCGAAATGCGAAACCGCAGACGAAAACGGTTTGAAATAATGACAGGGAAGACATGATGTCATCTAGCAAAAAGTTGTCAGCGGATGGGACTCGTGAAATATTATACTCTCTACGACTGTGTGTGTGGTACTTGTGTTGCAGATCCGGATATGTTCGTTGCGTCCAAAGACAATCTTGGAGTATTCGGAAAGGGGAACCCGCCTTGCAATGTCGAAGACAATCTGCACGCCGGATACCTCGTCATTGAAGCCTGGTTTAGGGGCTACTGAGGGAGTCCTGGACTAAGGGGTCCTCGGGCGTCCGGCCTGTTGGACATGGGCTGGACTAATGGGCTGTGAAGATACAAGACCGAAGACTCTTTCCCGTGTCCGGATGGGATTCTCCTTGGCGTGGAAGGCAAGCTTGGCGACCAAATATGAAGATTCCTTTCTCTGTAACCGACTTTGTACAACCCTAGTACCCTCCGGTGTCTATATAAACCGGAGGGCTTAGTCCGAACATATATACAATCATACAGGCTAGACTTCTAGGGTTTTAGCCATTGCGATCTCGTGGTAGATCAACTCTTGTAATACTCATATTCATCAAGATCAATCAAGCAGGAAGTAGGGTATTACCTCCATAGAGAGGGCTCGAACCTGGGTAAACATCGTGTCCCCTGTCTCCTATTACCATCGACCTTAGACGCACAGTTCGGGACCCCCTACCCGAGATCCGCCGGTTTTGACACTGACAATACCCACAACGTAGTTTTATTTCTCGTATCTAGTTGGAAGCAAACGTTCGGTGTACGTAGAGTTGTATCAGTGGCAGATAGGACTTGAGAGAATATTGATCTTACCTTTAGCTCCTTGTGGGTTCGACACTCCATACTTATCACTTCCACCTTTGGAAATTGCTACGATGATTCCCTGCACTTGGGGATTATCAAGCTCTTTTCTGGCGCCGTTGCCGGGGAGCAATAGCGTGGGGTTGGTATTCTTGTGTGTGCTTGTTTGCTTTCTTCACTAAGTAGATTTTGTTTTTCCTTTTTGTTTCTGTTTATTTGTTGGTGAAACATACAAAAAAAATTAAAAGAATGAAAATACCAAAAAAATTACTTGCCTCTCATGCCTATTTTTTTTTCAAAAAGAGAAGTGATTAGAAAGTTATGCATTGAAGAAGTGAGGGTTGACCTTGAGCACTTGTGTTCATGCTCATGGAAACAATGTAGAATTTTTCATGGAAGTTTCTCTGTAAATAATTATCCCCTTGTATATATCCATTGTATTATAAAAATAATGTGCCAAACCATGGTTTTAGGATGATTAGATTGCTTGTTTACTATGTGCAGAACAAAAACAGAAACTTTGGCTGTAGCGCGTGATTTTACATGTTTTACTGGAAAGTCGAATTGGTCTGAAACTTTTTGCACATTACTTCGGTACATTTTTTTTTAAATTTCATATTTTTTCTAGAATTTTTGGAGTTATAGAAGTTTACTAAACTTCCATATTACTACAGACTGTCCTGTTTTTGACAGATTCTGTTTTCTATAAGTTGTTCGCTTATTTTGATGAATCTATGAGTAGTATAGGGGGGGTATGAACCATGGTGAAGTTGGAATACAGTAGATATAGTTCTAATATGAAATTGGAATAAGTTTGCAACAGTATCTAAAGGTAGTGATTTGCTTTATTATACTAACGGATCTCACAAAGTTTTTGTTAAAGTTTTGTGTGGATGAAGTGTTCGAAGATCGAGGAGCTATCAATATGAGAAGAATAAAGAGAGGCAAGAGTTCAAGCTTGGGGATGCCCAAGGCACCCCAAGTAAATTTCAAAGATACTCAAGCATCTAAGCTTGGGGATGCCCCGGTTGGCATCCTATCTTTCTTCTTCAACAATTATCCGTATACCTCTGTTTTTGTTTTGTTCACATGATTTGTGTCCCTTGTATTTTTATTTTTTCTTTAAGAACCATCTAGTATGAGATATCCCTTCATCGATTTATAGAATGATTCATGTGCTTCACTTATATCTTCTGAATATGACCTTATAGAATGCTCTTTGCACTTCACTTAAATCTTTTGAGTATGTTTTATAGAATGCTTCATGTGCTTCACTTATATATTTTGAGCTTGGATATTGGTTAGCCTATATTAATTGTAGAATGCTCCATGAACTTCACTTATATCTTTTGGAGTATGAATAATACTATCATCTAAAGTGGGTTTGGAAGAGTGTCAACTTTAGAAATTAGTGACCCCACTATTCCGAATGAGAAGAATTTTGCTTATGTGGAGAGTAGAAAATTCTCTATGCTTCTAGATCATGAAAAGAATGCTTTATGTGATGGTTATATTGATGAATTCATTCATGATTCTACTGAAAAGTAATATGAGGGAGGAATATATGCTTGTAGGAGTTGCAATAATATCAAATTTCCTCTCTATGTGCTTAAAGTTTTGAAGTTATACTTGTTTTGCCTTCCTATGCTAGTTGATTCTTGTTCCTATAAATTATGTTCTCACAAAATCCCTAGGCATAGGAAGTGGGTTAGATTTAAATGTGCTAGTCATATTCTTCATGATGCTCTCTTTATGTTTTAATTCTTTTCTTTTATGTGAGCATCATTGAAATCATCATGCCTAGCTAAAAGGCATTAAAGAAAAGCGCTTGTTGGGAGACAACCCAATATTTACCCTTACTGTTTTTGTGTGTTTACATGATTAAGATACTGCAGTATTCCTGTTTTATTGCTTTTGTTTCAATAAAGTGCCAAGTAAGACCTTTGGGAAGACTTGGGTGAAAGTTAATGTGATCTTGTTGTAAACAATAGAAACTTTGCGCTCACGAGATTAGCTGCCATTTTTACAGAAGAGTGCTTTTGAGTTGATTCTTTTTGCAGAAGATTAAATGACAAATTCCTCACATCCACCAATTTATTTAATAATTTTTGGAGTAGCAGAAGTATGGTTGCTGTTCAGATCATTACAGACTTTTCTGTTTCTGACAGATTCTGTTTTCATTGCATAGTTTGCTTGTTTTCTAGTTTCCATGGCTTATATTTCTCAATATAAATTGTTGAAATGATACGGTATAGTAGGCATTGTGTGAGAACAATTATGAACCTTGTCTTTTACAGTACCAAAGTGAATGGTTTACTCTTTATCATACTAACCTATCTCATGAAGTTCCGTTAAGTTTTGTGTGATTGAAGTTTTCAAGCTTGCGGATGCCCAAGGCACCCCAAGGTAATATTCAAAGAAGACTCAAGCGCCTAAGCTTGGGGATGCCCCAAAAGGCATCCCCTCTTTCGTCTTCGAAACTATCGGTATACCTTACTCGGAGCTATATTTTTATTCGTCACATGATATGTGTTTTGCTTGGAGCGTATTTTCAATTTTACTTGCTGTTTGAATAAAATCATTGGGTCTGAAATCTTGAATGAAAAAGAATCCTCCCATGGCTAGTTAATTATTTTACTACTCAATGTCCTCACTTATATCTTTTGGAGTAGTTTGTCATTTACTCACGTGCTTCACGTATATCCTATGAGTAAATGGTTGAATGAATTGAATATCATAAATCTGAATTTAGATATGTTTCATATGCTTATAACATGTGGAGTAATGACTTCACACATAATAAGTATAGGTAGTAAACTTATTGAGAGTTAGCAAACGCAGAATTGGTCACTTGAACAATTCATGAAAGAACATTGAAGAAAGAGAGATTTCACATATAAATATACTATCTTGGACATCTTTTGTAATTGTGAGCACTCATTAAAATATGACATGCTAAAAGGTTGATGTTGGACAAGGAAGACAACTTAATGGGTTATGTTTTCCTATATCCGAAACGTTATATTGTCTTGGATCATCCAACATGTTGAGCTTGCCTTTCCCTCTCATGCTAGCCAAATTCTTTGCACCAAGTAGAAATACTACTTGTGCTTCCAAACATCCCTTAAACCAGTTTTGCCATGAGATTCCACCATACCTACCTATGGATTGAGTAAGATCCTTCAAATAAGTTGTCATCGGTGCATGCAATAAAAATTGCTCTCTAAATATGTATGATCTATTAGCGCGAAGAAAATAAGCTTTATACGAACTTGTTATAGGGAAGAAATAAAAGCGACGGACTACATAATAAAGGTCTTTATCACAAGAGGCAATATAAAGTCACATTCTTTTGCATTAAGATTTTGTGCATCCAACCATAAAAGCGCATGACAATCTCTGCTTCCCTCTGCGAAGGGCCTATCTTTTACTTTTATCTTCTACCCTTATACAAGAGTCATGGTGATCATCACCTTTCCTTTTTACATTTTATCCTTTGGCAAGCACATTGTGTTGGAAAGATCCTGTTATATATATCTAATTGGATGTAAGTTATCATGAACTATTATTGTTGACATTACCCTTGAGGTAAAAGGTTGGGAGGCGAAACTATAAGCTCCTATCTTTCTCTGTGTACGATTAAAACTTTGAACCCATAAATATCACGTGAGTGTTAGCAATTGTGAAATATTAAATGATAGTTGAGTATGTGGAGTTTGCTAAATCAAAGCTATGACATAGACCCTTCCTGAAAATAAGATGAATTGCAATTGTTTGGTGACTGAGAATATAGTTTGTTAGTTTCAAGAAAGTTTGTGATCTATACTTTAACATGTGAATAGCTTGTTACTTGATCATGAAAAGTTTTATGAGTTGAGCTACTGTTATGATATATAATGATGCTAGAAAAAGTGTTTGGAACTATCATTGATCAAACTTATGCACTTGCTAGCATTCACACTTCATAAATTATTTCTTTTATCATTTACCTACTCGAGGACGACCAGGAATTAAGCTTGGGGATGCTGATACGTCTCCAACGTATCTATAATTTATGAAGTATTCATGCCATGTTTACAATAGTTTTATATGATTTTGGTATGATTTGATTAGAACTAACCCGGACTGACGCTGTTTTCAGCAGAACTACCGTGGTGTTGTTTTTGTGCAGAAATAAAAGTTGTCGGAATGGGCTGAAAATCAACAGAGATTTTTTCTGGAAAACATAAAAAATACTAGAACGAAGAGTTATCGGAGGGGAGTCCCGTGGGCCCCATGAGAGTGGAGGGCGCACCCACCCCCCTGGGGCATGCCCCCTGCCTCGTGGACTCCCTGTGGGGCCCCCCTGACTTGTTCTCGACGCCAACCTCTCCTATAAATCCCCAAACTTCCAGAACTTGACCTAGATCAGAAGTTCCACCGCCGCAAGCCTCTGTAACCACGAGAAATCAATCTAGGCCCTCTCTGGCACCCTACCGGAGGGGGCCATCATCACCGGAGGCCATGGAGGAGGATCTCGGAGGGGCCATCATCACCATGAAGGCCAAGGACCAGAGGGAGAACCTCTCCCCATCTAGGGGGAGGCCATGGAGGAGGAAGCACAAGGGGGAGAACCTCTCCTCCTCTCTCTCGGTGGTGCCGGAGTGCCATCGGGAGGGGAATCATCGCCGCGGTTATCGTCTTCATCAACATCACCACCATCATCACCATCCTCATCTCTTTTACGCGGTCCACTCTCCCGCACCCCGCTGTAATCCCTACTGGAACATGGTGCTTTATGCCACATATTATGATCCAACGATGTGTTGCCATCCTGTGATGTTTTGAGTAGATATCCTTTGTCTTTGGGTTGATTGATGATCTATATTGGTATGAGTTGTATGTTTTATTTTGGTGTTGTCCTATGGTGCCCTCCGTGTCGCGCAAGCGTGATGGATTCTCGCTGTAGGGTGTTGCAATATGTCCATGGTTTACTTATTGTCTGCGTTGCTTGAGTGACAGAAGCATAAACACACATAAGTGGGTCACGGCGTATGGGATAAAGGGGACTTGATGCTTTAATGCTATGGTTGGGCTTTACCTTAATGATCTTTAGTAGTTGCGGATGCTTGCTAGAGTTCCAATCATAAGTGCATATGATCCAAGACGAGAAAGTATGTTAGCTTATGCCTCTCCCTCATATGAAATTGCAATAGTGATTACCGATCTCGTTAACAATTGCCTAGGACAAGTTCGCACACCGACCCATCATTATTCCACACTCATTATTTATAATATTTAGTAATATATTCTAACTTTATGATAACATCACCTACTTTTATATTTTAGCTCTCCGATATCACGCAAAGTTATCCTCTTCATACCCACAACGTTGTTTTATTTCTCGTATCTAGTTGGAAGCAAACGTTCGGTGTACATAGAGTCGTATTAGTGGTAGATAGGACTTGAGAGAATATTGATCTTACCTTTAGCTCCTTGTGGGTTCGACACTCCATACTTATCACTTCCACCTTTAGAAATTGCTATGATGATTCCCTGCACTTGGGGATTATCACCCACCATGGAGCGACGTCTGCATGAAATTTTATTGCCATGCAAGGCTCATCTCGTTTGCTCTACATATTCAGTTACATTGTGTACAATATCTGACATGCATAGGAATAAAACATAGTGAAATTATGTAAGGAGTGCATGCAGAAATCCAGAGTGATGGTAGCAAACTGTGGATAGACCCAAAACCAATGATAGCAGGCAGATAATAGCTTTAGTTAAAAAATACAGATAATGGCTCCTTTAATGTTTGTTTCCACCCAACATGAAACTCATAGTAGAAACCCGAGATTAACCAGATAGTAGACAAATAGTATTGATTGCCGCCCCAATATGTACCCCACAACCATTTAAAAACTCAAGTTTGAGCATTAGTATGGACCTAACTTGGAGTCTAATAGGTGAACATGACGATAAAGTAGCATGTCATCGTATTAAGTGATGCATAACGTAAGCAGACATGAAAGAGTGTGACCTCTCTTGCGGACCCGTGTAGTCCTCAAGGTCATCTGCTCAGTTGATGATGGTAATGCAGTTGTCGTGGCTGCCGGCGGCGGGGAAGAAGATCTGAGGCGGCGAAAGACAGTTTGGAGAGCGGATCCCTGCTGTGGTGAACCCTTCCGTCGTTGGAGCAGCTGAGCTAGGGTGGAATACAGTGCAACAGGAGCGGGACAAACCACACAAGGTTTTCTTTGACACATATCTATAACAGAAGTAATTGTGTATGGACTTGTTTGAATTTGAGGATTCTACAATGCAGGGATAGGAAATACACAGAAATATGATAGGAATGCATGTGCAAAACAGAGAATTTAAAAACACATGATTTCTGCCAATCTGGGTGTTTGGTTCACAAGAATTGGAAGATCACAGGATACAAAGAAGCATGGTGAGATTAAGTCAACCACAAGAAAATGTACGGTTATAATGCTATTATGCTACTATCTCTTAGTCTTGTGCTTCATGAATAGGAATTTGAAAAGGAGGACAAGTAGATATTAAAATTCCTACAGTTTTTATTTCAAGGAGACGCTAAAGGAACAAATCCTACAATTTTCCTTTGCTCCATTCCTTTGAACCAAATGCATGAATAGTAGTACCATAGGAAACTTTCCAATTCCTATGTTTTTCCTTCACTTTTCCTTTCAAGCACTGGTGATTCTAGTAGGCAGGCTTGAGCAGGGAAAAGCCTACACTCAAAAAATGTTTTTGTGCTACTCCTACTACTTTGGACCCAGGCCACTGCCCTACTAGCTCAACTCCCAGGCCTATCTACAAATGCACAGCTCAAATGCGCAGAGATAAATAATGATGGCATTCAAGAGAGTCCATCACGGATAGCTAAGTTGCCTGGTACCTCACTGCTTGTCATATAGTAGGAGAAACTAATCGTATTTCATGTTACTACGTGTGATCAGTGGAAAATATATATAACAAGTAGAGTAAAAAAGAGATGCAACAAGTGTACAACCTCTTTGGCGAAGCCATGTCGATCTCAGCGTGATTGGGTTGGTCGGTGAGGATGCTCTGGCTGATTTGGCTGTTGGAGGAGGGGAAGAAGTGTAAGTGCATCTAGTGCCCCTTATTGATTTTGGTGTATTGAAGACTTATAGGTTAAGGGACTAATGTCTTTGTGAGTGTACATAGGTTTATAAGTCTATGAGGAGTTTGATATTTACAGAGAAAGTCGACCCCTAAAAATGAAGTTCTTCGACTAAAGACTTTGGATTTCTGAAGACTTTCTGAAGACTTTGAAAGTGAAGAAATTGGTGTGACCTTGAAGACTTGGTATTCATTAGAGGAACATGAAGCGTGAAGACTTTTGTTTTCGTAGTTTCATTTTCTCTTTCTTGATTCATAGGAAACACCGTACTGTTAAAGGGGTCGAGGAAATACTAAGGACAAATTTCCATGTGATGCTCAACTCAAAATCCTACACCTACCAATCCCTTCGAGTGAAGCCATTGGAAATCTCATACAGTTCAGTCAATTTCTTCAGTGACAGAGATGAAGTTCTTCTGGTCGCTGAGGAATTTGTTCTGACTGAGGAGTTAGGAATTCGCCAGTGCGGATTGCCTACACAGTGAGGAACATGATAGCCTTGAGGTATTTGATACTCAAAATTCCGACCGTTGCTGTGCTACCCGCCAGTTGTCCCAAAAATATCTACCCACCTAACGGTCATATCATTGAAGGGCATTTATGTCTTATCATGTCGGGCTGCTCCCTAGGCTATAAATAGCCGCCCCCTACAACCACTAGCTGGTTGGCTGCTCCGAGAGAAACTGACACTTGTCATTTGAGAGCATCCCATCCTCCGAGGACTTTGAGCGAAAATCATCAAGTGAGGAAAACCCAAACCCAAACACCTACAAACCCAAAGTGATTGAGCATCATTGAAGAGATTGATCCTGCGTGGATCCGATGCTTGTTACCTTTGAAGACTATGCATCTTCTAGACGGTTAGGCGTCATGGTCTAGAGCATCCAAGAGGAAATTGTGGATCGCCGAGTGACCGAGTTTGTGAAGGTTTGGAAGTCACCTGAAGACTTACCACGAGTGATTGGGTGAGGTCTGTGTGACCTTAGCTCAAGGAGAATACGGTGAGGACTGTGTGTCCAGGACTGTGTGTCCTAAGGTTTAAATACCTAGCCGCTCCAACCAGATGTACAACTGTCACAGCAGTTGGAACTGGTCTACCAAATCATTGTCTTCACCAAGCCTCATGGTTCTATTTCCTCAACTCTTTCGTTTCCTCAATACTGTGTTGTGTGCCTGTTCATATCTGTTCGAAGACTTTGACTGAAGACTTTCTCAATTTCCTCAGTTCAATTTCTTGAGTCTGTTTGTCTTCATCCCTTGTTATCCTGTGTTTACGCTTTCTGTACTCTATGTTTGTCTTCATTTCATTATGATGACCATGCTTGTGTTCTGTTATGTTTACATCTGAGTACTTATTCCGCTGCAAGTAGTTCTTCGCTTAGGAATTTCCTCACCCGCAAATTCCTCAGTGAAGAATTCATAAAAATCGCCTATTCACCCCCTCTAGTCGATATAACGCACTTTGAATTGGTATCAGAGCAGGTTACTCCCTTGTTCTATGTGATTTTGGTTTTACCGCCTGGAGTTTTAGTTATGTCGACCACATGTATGAAGACCGTGTCATGCCCCATCTTTGATGGTCACGAGTATCCCAAGTGGAAGGCCATGATGAAGAAGCGCCTCATGGCAATGAACAGCAAGCTGTGGACCATCACTGAGATTGGTCTTACCGATCTATGCAAGATGGCGGAAGCTGATGACATTCGCAAGTACACCCTTCCCAACCTCACGGCGAAGGACGTCATCTGCTCCTGTCTGTCTCAAAACCAGTTCAGGAATATCATGCATCTCGATCATGCAAAGCTTATCTAGGACTGTCTCTCTGAGGTCTATGATGGTCATCAAACCCGTCATGATCCTTGGTTTGAGGATTTCAAGGAATCACTCAAAGCGATGACATTCGAACCAGAATCATCATCTTCTACACCATGCCTTATGGCAGAAGATGCCAAGGTAACTGAATGCTACCTATCCGAGTCCAGTGATGATGAAACTGGTGATGAATTTGGACCCAGTTATGTCAAACTTGCTTCCCTTGCCACTAAACAACAAAGAGCTTTGGAAAAGGTTCAACATGCTAAATAAGATCGATGATATGTTGGCTGAAGAAATGGATCAGTCAAAAGCTTTGGCTGAAAGTCTTCAGAGACTTCAGTCTAGGTTTGACAACCTTCAAAGTCATCATAACACTCTCTTATCTGATCATGAGAAGCTTTCTTATGAATTTCTTCAAAGAAAGCAAGATCTTGAAAAGCTAAGAGTGAGTTATGAAGATCTTCAGAAGGAGCGCGATTCATTACTTGCTCAACAAATCAACGCTGCTTAGGAAGAATTTGTTCCTCCATGTTTGAAGTGCATTGAACGTGAATCTGCTAATTCTTCACCTGAATGTTCAAATGCTTCTAATGCTACAATTTCTTCACCTGTCTCTGCTATCACTAATTCTTCATCTGAGGACATTGCTAGTATCACTAATGATGCAGGGCTGAAGGAATTGTACATGACAGGCATGTACAAAAGCCTCAAAGGGCATCAGACTCTTTGTGATGTGCTTAAAAAGCATATCCTCAATAGGAACCCTAGGAAAGAGGGTCTTGCCTTTGAGAGGAAAATCAATGCTGATGGAACATATTGGAAGCCTGAGCAGTACCCCAAAACCTCATGGGTTTCTGCAAAGGGTCCTCCAGTAGATCCATCTAATCTATCTGGCTTTACATGTGATTCTCCTCATTCTGCTGTTGAGTCATTTGACTCCAACTATAAACTGTTCAAAAATCAGAATGGTGAAGTATTTTATAGATATGTTTGCACTAACTACAGGAACGGTTCCCCTATGAAGAAAATCTGGGTTCCCAAAAGGTGCCTTGAAAATCTTCAGTGAATGTCATCATGACACCACCTGTGAAGAATAGGAACCCGAGATCAAATTCTTTATATGGACCAAATTCTTCATATGGATCCAAGTCCTCATACGGACCAAATTCCTCACGTGGATCAAATTCCTCAAGAGGATCAAAGTCCTCATATGAATATCATCGTGCTAACTCCTCTGTTTCGCAGGAAAGATTTAAGGGCTATGAATATGAGCATTATTCTTCTAATTATTATGTTCATAAGTCCTCAAAGAATTTCTCTGCTTATTCATATGCTTACCCTAACTCTTCTTATAAGAAATGAAGTGGACTGGCTTCTATGCCACCTTTCTCGTATGGAGCTCACAGAGTGATGAACTCTTTGCCACCTCTTCAGATGTGGGTGGTGAAGAAAAAGAACTAATTTCTTCTGCAGGGTCAGGTCTCGACATGCTTAAACGTCTGAAGAAATTGCTGGAGACCTGAAAATGCCTGAAAGGATGCAGGCTAATCATGAAGAAATGAATCCTCATTTCTCACATCCTAACACTAGTAGAAAAAGGGCCTTCAGTCCCGGTTGGTAAGGGCCTTTAGTCCCGGTTCCAGAACCGGGACTAAAGGGTCGGTACTAATGCCTATCCCTTTAGTCTCGGTTCAGTCCAGAACCGGGACTAAAGGGCGCAGCCACGTGGAGCTCCACCTTTAGTCCCGGTTGGTAACACCAACCAGGACTAAAGGAAATTTTATGATTTTTTTGAATTTTTTTTTGAATTTTTTTTGAATTTTTTATTTTCAAATTTCTGAATTATTTTAACCTCTAGTCTGTAATCACCACCCCTCATCACTTCTCAATTTATCCTCTAATCACCCCTCATCATTCCAAATCATCTAACTTCCCGAACGGTCACCCATCCTCCCACTCCCCCAGCCTGAGCACGCTTAACTTCCAGGTTCTATTCTCCCTCGCTCCAAGTCTGCACTTGTTGTTTTCCTGACAATACTAAGATGTCAATCCTATTAACCTTCAGGAATTTTGCTTGAGCATGAAGTGACACATTTCATAGTTTTATTTTGAAACTATTGTTTTAAAAAACAATAATTATTTAGTAACACTAATATTTCTTGAATAATTAGTTTGACCATTGTTTGACCACAGTTTGACCACAGTTTGACCAGATTTGACCAAAATTGAAATAACAGAAATAATTATTTAGTAACACTAATATTCTAGAATAATTAGTTTGACCATTGTTTGACCACAGTTTGCCCACTATTTGAATTTTTTTCGATTTTTTTCACTCTAGATCATAAAAGCCCCGTAACTTTTTTCTATTAGGTTTTTGAGGATTTTGAAAATGTTTAACGGGGTACCCCCCATTAAATTCGGATGTAACTTTTCGAGTAGATGATTTTTTATATAAAAAACTTTTTCATCCGAGTTAGTCTGCAAAAGCTATGCCCATTTTTACAAATTTCAGAGAGATTTTGCAAATAAAGTCAAAATGCACATTTGCAAATTTTCCCAACAACTAGACCACATATCACATGGGGAACTTATTTTCTTTTATTTTTTTGACATTTCCATCATTTTCTTTTATTTTTTATAAAACTGAAAAGGTGATCCACGGGGGGGGGGGGGGGGGGGGTAGAGTTTGAAAATGGGACCTTTAGTACCGGTTCGTGGCACGAACCGGGACTAAAGGTCTCAACCCCATTAGTCCCGGTTCGTGCCTCAAACCGGGACTAAAGGTCTAATCTTTAGTCCCGGTTTGAGGCACGAACCAGGACCAATGGTTGTGGGCCAGGAGCGAGGCCCATTGGTCCCGGTTCATCCCACCAACCGAGACCAAAAGGTCCAGATGAACCGGGACCAATGGCCCACGTGGCCCGGCCGGCCCCCTGGGCTCACGAACCGGGACCAATTCCCCCATTGGTCCCGGTTCTGGACTGAACCGGGACTAATGGGCTGACTCGGCCTAGACCAAAGCCCTGTTTTCTACTAGTGTAATATTGCTTTATCTGTTTGTTGCTTGATGAAATTGATCTGATGAAATTGATGTCATATTCTTCACTGATGAAGTATATGAGTTCGTAAGCTGCACTAATTCATCTGCAGGATGATCAACCCAAAGCCAATGAGTGGGTCCTCGATAGTGGATGTACAAATCACATGACTGGTGACAAGAATCTCTTGATGGATGTTTGTAGGATCGAAAGTATGTCTAGAGGGGGGGGGTGATTAGACTACTTGACCAAATAAAAACCTAACCTTTTCCCAATTTTAGTTCTTGGCAGATTTTAGCTAATTTAGGACAAGTCAAGCAATCATCACATGATTCAAGCAAGCATGCAAAGAGTATATTGGCAGCGGAAAGTAAAGCATGCAACTTGCAAGAATGTAAAGAGAAGGGTTTGGAGAATTCAAACGCTATTGGAGACACGGATGTTTTTCCCGTGGTTCAGATAGGTGGTGCTATCCTACATCCACGTTGATGGAGACTTCAACCCACGAAGGGTAACGGTTGCGCGAGTCCACACAGGGATCCACCCAAGGGTAACGGTTGCGCGAGTCCACACAGGGCTCCACCCATGAAGGGTCCACGAAGAAGCAACCACCCACAAAGGGTCCACGAAGAAGCAACCTTGTCTATCCCACCATGGCCATCGCCCACACAGGACTTGCCTCACTAGCGGTAGATCACGAAGTAGGCGATCTCCTTGCCCTTACAAACTCCTTGGTTCAACTCCACAATCTTGTAGGAGGCTCCCAAGTGACACCTAGCCAATCTAGGAGACACCACTCTCCAAGAAGTAACAAATGGTGTGTAGGTAATGAACTCCTTGCTCTTGTGCTTCAAATGATAGTCTCCCCAACACTCAACTCTCTCTCATAGGATTTGGATTTGGTGGAAAGAAGGTTTGAGTGGAAAGCAACTTGGGAAGGCTAGAGATCAAGATTCATATGGTAGGAATGGAATGTCTTGGTCTCAACACATGAGTAGGTGGTTCTTTCTCAGAACATATGAGTTGGAATGATGTGTGTGTTCTGATGGCTCTCTCATCGAATGAGGAGGAGGTGGAGGGGTATATATAGCCTCCACACAAAATCCAACCGTTACACAGTTTTCCAATCTCAGTGGGACCGAATCAATAAGCTCGGTCGGACCGAAAATGTAAACCTAGTGACCGTTAGTGATTTTCGGTGGGACTGACATGCAACTCGGTAGGACCGATATGGTTAGGGTTTGGGCATAACGTAATCTCGGTGAGACCGATTACACAAACTCGGTGAGACCGAATTTGGTAATTAGCTAACCAGAGAGTTGGTCAGGCAAACTTGGTGGGACCGATTTGCTCTTTCGGTGAGACCGAGTGGAACTCGGTGAGACCGAAAAGTTACAAAGGGGAAACACTGAGTTTACATTGCAATCTCGGTGGGACCGATTCGCTCTTTCGGTAAGACCGAAAAGTTACGAAAGGGAAACCGAGAGTTTGCAACCCCATCTCGGTGAGACCGAGATCCCTATCGGTAGGACCGAATTGCTAGGGTTTGGCAGTGGCTAATGACAAGTGAAACTCGGTGGCGCCGGATAGGAAGAATCGGTAGGACCGAGTTTGGCTTAGGGTTTAGGTCATATATGGATATGGGAAAGTAGTTGAGGGTTTTGGAGCATATCACTAAGCACATGAAGCAAGAGGCTCATTAAGCAACACCTCATCCCTCCTTGATAGTATTGGCTTTTCCTAAAGACTCAATGTGATCTTGGATCACTAAAATATAAAATGAAGAGTCTTGAGCTTTTGTGCTTGAGCCAATCCTTTGTCTTTAGCATTTTGAGGGTTCCACTTTCACATCCATGCCATGCCAATCATTGAGCTTTCCTGAAATAATCATCTTGGAATAGCATTAGCTCAATGAGCTATATGTTGTTATGAATTACCAAAACCACCTAGGGATAGTTGTGTTGGGGAACGTTGCAGAAAACAAAAATTTTCCTACGGTTTCACCAAGATCCATCTATTAGTTCATCTAGCAACGAGTGATCGGATGCATCTACATACCTTTGTAGATCGCGAGCGGAAGCGTTCAAAGAACGGGTATGAGGTAGTCGAACACGACGTGATCCAAATCACCGGAGATCCTAGCACCGAACGGACGGCACCTCCGCGTTCAACACACGTACGGTCAGCGTAACTTCTCCTTCTTATTGATCCAGCAAGAGGGAAGGAGAGGTTGAGGAAGATGGCTCCAGCAGCAGCACGACGGCGTGGTGGTGATGGAGCTGCAGTACTCCGTCAGGGCTTCGCCAAGCGCTATGGAGGAGGAGGAGGTGTTGGAGAGGGAGAAGGTGGCAACCAAAGGCATGGATGAAAAAGCCCTCCTTCCCCCACTATATATAGGAGGGCCTAGGGGGGGGGCGCTGGCCCTAGGAGATTCAATCTCCTAGGGGGCGGCGGCCAAGGGAGGTTTCCCTCCCCCCCAAGGCACCTAGGGGTGCCTTCCACTTGTGGGACTCTTCCCCTTTGGAAACCCTAGGCGCATGGGCCCCTTGGGGCTGGTGCCCTTGGCCCATGTAGGCCAAGGCGCACCCCCTTACAGCCCATGTGGCCCCCGGGGCAGGTGGACCCACCCGGTGGACCCCTGGGACCCTTCCGGTGGTCCCGGTACAATACCGGTGACCCCGAAACTTGTCCCGATGGCCGAAACAGCACTTCCTATATATAATTCTTTACCTCCGGACCATTCCGGAACTCCTCGTGACATCCGGGATCTCATCCGGGACTTCGAACAACATTCGGGTTACTGCATATACATATCCCTACAACCCTAGCGTCACCGAACCTTAAGTGTGTAGACCCTACGAGTTCGGGAGATATGTAGACATGACCGAGACGACTCTCCGGTCAATAACCAACAGCGGGATCTGGATACCCATGTTGGCTCCCACATACTCCACGATGATCTCATCGGATGAACCACGATGTCGAGGATTCAAGCAACCCCGTATACAATTCCCTTTGTCAATCGATATGTTACTTGCCCGAGATTCGATCGTCGGTATCCCAATACCTCGTTCAATCTCGTTACCGGCAAGTCACTTTACTCGTACCGTAATGCATGATCCCGTGACTAGACACTTGGTCACTTTGAGCTCATTATGATGATGCATTACCGAGTGGGCCCAGTGATACCTCTCCGTCATACGGAGTGACAAATCCCAGTCTTGATCCGTGTCAACCCAACAGACACTTTCGGAGATACCCGTAGTCTACCTTTATAGTCACCCAGTTACGTTGTGAAGTTTGGTATACCCAAAGCACTCCTACGGTATCCGGGAGTTACACGATCTCATGGTCTAAGGAAAAGATACTTTGACATTGGGAAAACTCTAGCAAACGAACTATACGATCTTTAAGCTATGTTTAGGATTGGGTCTTGTCCATCACATCATTCTCCTAATGATGTGATCTCGTTATCAATGACATCCAATGTCCATAGTCAGGAAACCATGACTATCTGTTGATCAACGAGCTAGTCAACTAGAGGCTTACTAGGGACATGTTGGTGTCTGTTATTCACACATGTATTACGATTTCTGAATAACACAATTATAGCATGAATAAAGACAATTATCATGAACAAGGAAATATAATAATAATGCTTTTATTATTGCCTCTAGGGCATATTTCCAACAGTCTCCCACTTGCACTAGAGTCAATAATCTAGTTACATTGTGATGAATCGAACACCCATGGAATTCTGGTGTTGATCATGTTTTGCCCTAGGGAGAGGTTTAGTCAACGGATCTGCTACATTCAGGTCTGTATGCACTTTACAAATATCTATGTCTCCATCTTGAACATTTTCACGAATGGAGTTGAAGCGACGCTTGATGTGCCTTGTCTTCTTGTGAAACCTGGGCTCCTTGGCAAGTGCAATAGCTCCAGTGTTGGCACAGAAGAGTTTGATTGGCCCCGACGCATTGGGTATGACTCCTAGGTCGGTGATGAACTCCTTCACCCATATTGCTTCATGTGCTGCCTCCGAGTCTGCCATGTACTCCGCTTCACATGTAGATCCCGCCACGACGCTCTGCTTGCAACTACACCAGCTTACTGCCCCACCATTCAAAATATACACGTATCCGGTCTGTGACTTAGAGTCATTCAGATCCGTGTCGAAGCTAGCGTCGACGTAACCCTTTACGACGAGCTCTTCGTCACCTCCATAAACGAGAAACATTTCCTTAGTCCTTTTCAGGTACTTCAGGATATTCTTGACCGCTGTCCAGTGTTCCTTGCCGGGATTACTTTGGTACCTTCCTACCAAACTTACGGCAAGGTTTACATCAGGTCTGGTACACAGCATGGCATACATAATAGAACCTATGGCTGAGGCATAGGGGATGACACTCATCTCTTCTATATCTTCTGCCGTGGTCGGACATTGAGCTGAGCTCAATTTCATACCTTGTAACACAGGCAAGAACCCCTTCTTAGATTGATCCATATTGAACTTCTTCAATATCTTATCAAGGTATGTGCTTTGTGAAAGACCTATGAGGCGTCTTGATCTATCTATATAGATCTTGATGCCTAATATATAAGCAGCTTCACCAAGGTCCTTCATTGAAAAACTCTTATTCAAGTAGGCCTTGATGCTGTCCAAGAGTTCTATATCATTTCCCATCAAAAGTATGTCATCTACATGTAATATGAGAAATGCTACAGAGATCCCACTCACTTTCTTGTAAACGCATGCATCTCCATAAGTCTGCGTAAACCCAAACGCTTTGATCATCTCATCAAAGCGAATGTTCCAACTCCGAGATGCTTGCACCAGCCCATAAATCGAGCGTTGGAGCTTGCACACCTTGTCAGCATTCTTAGGATCGACAAAACCTTCCGGCTGCATCATATACAATTCTTCCTTAAGGAAACCATTAAGGAATGCCGTTTTGACGTCCATTTGCCATATCTCATAATCGTAGAATGCGGCAATTGCTAACATGATTCGGACGGACTTTAGCTTCGCTACCGGTGAGAAAGTCTCATCGTAGTCAACCCCTTGAACTTGTCGATAACCCTTAGCGACAAGCCGAGCTTTATAGATGGTCACATTACCATCCGCGTCTGTCTTCTTCTTAAAGATCAATTTATTTTTTATGGCTCGCCATTCAACATGCAAGTCAGTCAAAGTCCATACTTCCTTTTCATACATGGATCCTATCTCGGATTTCATGGCTTCTAGCCATTTGTCGGAATCCGGGCCCGCCATCGCTTCTTCATAGTTCGAAGGTTCACTGTTTTCTAACAACATGATTTCCAAGACAGGGTTGCCGTACCACTCTGGTGCGGAACGTGTCCTTGTGGACCTTCGAATTTCAGTAGGAGCTTGATCAGAAGTATCTTGATCATTATCATTAACTTCCTCTCTAGTCGGTGCAGGCACCTCACGAACATTTTCTTGAGTTGCGCCATTTTCCGGTTCAAGAGGTAATACTTCATCAAGTTCTACTTTCCTCCCACTTAGTTCTTTCGAGAGAAACTCCTTCTCTAGAAAGGATCCATTCTTGGCAACAAAGATCTTGCCTTCGGATCTGAGGTAGAAGGTATACCCAACAGTTTCTTTAGGGTGTCCTATGAAGACGCATTTTTCTGACTTGGGTTCGAGCTTTTCAGGTTGAAGTTTCTTGACATAAGCATCGCATCCCCAAACTTTTAGAAACGACAACTTAGGTTTCTTACCAAACCATAATTCAAACGGTGTCATCTCAACGGATTTCGACGGAGCCCTATTTAAAGTGAACGCGGCAGTCTCTAAAGCATAGCCCCAAAAAGATAGCGGTAAATCGGTAAGAGACATCATAGATCGCACCATATCTAATAGAGTGCGATTACGACGTTCGGACACACCATTACGCTGAGGTGTTCCAGGCGGCGTGAGTTGTGAAACTATTCCACATTTTCTTAAGTGTGTGCCAAATTCGTGACTCAAGTATTCTCCTCCATGATCTGATCGTAGAAACTTGATTTTCCTGTCACGTTGATTCTCAACTTCACTCTGAAATTCCTTGAACTTTTCAAAGGTTTCAGACTTGTGTTTCATTAAGTAGACATACCCATATCTACTCAAGTCATCAGTGAGGGTGAGAACATAACGATAGCCACCGCGAGCCTCAACACTCATTGGACCGCACACATCAGTATGTATGATTTCCAATAAGTTGGTTGCTCGCTCCATTGTTCTTGAGAACGGAGTCTTGGTCATTTTACCCATGAGGCATGGTTCGCACGTGTCAAATGATTCATAATCAAAAGACTCTAAAAGTCCATCTGCATGGAGCTTCTTCATGCGTTTGACACCTATGTGACCAAGGTGGCAGTGCCACAAGTATGTGGGACTATCATTATCAACCTTACATCTTTTGGTACTCACACTATGAATATGTGTAGCATTACGCTCGAGATTCATTAAGAATAAACCATTCACCATAGGAGCATGACCATAAAACATCTCTCTCATATAAATGGAACAACCATTATTCTCGGATTTAAATGAGTAGCCATCTCGAATTAAACGAGATCCCGATACAATGTTCATGCTCAAAGCTGGCACTAAATAAAAATTATTGAGGTTTAAAACTAATCCCGTAGGTAAATGTAGAGGCAGCGTGCCGACGGCGATCACATCGACCTTGGAACCATTCCCGACGCACATCGTCACCTCGTCCTTCGCCAGTCTCCGCTTATTCCGCAGCTCCTGCTTTGAGTTACAAATGTGAGCAACTGCACCGGTATCAAATACCCAAGAGCTACTACGAGTACTGGTAAGGTACACATCAATTACATGTGTATCACATATACCTTTTGTTTTGCCGGCCTTCTTGTCCGCTAAGTATTTGGGGCAGTTCCGCTTCCAGTGACCACTTCCCTTGCAATAAAAGCACTCAGTCTCGGGCTTGGGTCCATTCTTTGGCTTCTTCCCGGCAGCTTTCTTGCCAGGCGCGGCAACTTCCTTGCCATCCTTCTTGGAGTTCTTTTTACCCTTGCCCTTCTTGAACTTAGTGGTTTTATTTACCATCAACACTTGATGTTCCTTCTTGACTTCTACCTCTGCTGATTTCAACATTGCAAATACCTCAGGAATGGTCTTTTGCATCCCCTGCATATTGAAGTTCATCACAAAGCTCTTGTAGCTTGGTGGAAGCGACTGGAGGATTCTGTCAATGACCGCGTCATCCGGGAGATTAACTCCCAGCTGAGTCAAGCGGTTATGTAACCCAGACATAGTGAGTATGTGCTCACTGACAGAACTATTTTCCTCCATCTTACAGCTGAAGAACTTGTCGGAGACCTCATATCTCTCGATTCGGGCATGAGCTTGAAAAACCATTTTCAGCTCTTCGAACATGTCATATGCTCCATGTCTCTCAAAACGCTTTTGGAGCCCCGGCTCTAAGCTGTAAAGCATGCCGCACTGAACGAGGGAGTAGTCATCAGCACGTGTCTGCCAAGCGTTCATAACGTCTTGGTTCTGTGGGACGGGTGGATCACCTAGCAGTGCTTGTAGGACATAATCTTTCTTGGCAGCTATGAGGATGATCCTCAGGTTCCGGACCCAGTCCGTATAGTTGCTGCCATCGTCTTTCAGCTTGGTTTTCTCTAGGAACGCATTGAAGTTGAGGACAACGTTGGCCATTTGATCTATAAGATATATTGTAAAGATTTTAGACTAAGTTCATGATAATTAAGTTCATCTAATCAAATTATTCAATGAACTCCCACTTAGATAGACATCCCTCTTCTAGTCATCTAAGTATAACATGATCCGAGTCAACTAGGCCGTGTCCGATCATCACGTGAGATGGACTAGTCAACGTCGGTGAACATCTTCATGTTGATCGTATCTTCTATACGACTCATGCTCGACCTTTTGGTCTTCTGTGTTCGAGGCCATGTCTATACACATGCTAGGCTCGTCAAGTCAACCTAAGTGTTTGCATGTGTAAATCTTTCTTACACCCGTTGTATGTGAACGTTAGAATCTATCACACCCGATCATCACGTGGTGCTTCAAAACAACGAACTGTCGCAACGGTGCACAGTTAGGGGGAACACTTTCTTGAAATTATTATGAGGGATCATCTTATTTACTACCGTCGTTCTAAGTAAACAAGATGCTAAACATGATAAACATCACATGCAATCAAATAATAATAGTGACATGATATGGCCAATATCACATAGCTCCTTTGATCTCCATCTTGGGGCTCCATGATCATCTTGTCACCGGCTTGCCACCATGATCTTCATCATCATGATCTCCATCATCGTGTCTCCATGAAGTTGCTCGCCAACTATTACTTCTACTACTATGGCTAACGCGTTTAGCAATAAAGTAAAGTAATTTATATAGCGTTTCTCAATGACACGCAGGTCATACAAAAAATAAAGACAACTCCTATGGCTCCCGCCGGTTGTCATACTCATCGACATGCAAGTCGTGATTCCTATTACAATAGCATGAACATCTCATACATCACATATATGTCATTCATCATTCATCACAACTTTGGCCATATCATATCACAAAGCACTTGCTGCAAAAACAAGTTAGACGTCCTCTAATTGTTGTTGCAAGTTTTACGTGGCTGCAATAGGGTTCTAGCAAGAATGTTTTCTTACCTACGTGAAAGCCACAACGTGATTTGTCAACTTCTATTTACCCTTCATAAGGACCCTTTTCATCGAATCCGCTCCAACTAAAGTAGGAGAGACAGACACCCGCCAGCCACCTTATGCAACTAGTGCATGTTAGTCGGTGGAACCGGTCTCACGTAAGCGTACGTGTAAGGTTGGTCTGGGCCGCTTCATCCCACAATACCGTTGAAGCAAGATAAGACTAGTAACGGCAAGAAAGTTGACAACATCTACGCCCACAACAAATTGTGTTCTACTCGCGCAAGAGACTACGCATAGACCTAGCTCTTGATGCCACTGTTGGGGAACGTTGCAGAAAACAAAAATTTTCCTACGGTTTCACCAAGATCCATCTATGAGTTCATCTAGCAACGAGTGATCGGATGCATCTACATACCTTTGTAGATCGCGAGCGGAAGCGTTCAAAGAACAGGGATGAGGTAGTCGAACACGACGTGATCCAAATCACCGGAGATCCTAGCACCGAACGGACGGCACCTCCGCGTTCAACACACGTACGGTCAGCGTAACTTCTCCTTCTTCTTGATCCAGCAAGAGGGAAGGAGAGGTTGAGGAAGATGGCTCCAGCAGTAGCACGACGGCGTGGTGGTGATGGAGCTGTAGTACTCCGTTAGGGCTTCGCCAAGCGCTATGGAGGAGGAGGTGTTGGAGAGGGAGAAGGAGGCAACCAAAGGCATGGATGAAAAAGCTCTCCTTCCCCCACTATATATAGGAGGGCCTAGGGGGGGGCGCCGGCCCTAGGAGATCCAATCTCCTAGGGGGCGGCGGCCAAGGGAGGTTTCCCTCCCCCCAAGGCACCTAGGGGTGCCTTCCACTTGTGGGACTCTTCCCCTTTGGAAACCCTAGGCGCATGGGCCCCTTGGGGCTGGTGCCCTTGGCCCATGTAGGCCAAGGCGCACCCCCTTACAGCCCATGTGGCCCCCGGGGCAGGTGGACCCACCCGGTGGACCCCCGGGACCCTTCCGGTGGTCCCGGTACAATACCGGTGACTCCGAAACTTGTCCCGATGGCCGAAACAGCACTTCCTATATGTAATTCTTTACCTCCGGACCATTTCGGAACTCCTCGTGACATCCGAGATCTCATCTGGGACTTCGAACAACATTCGGGTTACTGCATATACATATCCCTACAACCCTAGCGTCACCGAACCTTAAGTGTGTAGACCCTACGGGTTCGGGAGATATGTAGACATGACCGAGACGACTCTCCGGTCTATAACCAATAGCGGGATCTGGATACCCATGTTGGCTCTCACATACTCCACGATGATCTCATCGGATGAACCACGATGTCGAGGATTCAAGCAACCCCGTATACAATTCCCTTTGTCAATCGATATGTTACTTGCCCGAGATTCGATCGTCGGTATCCCAATACCTCGTTCAATCTCGTTACCGGCAAGTCACTTTACTCGTACCGTAATGCATGATCCCGTGACCAGACACTTGGTCACTTTGAGCTCATTATGATGATGCATTACCGAGTGGGCCCAGTGATACCTCTCCGTCATACGGAGTGACAAATCCCAGTCTTGATCCATGTCAACCCAATAGACACTTTCGGAGATACCCGTAGTCTACCTTTATAGTCACCCAGTTACGTTGTGACGTTTGGTATACCCAAAGCACTCCTACGGTATCCGGGAGTTACAAGATCTCATGGTCTAAGGAAAAGATACTTTGACATTGGAAAAACTCTAGCAAACGAACTATACGATCTTTAAGCTATGTTTAGGATTGGGTCTTGTCCATCACATCATTCTCCTAATGATGTGATCTCGTTATCAATGACATCCAATGTCCATAGTCAGGAAACCATGACTATCTGTTGATCAACGAGCTAGTCAACTAGAGGCTTACCAGGGACATGTTGGTGTCTGTTATTCACACATGTATTACGATTTCCGGATAACACAATTATAGCATGAATAAAGACAATTATCATGAAAAAGGAAATATAATAATAATGCTTTTATTATTGCCTCTAGGGCATATTTCCAACAAGTTGCACTTTCAATCTCCCCCTTTTTGGTAATTGATGACAACATATAGATCAAAGCTTTGACAAATGATAATAAGCAAGGAATATATCGTCGCTTTGAGAAGTATGTGATAAGTAAGAGCTCCCCCTAAATTTGTGCATATTTAAAATTTGCTTTGGATTGCAAATGCACAAAGAGTTAGAGTCATGTTTTACTCTTCCATGTCACATACATCTTGGTGGAGCGCTCAAAATGATAAGAATGAAATACATGCACTCATCACCAAGAATAATGAATGATCACATAAGATAGATAAGATAATAGCATTAAGCAAGCATTAAGTGTAGCTTATGATCAAACACATGATCATCAATGTCTCACAAATAATGACGTAGTATCTCAAGCACTCAAAAGCAAACAAGTTCGAAAAACCACCAAATAAAGCAAGAGAGAAAAGCAACAATCTCTCTCTCTCTCTCTCTCGAAGCCTATGATCTATACATCTTCTCCCCCTTTGGCAACAAGTTACCAAAAAGTTCCTAGAAAATGCATAGCACTAGATCGACGCTCAGGCTTGATCTTCAGGTGGTGGTGGAGTCCAGATCACTCCAAGGACGAAGGCTTCGGTAGATGCTGAAGTAGACGCTGGAGTTGGAGCTGAAGTAGATGCTGGAGCTGGTGGAACTGAGGCTGTGGCTGGTGCTGAGGTGGTGGCTCTTGTGTCAGCAACTGGCACGGCAGATGACCTCGGGCCTCGTGGCACTCTGGCAAAGGCATGAGTGGTAGTCCTGCCTCTCCTCTCCTGCATGTCCTCCTGGAGCTGCTCCACTGCAGACTGAACTTCCGTTACTTTGACATCCAAGTCATAGAACTTCTGTTCCATGATTCTCTCTAGGCTCTGCTGATTCTGAGTGAGGGTGGCCAGACTTTGCTCAATCCTCAGCGTGGATGCAATCAAGTAACCAAGCTGCTCTTGTTTGGTCTTCAAGAAATACTCAGATGCCTCCTCTTGAGTTGGCATCTTGGCAGCTTTCTCCTTCCTCGCCTTCTCCTTCTTTGCGTAAGCTTGGGCAGATGATGGCTCGTTCTCAGTCATGACAACTTGATTGTCCTCGAAATCTGGACGGATGGGCAAATGTTCTTGTCCAATAAATATATGCCCGTGCCCATCTTGGAGTTGATGAGCTCCTGAATCTGAGGGGCATATCCGCAGCTCCTCTTCTGATCTGCTGCAGTCCTCTTGATTGTTTCCACTATGAGGCTCATCACCTTGAACTTCTGAGGCACATCAAACACATGTAGCAAGTTGATAGCATGGCCTCTGATCATCTTGTGATCTCCAGACTTGGGCAGTAAGGTGTGCCTTAGTATCCAATTGATCGTCGGGAGCCCTGACAGAAGGTAATGTACTGAGTCAAACTTGAAGGTATCAAGTGCTTCATTTGGGATCTCCTTGTACATATTTGACATTGAGTTGTGGTCCATCTTCTTCTTGGCATAGATATCCAAGTCATCATCTTGCTCCTCTGGGGCATTAATGATCTGTGCCCACTCATCAACTATGGATTGGTACCTTGTACCCTCAGACATCCATGTGATCCTCCCATCTGGATAAAAGTGAGTTGTGGAGTAGAACTGCATGATGAGTTCCTCGTTCCACTTTGTGAGCTTCTGCCCAACAAAGTCAGCTACTCCACAAGCATTAAAGCTGTCATATACTCCTGGGTAGTGCTCCTCCCTCTCCTTGATGTAGGTCCAGTCAACCCATCTCATGTCACAGACAATTGGCTTCTTATCTAGCAAAACAGTCTCATAAAAATCCTGCTGCTCCTTGGTGTGAAACCTGTAGTCTACGGCAGTCCTTCTCCTTGAAGCATACGGGTCTGCTTCTCTCCACTTTCTCAGCCCTGAATCTCTCCTGAGCTTCATGTCCTCAGCCACAGGATGAGCATCGTTGTGGTCTGGGATCTTGGGCTTTAGCTTCCTTAGGACATTTTCTTCCTCTTCTTCAGCAACAGTCTCAGGCACTGGGGCCTTGTTCTTTTCAGCTACAGGAATGCTTCTTGTGTTCCTCTTTGGCTTTGGCTTTGGAGCTGGCTTGGCCTTGGAAGCAGCTCCCCCTGATTCTATGGCATCTCCCATTAGCTTGGGTGCCTTAGGTGCTGGGGCAGCTACCTCTTCTTCCTCTTCTTCTTCTTCCATGATGGAAGCTTTGCCAAGCACTCTAGCCACAGTCTTCTTCACCCTTTCCTTTCTTTTCTTGCCCTCAGCTGCAACTGGCTCTTGGGGAGTGGGCTTCTCAGTTGAGGCTCTTGCCTTTGACATGGGCTGCCTGCCTGCTGGCCTTTTGATTTTCAGACCTGGCTTAGTGCCTTGAGCTGGCTCAACTCTCTTGGAAGTGGCCTCTTCCTCTGCCACATAGTCCTCATCTTCGGAATCTGAAGTCCTCTTCTTCCTTTGTCTCGTGGTAGCCTTTGGCAAATTGCTAGGAGTGCTCCTGCTGCCTTCATCATATGAACTGGAGGGACTAGTGCCCTCACTCATCACCACTTGCTGCTCTGACATATTTTGGCTATCACTCTAGTCTGACATGCTGCAAACTGACTGCTGACCCTGTGAATAGTTTATAGAAGAGATAGAGTGGATGAGCATCACAAAATGCAGATATTTTTGCAAAAAGAATGATCCAAAAACTTAGTTTTAGTTTCCCACTGAAATCATCTCGGATCTACCGATTTTCAAACTCGGTGATACCGAAGCAGTTTTGGAACCTAAACTAGTGAACTCGGTAGGACCGATTCATAGTTCGGTGGCACCGAGACTGCTAGGGTTTCACTGAGTTCAAAAATCGGTCACACCGATAAGTAATTCTCGGTCAGACTGAGTCTCACTTGTGCAATGGCATAAGCCAAATCGGTGGGACCGAGTTTTTCAACTCGGTGGGTCCGAGATGGTTTCGGCGAAAACCTAAACCTAGAATTTTCGAATCAAACCTAATCTACGGGCGTTTTGACTGGATAGAAGTTTATCAAACGTGGCTAGAATCAATATGATCACAATGTGCTAGGAATCAGATTGAGGAGTAGCACAAAGATCAAGTCCATACCCTAGTTCGGCGGGGACTTGCTACGGCGGCAACGGCGAGGCAGAATTCCCGTTGACGGCGACGGAGACCAGCGACTGGAGGCGGCTGGCAGCGAGAAGACGATCCGGAGACCACGAGGGCAGAGCAGGCTATCGCGCGGGCGAAGGGGTTCGGAGAAATTTCCAAATTTTGCCCGTGACTATATATAGCCCGACCCTGTCGGTGTGACCGAGTGGAACGACTCGGTGGCACCGAGATTCATAACTGCGTGCAGTTACTGAAACTCGGTGTGACCGAAAGGTTCAAATCGGTTGCACCGAGATCGAAAACCTAGATCAACTTAATGATCTCGGTAGGACC
Source organism: Triticum urartu (assembly GCF_056163025.1). NCBI lineage: Eukaryota > Viridiplantae > Streptophyta > Magnoliopsida > Poales > Poaceae > Triticum > Triticum urartu. The sequence continues at coordinate 116,890,521 of NC_141876.1, read as the reverse complement.
GAAAGTGGAGTATCGGTCAGACCGAGAATCATAAAGAGGTTTTGGAAGTTTAAGTCTATGACGAATCGGGGACTCCGAGCGCTCCTCACACAGAGTGGTTCGAATCTGACTTGATCAAATTTTGTGATGCAGCATGAATAGAGTTTGAGACGAGAAAAGCATAGATAGCTAGAGGAGGTTCTTAGGCATTCTTGTCCATCCACTTGGCAAAAAGAAATAAAGCCGAACAATCAAAACAACAAGTGGATGTCCTCGAATGAGTAAAATATGCAACCAGCATGCTCACACAATAAGATGGCAAATGAAATATGTGACAAGGCATGCACAACCAATTCTAGCATCTATCAAGCAATTTGCGATGACTAGGTCATCTATATATGAGTATATTGACTTAGGAGTCAAGTGAGATCACTTGATCATAGGTCATACTCATCGTTTAAGCTCAAGTGAGGTTACGACTTTTACAGAAAGCATTGTTGTGTTCACATCTTTAGAGTTGCTTTAGCTCAAGTCTTAGAGTAAAGCTCCCCCTAGATGTGATATCCCCCCTAAGAGGGATGAACTAACCTTGGGTTTTGTCGATGATGACTTCATGTAGATATTGAAGATGTGGATGCTCAATGTTGATGTAGATCTCTTAGAGCTATCCATTTGAGTGAATTGCACTTTCAATACCTACATGGGTTAGTCCCACAAGGAACAAACAAGGATATCCATAGACATAGAGTGATGCACACAAAAGATGATGTCCATGAAAACTTTTAGGTTACCTTGTCCCTTGTCTTACCAACAAGAGGGTTTGTGACTCCTTGAACTAGTGCAAGATGTGGAAGTTGATTGCACTTGTTCTTGCCAAAATGATAAGAGCGAAGTATGTTGGCGGAGTCACCCTCAAGAACTCTCTAGTTCTTCTTCTTTTGGATCCACATCATCTTGATGGGAATCCTTGGAGTTGTAGTCATACTTGATGAAGTGGAGCTTGAAGTAGTCTTGGGAATCCACTTGACTAAGGTCTTTGGAGCTTCTTCAAATGCATCAATTTCCTCTTGAAGCTTGTCCTTGCCTTTTTGCTTGTAGTCTTGTGGTGGAAGATCATCTTGAGCTTGTGTCCCCTTGAAAGCATACTTCTCTTGTTGAGGGACAAACTTTGTCTTGGGGTATTGATCTTCTTCCCACTCAACTCCATTGGCATTGAACTTTCGTTCAAAACCAACACCTTGATTCTTCCGGTGCACTCCTTGCTTGCGCACAATTTCCTCGAATTGCTTACTCCTAGCAAGGCATTTGTACACTCCTTTCTCTATAATTCCCTTCAATAAGCTATTTTCTTGCTCAAGTGTAACTTGGCTAAGAGAATCATTAGTGGAATCAAGAGAGCTACTAGAAGTAACAATATTGGATTTAACATGATCATTGTTACTGCTAGAGGAAGAATCTTTCTTGTTACTAGACTTGACTTGAGGCATGTAAGTGGATAAGAGTAAACGCTTGGCAATGTAAGAAGAACTTTTCTTGCGGAGATCATCATTGATTGCTTTTAAGAACTCATGCTCTTGCTCAATATTGAGCTTTTCAAAGCGTAATTTCTCATGAGCTCTTAAAAGTTCTCGATGATCTTCGAAGATGGTTTCATGAGCTAACTTAAGAGTGTTTAGTTCTTTAGTTAGGGCCTCAATCTTCTCCTTATCATTTCCATTCGTTTTATCTTGATTAGCATGTTTAATTGACATTTCATCATAGTATTCATCACTAGAGTTTTCAACAAGCAAATCATCACCTAACAAGTCATCTTCATCACTATTGAAATCAACATACTCGGGGTGTGTTACCTTAGGACCTTTGGCCATGAAGCATCTTCCAATTCCTTCATTTGGTGAGTCAAATATGTCGTAGGAATTGGTTGACACAAGTGCTAGACCGGCAACACCTTCATCTTGAGTATCTTCAGAGTCGGAGTGATAACTTCTCTCGGAGTGGCTGTCGGAGTCGGAGCCGGATACCCATTCACCAACATGAGCTTGATGTCTTCGTCTTGTGTAGCTCCTTGATGATTTTTCCTTCCTTTTCGAATCCTTGCTTCTCCGTGAGTATGTTCGTTCATAACGATCATCTCTACTCCTTCCCTCTCTTGGTGGTGATCCTTTGCTTCTTCTTTTTGGAGAATCTTCTCTTCTCTTGTAGGGAGCCGTACACTCATTGGAATAGTGTCCGGGTCTTCCACAATTGTAACAGTTTCGCTCTCGACTAGAAGATCTTTTGTCATTGTAGAACCTTGACTTGGAGCTTCTATCTTTGCTTCTACTCTTGTAGAACTTGTTGAAGTTCTTCACCATTAAGCTCAATTCTTCATTGAAGTCTTGTTTCTCACTTGATGATGTAGGGGCTTCACATGAGGCTTTATAGGCACCACTTGATTTGTTGTGAAGTTCCTCTTTATCCTTAAGTGACATCTCATGAGCAACAATTCTTCCAATCACCTCCGTTGGCTTGAGATCTTTGTAATTGGGCATCATTTGGATCAATGTGCACACGGTATCATATTTTCCATCCAAGGCTCTTAGAATCTTCTTGATGATGAATCTATCGGTCATCTCTTCACTTCCTAAGCCGGCAATCTCATTTGTGATGAGAGCAAGCCTAGAGTACATCTCAGCGACACCTTCACCATCCTTCATCTTGAACTTGTCAAGTTGGCTTTGAAGCACATCCAACTTGGATTCCTTGACGGAGTCGATACCTTCGTGCATATCAATCAAAGTGTCCCAAATTTCCTTTGCATTCTCAAGACGGCTGATTTTGTTGAATTCTTCGGGGCACAATCCGTTGAAGAGAATATCACAAGCTTGAGCATTGTATTGCAACATCTTCAACTCATCCGCGGTAGCTTCACGGTTTGGTTCTCTCCCATCAAAGAAGTCACCTTGCAAACCAACACACACAATAGCCCAAACGGCGGGGTTATGTCCAAGAATATGCATTTTCATTTTATGCTTCCAACTAGCAAAATTAGTACCATCAAAGTAAGGACCTCTACGGTGATAATTTCCCTCGCTAGACGCCATACTCTCCTTGGTTGTGAAACCAAGGCTATGACCACCAAAAGCTATGGAGATCAAGCAAATGGAGACCAAGGCTCTGATACCACTTGTAGGATCGAAAGTATGTCTAGAGGGGGGGTGATTAGACTACTTGACCAAATAAAAACTTAACCTTTTCCCAATTTTAGTTCTTGGCAGATTTTAGCTAATTTAGGACAAGTCAAGCAATCATCACATGATTCAAGCAAGCATGCAAAGAGTATACTGGCAGCGGAAAGTAAAGCATGCAACTTGCAAGAATGTAAAGAGAAGGGTTTGGAGAATTCAAATGCTATTGGAGACACGGATGTTTTTCCCGTGGTTCGGATAGGTGGTGCTATCCTACATCCACGTTGATGGAGACTTCAACCCACAAAGGGTAACGGTTGCGCGAGTCCACACAGGGCTCCACCCAAGGGTAACGGTTGCGCGAGTCCACACAGGGCTCCACCCACGAAGGGTCCACGAAGAAGCAACCACCCACAAAGGGTCCACGAAGAAGCAACCTTGTCTATCCCACCATGGCCATCGCCCACACAGGACTTGCCTCACTAGCGGTAGATCTTCACGAAGTAGGCGATCTCCTTGCCCTTACAAACTCCTTGGTTCAACTCCACAATCTTGTCGGAGGCTCCCAAGTGACACCTAGCCAATCTAGGAGACACCACTCTCCAAGAAGTAACAAATGGTGTGTAGGTAATGAACTCCTTGCTCTTGTGCTTCAAATGATAGTCTCCCCAACACTCAACTCTCTCTCATAGGATTTGGATTTAGTGGAAAGAAGGTTTGAGTGGAAAGCAACTTGGGAAGGCTAGAGATCAAGATTCATATGGTAGGAATGGAATGTCTTGGTCTCAACACATGAGTAGGTGGTTCTTTCTCAGAACATATGAGTTGGAATGATGTGTGTTCTGATGGCTCTCTCATCGAATGAGGAGGAGGTGGAGGGGTATATATAGCCTCCACACAAAATCCAACCGTTACACAGTTTTCCAATCTCAGTGGGACCGAATCAATAAGCTCGGTTGGACCGAAAATGTAAACCTAGTGACCGTTAGTGATTTTCGGTGGGACTGACATGCAACTCGGTAGGACCGATATGGTTAGGGTTTGGGCATAACGTAATCTCGGTGAGACCGATTACACAAACTCGGTGAGACCGAATTTGGTAATTAGCTAACCAGAGAGTTGGTCAGGCAAACTCGGTGGGACCGATTTGCTCTTTCGGTGAGACCGAGTGGAACTCGGTGAGACCGAAAAGTTACAAAGGGGAAACACTGAGTTTACATTGCAATCTCGGTGGGACCGATTTGCTCTTTCGGTAAGACCGAAAAGTTACAAAAGGGAAACAGAGAGTTTGCAACCCCATCTCGGTGAGACCGAGATCCCTATCGGTAGGACCGAATTGCTAGGGTTTGGCAGTGGCTAATGACAAGTGAAACTCGGTGGCGCCGGATAGGAAGAATCGGTAGGACCGAGTTTGGCTTAGGGTTTAGGTCATATGTGGATATGGGAAAGTAGTTGAGGGTTTTGGAGCATATCACTAAGCACATGAAGCAAGAGGCTCATTAAGCAACACCTCATCCCTCCTTGATAGTATTGGCTTTTCCTAAAGACTCAATGTGATCTTGGATCACTAAAATATAAAATGAAGAGTCTTGAGCTTTTGAGCTTGAGCCAATCCTTTGTCCTTAGCATTTTGAGGGTTCCACTTTCACATCCATGCCATGCCAATCATTGAGCTTTCCTGAAATAATCATCTTGGAATAGCATTAGCTCAATGAGCTATATGTTGTTATGAATTACCAAAACCACCTAGGGATAGTTGCACTTTCAATGTTCCCTTATCTCCATTGCATCTGAAGCATATCATCTTCGCTGACAAAGGCAAAAGTCAGGTATTGTGTCTAGGTAAGGTTGTGATCTCAAAGGATCGACACATGGACAAAGTCATGCTTGTCGAGTCCTTAGGATACAACCTCATGTCTATCTCAATGCTTTGCGATCTTGATATGGTTTTTGTCTTTGGCAAGTATCGTTGTGTTGTGATCATGGAGGCTGAAAATTCCAAAGTCTTCGAAGGCTTTAGGAGAGGAGACTTGTATATTGCTGATTTCTCTACAGGACGTCAACCAACTGTATGTCTACTTGCAAAAGCTTCAGAAGGCTGGCTATGGCATTGACGACTTGGTCATGCAGGCATGAGGAATCTACACATGCTCGTGAAGAAGAAGCATGTCATTGGCATTGAGAATGTCAAATTCCTCAAGGATCACTTGTGTGGAGCCTGCGAAGCTGGAAAGATGACCAAGGCCAAACATCCAGCAAAGACAATCATGACTACCACTCGACCATTTGAATTGCTTCACATGGATCTCTTTGGTCCTAATCATTATTCAGTAGTTACAAATGATTCATCTCTATATGGCTTTGTTATTGTTGATGATTACTCTCGTTACACATGGGTGCATATTGTCACTTATAAACATGAGGTGCAGGAAGTCTTCAAATAATTTTCCTTAAGGGCTTCAACCAACTTTGGTGTGAAGATCAAGCACATCAGAAGTGACAACGGAACCGAGTTCAAGAATTCTGGTCTTGATGACTATCTTGATGAACTTGGTATTACTCATGAGTTATCTGCTCCTTATACTCCTCAGCAGAATGGCGTCATGGAGCGCAAGAACAGGACTCTTGTTGAGATGGCTCACACTATGCTTGATGAGTACAAGACGCCTCATCATTTCTAGATTGAGGCAATTGATACTGCATGCCACATCATCAATAGGGTATATCTTCACAAATTCTTCAAGAAGACTGCTTATGAACTCCTCACTGACAAGAAACCCAATGTGAGTTATTTCAAAGTCTTCGGTGCTAAATGTTGGATTAGAGATCCCCATCACAACTCAAAATTTGCACCAAAAGCACATGAGGGTTTTATGCTTGGTTACAGAAAGGACTCGCACACCTACAGAGTCTTCAACAACGTTCTCCATAAAGTTGTTGAAACTGTAGATGTGCGGTTTGATGAAACTAATGGCTCGCAAAGAGAGCACCTACCTTCTGTGTTAGATGAACAGTCACTTGAGGAGACTATCAAGTTCAAGGCTACTGATGATGTCATTCCTACAGAAGAATCTGTTGAAGAAATCATTCCAGAACATGAAGAACTTCATGCTGATGCACCTGAAGAAAATGGTGCTGAAGAAAATGCTGATCAAATTCCTCGACGACAACCCGCTCATCCTCACGTTGCAAACGAAGTGCAGGTTGAGAAAATCATCAGCGACATCAACATTCCAGGTCCTCTCACACGCTCAAAAGCTTCACATTAGTCTAACTATTGTGGGCTCTTTGCTTTCATCTCTATCATAGAGCCCACGAAGGTAGATGAAGCATTTCTGGAGCCTGAGTGGATTCAAGCTATGCAAGAAGAATTACATCAGTTGGAGCTCAACAACGTCTGGGAACTGGTCAAACGTCCAGATCCTCGCAAGCACAATATCATTGGGACAAAGTGGATCTACCGCAACAAGCAAGATGAAAATGGCCTTGTGGTGAGGAATAAGGCACGACTTGTAGCTCAAGGCTACACACAGGTTGAAGGAATTGATTTCGATGAAACTTTTGCACCTGTTGCTACATTTGAGGCTATTTGCATATTACTTGCTTATGCTAACCATCATGATATCACTTTATATCAAATGGATGTGAAAAGTGTTGGGTTTCGTAGTAATTTCAAAAAAATTCCTATGCTCACGCAAGATCATGGTGATGCATAGCAACGAGAGGGGAAAGTATGATCTACGTACCCTTGTAGATCGACAATGGAAGCGTTTGGTTGATGTAGTCGTACGTCTTCACGGCCCGACCGATCAAGCACCGAAACTATGGCACCTCCGAGTTCTAGCACACGTTCAGCTCGATGATGATCCCCGGACTCCGATCCAGCAAAGTGTCGGGGAAGAGTTCCGTCAGCACGACGGCGTGGTGACAATCTTGATGTACTACTGCAGCAGGGCTTCGCCTAAGCACCGCTACAATATTATCGAGGACTATGGTGGAAGGGGGCACCGCACACGGCTAAGAATATGATCACGTGGATCAACTTGTGTTTCTCTGGGGTGCCCCTGCCTCCGTATATAAAGGCTCAAGGGGGGGGGGATGCGGCCGGCCTAGGAGAGGCGCGCCAGCAGGAGTCCTACTCCCTCTGGGAGTAGGATTCCCCCCCCCCCCCAATCCTAGTTAGAATAGGATTCACGGAGGGGGGAAAAGAGAGAGGGGGGCCGGCCCCCTCTCCTTGTCCTATTCGGACCAAGGGAGGGGAGGGGCACGCGGCCCATCTAGGGCTGCCCCTTCTCTTTTCCACTAAGGCCCACTTAGGCCCATATAGCTCCCGGGGGGTTCCGGTAACCTCCCGGTACTCCGGTAAAATCCCGATTTCACCCGGAACACTTCCGATATCCAAACATAGGCTTCCAATATATCAATCTTTATGTCTCGACCATTTCGAGACTCCTCGTCATGTCCGGGATCACATCCGGGACTCCGAACAACCTTCGGTACATCAAAATGTATAAACTCATAATATAACTGTCATCGTAACCTTAAGCGTGCGGACCCTACGGGTTCGAGAACAATGTAGACATGACCAAGACACGTCTCCGGTCAATAACCAATAGCGGAACCTGGATGCTCATATTGGCTCCTACATATTCTACGAAGATCTTTTATCGGTCAGACCGCATAACAACATATGTTGTTCCCTTTGTCATCGGTATGTTACTTGCCCGAGATTCGATCGTCGGTATCCCATACCTAGTTCAATCTCGTTACCGGCAAGTCTCTTTAGTCGTTCTATAATACATCATCCCACAACTAACTCATTAGTTGCAATGCTTGCAAGGCTTTCAGTGATGTGCATTACTGAGAGGGCCCAGAGATACCTCTCCGACAATCGGAGTGACAAATCCTAATCTCGAAATACGCCAACCCAACATGTACCTTTGGAGACACCTGTAGAGCTCCTTTATAATCACCCAGTTACGTTGTGACGTTTGGTAGCACACAAAGTGTTCCTCTGGAAAACGGGAGTTGCATAATCTCATAGTCATAGGAACATGTATAAGTCATGAAGAAAGCAATAGCAACATACTAAACGATCGGGTGCTAAGCTAATGGAATGGGTCATGTCAATCAGATCATTCAACTAATGATGTGATCCTGTTAATCAAATAACAACTCTTTGTCCATGGTTAGGAAACATAACCATGTTTGATTAACAAGCTAGTCTAGTAGAGGCATACTAGTGACACTCTGTTTGTCTATGTATTCACACATGTATTATGTTTCCGGTTAATACAATTCTAGCATGAATAATAAAGTTTTATCGTGATATAAGGAAATAAATAATAACTTTATTATTGCCTCTAGATCCCGGATGGAATTGAAGCATCTCTTGATGTGCTTGGTTCTCTTGTGAAATCTGGATTCCTTTGCCAGGGCAATTGCACCAGTATTGTCACAAAAGATTTTCATTGGACCCGATGCACTAGGTACGACACCTAGATCGGATATGAACTCCTTCATCCAGACTCCTTCATTTGCTGCTTCCGAAGCAGCTATGTATTCCGCTTCACACGTAGATCCCGCCACGACGCTTTGTTTAGAACTGCACCAACTGACAGCTCCACCGTTTAATGTAAACACATATCCGGTTTGCGATTTAGAATCGTCCGGATCAGTGTCAAAGCTTGCATCAACGTAACCGTTTATGATGAGCTCTTTGTCACCTCCATATATGAGAAACATATCCTTAGTCCTTTTCAGGTACTTCAGGATGTTCTTGACCACTGTCCAGTGATCCACCCCTGGATTACTTTGGTACCTCCCTGCTAGACTTATAGCAAGGCACACATCAGTAATATGTCATCCACATATAATATCAGAAATGCTACAGAGCTCCCACTCACTTTCTTGTAAATACAGGCTTCTCCAAAAGTCTGTATAAAACCAAATGCTTTGATCACACTATCAAAGCATTTATTCCAACTCCGAGAGGCTTGCACCAGTCCATAAATGGATCGCTGGAGCTTGCACACTTTGTTAGCTCCCTTTGGATCGACAAAACCCTCCGGTTGCATCATATACAACTCTTCTTCCAGAAATCCATTCAGGAATGCAGTTTTGACATCCATCTGCCAAATTTCATAATCATAAAATGCGGCAATTGCTAACATGATTCGGATAGACTTAAGCATCGCTACGGGTGAGAAGGTCTCATCGTATTCAATCCCTTGAACTTGCCGAAACCCTTTTGCGACAAGTCGAGCTTTGTAGACAGTAATATTACCGTCGGCGTCAGTCTTCTTCTTGAAGATCCATTTATTCTCAATTGCTTGCCGATCATTGGGCAAGTCAACCAAAGTCCACACTTTGTTCTCATACATGGATCCCATCTCAGATTTCATGGCTTCAAGCCATTTCGCGGAATCTGGGCTCACCATTGCTTCTTCATAGTTCATAGGTTCATCATGATCTAGTAGCATGACTTCCAGAACAGGATTATCGTACCACTCTGGTGCGGATCTTACTTTGGTTGATCTACGAGGTTCAGTAGTATCTTGTTCTGAAGTTTCATGATCATTATCATTAGCTTCCTCACTAATTGGTGTAGGTGTCACAGAAACAGTTTTGTGTGATGCACTACTTTCCAATAAGGGAGCAGGTACAGTTACCTCGTCAAGTTCTACTTTCCTCCCACTCACTTCTTTCGAGAGAAACTCCTTCTCTAGAAAGTTTCCGAACTTAGCAACAAAAGTCTTGCCTTCGGATCTGTGATAGAAGGTGTATCCAATAGTCTCCTTTGGATATCCTATGAAGACACATTTCTCCGATTTGGGTTCGAGCTTATCAGGTTGAAGCTTTTTCACATAAGCATCGCAGCCCCAAACTTTCAGAAATGACAACTTTGGTTTCTTGCCAAACCATAGTTCATAAGGCGTCGTCTCAACGGATTTTCATGGTGCCCTATTTAACGTGAATGCGGCCATCTCCAAAGCATAACCCCAAAACGATAGCGGTAAATCAGTAAGAGACATCATAGATCGCATCATATCTAGTAAAGTACGATTACGACGTTCGGACACACCATTACGCTGTGGTGTTCCGGGTGGCGTGAGTTGCGAAACTATTCCGCGTTGTTTCAAATGTACACCAAACTCGTAACTCAAATATTCTCCTCCACGATCAGATCGTAGAAACTTTATTTTCTTGTTACGATGATTTTCAACTTCACTCTGAAATTCTTTGAACTTTTCAAATGTCTCAGACTTATGTTTCATTAAGTAGATATACCCATATCTTCTTAAGTCATCTGTGAAGGTGAGAAAATAACGATATCCGCCACGAGCCTCAATATTCATCGGACCACATACATCTGTATGTATGATTTCCAACAAATCTGTTGCTCTCTCCATAGTACCGGAGAACGGTGTTTTAGTCATCTTGCCCATGAGGCACGGTTCGCAAGTACCAAGTGATTCATAGTCAAGTGGTTCCAAAAGTCCATCAGTATGGAGTTTCTTCATGCGCTTTACACCGATATGACCCAAACGGCAGTGCCACAAATAAGTTGCACTATCATTATCAACTCTGCATCTTTTGGTTTCAACATTATGAATATGTGTGTTACTACTATCGAGATTTAATAAGAATAGACCACTCTTCAAGGGTGCATGACCATAAAAGATATTACTCATTTAAATAGAACAACCATTATTCTCTGATTTAAATGAATAACCGTCTCGCATCAAACAAGATCCAGATATAATGTTCACGCTTAATGCTGGCACCAAATAACAATCATTTAGGTCTAATATTAATCCCGAAGGTAGATGTAGAGGTAGCGTGCCGACTGTGATCACATCGACTTTGGAACCGTTTCCCACGCGCATCGTCACCTCGTCCTTAGACAATCTTCGCTTAATCCGTAGTCCCTGTTTCGAGTTGCAAATATTAGCAACAGAACCAGTGTCAAATACCCAGGTACTACTGCGAGCATTAGTAAGGTACACATCAATAACATGTATATCACATATACCTTTGTTCACCTTGCCATCCTTCTTATCCGCCAAATACTTGGGGCAGTTCCGCTTGCAGTGACCAGTCTTCTTGCAGTAGAAGCACTCAGTTTTAGGCTTAGGTCCAGACTTGGGTTTCTTCTCTTGAGCAGCAACTTGCTTGCTGTTCTTCTTGAAGTTCCCCTTCTTCTTCCCTTTGCCCTTTTTCTTGAAACAAGTGGTCTTGTTGACCATCAACACTTGATGCTCCTTTTTGATTTCTACCTCTGCAGCTTTCAGCATTGCGAAGAGCTCGGGAATAGTCTTATTCATCCCTTGCATATTATAGTTCATCACGAAGCTCTTGTAGCTTGGTGGCAGTGATTGGAGTATTCTGTCAATGACGCAATCATCTGGAAGATTAAATCCCATTTGAATCAAGTGATTATTATACCCAGACATTTTGAGTATATGCTCACTGACAGAACTGTTCTCCTCCATCTTGCAGCAATGAGGATAATCCTCAAGTTACGGACCCAGTCCGTGTAATTGCTACCATCATCTTTCAACTTTGCTTTCTCAAGGAACGCATTAAAATTCAACGGAACAACAGCACGGGCCATTTATCTACAATCATACATAAACAAGCAAGATACTATTAGGTACTAAGTTCATGATAATTTTAGGTTCAATTAATCATATTACTTAAAGAACTCCCACTTAGATAGATATCCCTCTAATCCTCTAAGTGATTACGTGATCCAAATCAACTAAACCATGTCCGATCATCACGTGAGATGGAGTAGTTTCATTGGTGAACATCACTATGTTGATCATATCTATTATATGATTCACGCTCGACCTTTCGGTCTCCGTGTTCCGAGGCCATATCTGTATATGCTTGGCTCGTCAAGTATAACCTGAGTATTCCGCGTGTGCAACTGTTTTGCACCCGTTGTATTTGAACGTAGAGCCTATCACACCCGATCATCACGTGGTGTCTCAGCACGAAGAACTTTCGCAACGGTGCATACTCAGGGAGAACACTTCTTGATAATTTAGTGAGAGATCATCTTATAATGCTACCGTCAATCAAAGCAAGATAAGATGCATAAAAGATAAACATCACATGCAATCAATATAAGTGATATGATATGGCCATCATCATCTTGTGCTTGTGATCTCCATCTCCGAAGCACCGTCATGATCACCATCTTCACCGGCGCGACACCTTGATCTCCATCGTAGCATCGTTGTCGTCTCGCCAATCTTATGCTTCCACGACTATCGCTACTTCTTAGTGATAAAGTAAAGCATTACAGCGCGATAGCATTGCATACAATAAAGCGACAACCATATGGCTCCAGCCGGTTGCCGATAACTCGGTTACAAAACATGATCATCTCATACAATAAAATTTAGCATCATGTCTTGACCATATCACATCACAACATGCCCTGCAAAAACAAGTTAGACGTCCTCTAGTTTGTTGTTGCATGTTTTACGTGGCTGCTACGGGCTTAAGAAAGAACCAATCTTACCTACCCATCAAAAACCACAATGATAGTTTGTCAAGTTGGTGCTGTTTTAACCTTCGCAAGGACCGGGCGTAGCCACACTCAGTTCAACTAAAGTTGGAGAAACTGTCACCCGCAAGCCACCTATGTGCAAAGCACGTCAGGAGAACCGGTCTCGCGTAAGCGTACGCGTAATGTCGGTCTGGGCCGCTTCGTCCAACAATACCGCCGAACCAAAGTATGACATGCTGGTAAGCAGTATGACTTATATCGCCCACAACTCACTTGTGTTCTACTCGTGCATATAACATCAACATATAAAACCTAGGCTCGGATGCCACTGTTGGGTTTCGTAGTAATTTCAAAAAATTTCCTACGCTCACACAAGATCATGGTGATGCATAGCAACGAGAGGGGAGAGTATGATCTACGTACCCTTGTAGATCGACAACGGAAGCATTTGGTTGATGTAGTCGTACGTCTTCACGGCCCGACCGATGAAGCACCGAAACTACGGCACCTCCGCGTTCTAGCACACGTTCAGCTCGATGATGATCCCCGGACTCCGATCCAGCAAAGTGTCGGGGAAGAGTTCCGTTAGCACGACGGCGTGGTGACGATCTTGATGTACTACTGCAGCAGGGCTTCGCCTAAGCACCGCTACAATATTATCGAGGACTATGGTGGAAGGGGGCACCGCACACGGCTAAGAATATGATCACGTGGATCATCTTGTGTTTCTCTGGGGTGCCCCTTCCTCCGTATATAAAGGCTCAAGGGGGGGGGGGTGCGGCCGGCCTAGGAGAGGCGCGCCAGGAGGAGTCCTACTCCCTCTGGGAGTAGGATCCCCCCCAATCCTAGTTGGAATAGGATTCGCGGAGGGGGGAAAAGAGAGAGGGGGACGGTCCCCTCTCCTTGTCCTATTCGGACCAAGGGAGGGGAGGGGCGCGCGGCCCATCTAGGGCTGCCCCTTCTCTTTTCCACTAAGGCCCACATAGGCCCATATAGCTCCCGGGGGGTTCCGGTAACCTCCCGGTACTCCGGTAAAATCCCGATTTCACCCGGAACACTTCCGATATCCAAACATAGGCTTCCAATATATCAATCTTTATGTCTCGACCATTTCGAGACTCCTCGTCATGTCCGGGATCACATCCGGGACTCCGAACAACCTTCGGTACATCAAAATGTATAAACTCATAATATAACTGTCATCGTAACCTTAAGCGTGCGGACCCTACGGGTTCGAGAACAATGTAGACATGACCGAGACACATCTCCGGTCAATAACCAATAGCGGAACCTGGATGCTCATATTGACTCCTACATATTCTACGAAGATCTTTTATCGGTCAGACCGCATAACAACATACGTTGTTCCCTTTGTCATCGGTATGTTACTTGCCCGAGATTCGATCGTCGGTATCCCATACCTAGTTCAATCTCGTTACCGGCAAGTCTCTTTACTCATTCTGTAATACATCATCCCGCAACTAACTCATTAGTTGCAATGCTTGCAAGGCTTTAAGTGATGTGCATTACTGAGAGGGCCTAGAGATACCTCTCCGACAATCGAAGTGACAAATCCTAATCTCGAAATACGCCAACCCAACATGTACCTTTGGAGACACCTGTAGAGCTCCTTTATAATCACCCAGTTACGTTGTGACATTTGGTAGCACACAAAGTGTTCCTCTGGCAAACGGGAGTTGCATAATCTCATAGTCATAGGAACATGTATAAGTCATGAAGAAAGCAATAGCAACATACTAAACGATCGGGTGCTAAGCTAATGGAATGGGTCATGTCAATCAGATCATTCAACTAATGATGTGATCCTGTTAATCAAATAACAACTCTTTGTCCATGGTTAGGAAACATAACCATGTTTGATTAACAAGCTAGTCTAGTAGAGGCATACTAGTGACACTCTGTTTGTCTATGTATTCACACATGTATTATGTTTCTGGTTAATACAATTCTAGCATGAATAATAAACTTTTATCATGATATAAGGAAATAAATAATAACTTTATTATTGCCTCTAGGGCATATTTCCTTCAAAAAGTGCATTCCTTAATGGTAAGCTTGAGGAAGAAGTATATGTTGCTCAACCCCCAGGTGTTGAAGATCCAAAGCATCGTGACAAAGTCTTCAGACTTAATAAGGCCCTCTATGGCCTCAAGTAGGCCCCTCGGGCATGGTATGATACTTTGAAGGAATTCCTCATGAAGAAAGGCTTCAAACCCGGTTCACTTGACCCTACTCTTTTCACTAAATCTTATGATGGTGAATTGTTTGTGTGCCAAATATATGTTGATGATATTATCTTTGGCTGTACTAACCAACGTTACACTGATGAATTTGGTTATATGATGAGGGAGGAATATGAGATGTCTATGATGGGAGAATTGAAATTCTTCTTAGGTCTTCAAATTCATCAACAGCGCAATGGCATATTCATATCTCAGGAGAAATACCTCAAGGATGTACTGAGGAAATTCGGCATGCAGGACTGTAAAGGGGTAAAAATTCCAATGCCCACAAATGGCCATCTATGCACTGATGAAAATGGTATTGACTTTGATCAAAAGGTATACCACTCCATGATTGCTTCATTATTGTACTTATGTGCATCTAGGCCGGATATTATGCTTAGTGTTTGCATGTGTGCCCGATTTCAAGCTACACCGAAGGAATCACACCATAAGGCTGTGTAGCATATTATTCGATATCTAGCTCACACACCAACACTTGGATTATGGTACCCCAAGGGCTCGACTTTTGATCTCATTGGATATTTAGACTCTGACTATGCTGGTGATCATGTGGACCACAAGTCAACATCAGGCACATGCCATTTCCTCGGACGATCTTTGGTCTGTTGGTCCTCGAAGAAACAAAACTGCGTATCATTGTCTACTGCTGAAGCTGAGTATATTGTTGATGGTTCTTGCTGTGCTTAATTATTGTGGATGAAGCAAACTCTCAAGGACTATGACGTCAACATGAAGAATGTGCCTCTCTACTGTGACAATGAGAGTGCAATCAAGATTGCTCATAACCTAGTTCAGCACTCGAAGAAAAAGCACATTCAGATTCGTCATCATTTTCTTCGTGATCATGTGTGGAAGGGCGACATTTCTATAGAGCATGTAGGGACTGAAGAACAGCTAGCTGATATCTTCACTAAGCCCTTCGATGAGAAGAGATTTAGCAAGTTGAGGTGTGAGCTAAATATCCTAGAATCTTCGAATGTTCTTTGAAAAGGACACTCATCCTAACACTTATGCAAAATTGATGACTTAGATGTGAAACACATGAAGAAACGTTTTTCTTCAATCAATGAAGATTAACACTCTAAGTGTGAAGAAATTAACGAAGAATTTGATTCTCAGAACCCTACGACAATTGTACGCGGTGTCTGAAATCATCATTCTTATACGGTGGGTCACGCCACCACCAAAAGTTGAAAATCTTCAATTTGAGTTTTTCCTTGGTTTTTGAAATTCCTCAGTTGTTCAATTTCTTCAAATTTGCAATGTCTTCACCATTTCTGTCGTTTTTCTTCATTGGCTATAAATATATATATGTGAGTTTATGTCCTCTTGCTATTTCTTCAAGTTGCTTTTTCTGCTAAGTGAATGTGATCGAACCCTCCCCCCTCTATGCTAAACTCAACCCAGTCTATTCACAATTTATTCATGTGCGTTCTATTTGGAACACGTTCAAAATCTTCACTGTGTCCTTGTCAGATGAAGAATTTGCGAATGTAACGTTAAAACTTATCTTATCTGAATTTTCGGCCTTTGCCGCTCAAGCTGTTCCGATTCCACGATAATACTTATCTATTCACCCACGATCTCACATGATCGCCACCTCTCAGTACGTGGGTGACACATGTGAAGCGAATGAGAAGGGTCAGGGGCACGTTCATCCAAATTCTTCGGGCGAACAGGTTTTCACTTCGGCTATAAATACCCCTCCCCTTCCTCACTTTGTTTTTACTCCACTCGACGTCACTCCCACTCGAGCTTCTCAAACCCTAGCACCGCCGCTACTTCCATCATCGCCGGTGAGGAAGAGCTTCACTGCCTCGACCTCGTCGCTGTCGTACTCGCGCCGGCTGCGGATTTCTTCACTCCGCCACCGCCGTAGCTGTCTTCCTCCGCCAAGTTAGGGCGTGGAAGATCTGAATTGACGAGCTTCACATCTACACTTTCCAGTTCGTCGTGTTCTTCATCAAGGGTAATTAAAAGTTACTTTTACTGCCCTCTTTGATTCAAATGTTTTCTACAAAATCTTCAAAGGTGTTTATTCCTCAAATCATCACACACTGAACACCTCTCATAACATATGTTCTTGATCTGTTTCCCTAAGCAACGTTTTTCTTCAAGATTCCTCAATTGTGTGGATTTTCAATCTGCACAACTCTAACCTAAGACAAAGAACGCTTAGTGTTGGGGATATGACTACTGGGTGTAAACCGGCCAGGACAGGCCGGGTTAACTTCATTAGTAGTCAAGTATGCTTGAAGCCCATGGGGATGTTCTATAAGGGCCCAAGGCCCAGAATCGGTTTAAGGCCTGTAGCCGTGAACCGACATTAGTATGTAACTTGTGTTGTAAGTTAGAAATAGCGGAAACCGAACCGGACACGTTTATGAGCCGATCTCGGGACTCTGTAAACCGACGAGCGTCACCCATGTATATAAGGGGACGACCCGGCGGCGGTTCAGGACAACAGACAACAACTCGAGGACTAGGCGAAGCATATTCGCTCCCTGGTCATCGAAACCCATCAATTCCATCATAACTAGACGTAGGCTTTTACCTTCATCGAAGGGGCCGAACTAGTATAAACTCTTTTGCGTCCATTGTCCGCTTTAACCCCTTCAAGCTAACCCGTAGCGATGGCTCCACGACTAAGTCCTTTCATGAGGACATCTGCTGTGACAAAACCACGACAGTTGGCACCCACCGTGGGGCTATCGCACGATGGTTTCAAGTTCTTGGAGGGCAACTTCGAAGGACTCAAGGGTTACGCTATGGGCCGGATGACCAAGAGTCATCGCGGCAAGCTCTACATCGACGATGCAGGATGGGGCCCCGAGGCCAGCTCAATCGAGTACGGGTACCAGGTCCCCTTTGGTGGCATACACATCTTCCTCGGCAAGATTAGTGAACCGGGCCCTGAGCCGGACATCTACACCGACCTCGCCGAAACAGCTCGGCGTGCACGATCTGCCCGGGTCAAACTGGCCGTGAAGCATGCCTTCATGGGAGTCATCCATGGAGGGGAATACGAGGATGGATCGGAATCTGGTGGTGAGACCGTTGTTTATTCCAGCGACGAGTCATCGACCGGAGAGACAGAGTCGTTATATCAGTTACAAGATGGCCGGATTGGGGGCTGTTCCGATGGCGACAGTATTCCAGACCCCTCTGATCTACCGAACCGAGTTGGGATATTCATGGCCGGCACACAAGCAGCGATCCACTCTTCAACCGCAGCAGCAATGATCTCCGGGTCAGTAAGGCGACGGCAGCCGGGGCAGGAGGCCCTGTGCACCCGCCGGCTCAAGTTTTATCTGATCTATTTGATGCGTTGGCTACGCTCATGGCAGAGGCTAACCCAGTAGATCAGGATGCCCACAATACGAAAATCGCAAAGGTGAAGGATCAGATTACTCAGGCCAAGGCCGATTTAGCACCTGAGAATGCCAGGATGACCGCAGAACGGGCCGCTTTGGACGCACAGGCTTATCGGCTTATGCTGGATCAGAACGCATCGCATGAAGTCCTGAGGAGGAAGCACCGGTCTCGTCTACCTCCGGCTTATGAGGCTAGGGACCTCTTTAACACCCCAGGAGCAGGGACTAGTAACCCACCGGTAGTAAACCGGGCGGAAGCACCAGGAGCGAGCGTGCCGGTTCAACCACGCTTGATGGATCCACCTCGTCAGAACAATATTGTGCCTCAGCCTGTCCCGACGCCTCCGGGTCATTATTCTAATCCGATGGACAATCTTGTTGCTGCCGCTTCACGACTGGAGGCCATCCCAATTGAAGGTGATTCTCCCGCGGCGGTGGAAACACGCCGAGTTAAGGAGCTTCTTCAAACAACTTTGGTTCAACAGGAGGCGTATTCATACAGCCGTGATCGAATTCATTCCAGCCCTCGTCCAAGCCGGAGCTACAGCAGGCGTATGGATGAACCGGCCGTGTCAAGCAATGCACGGAACCGTGAAGCGCCCCATGGCAACAACCCGGCAGGTGGAGTTGGTGATGCCGAGGAAGTGGTAGACCGGGCCCGAGCGCAGGGAGGCCGAATTAGCGGCGCAGTATGAAGCTCGTCAGCTTATACCGGTTCGTCCGACCACATCAGTCGAGCCAGGAGTTACCTCTAGTTCTTTGGGGGTACCGTGCCTTGTCCCTGCATTACGCAATGTGCGCCTGCCCAAGGATTTCAAGGGCCCGCGCAAGGTGCCAAATTACACTGTCGATTTATCTCCAGAGACATGGGTGGAGATCTATGAGATGGCCATGGAGATGCTTGATGTGGATGATGCGGCGTGTGCGAAGTATTTCACCATGATGCTAGAAGGGACGGCCCGTACTTGGTTAGAAAGTTTACCAGCCAACTCCATCAGTTCATGGGCCGAGTTGAGAGCCCGGTTTATCCAGAATTTTAAGGATACATGCAAACAGCCTATGTCGATAGTAGATTTAGCTGCCTATGTCCTGGAGGAAGGAGAGTCAACAACCCGTTGGGTACGCCGGGTCTCGAAAATTTTGCATTCGTCAGACCGCATCAATGCCGATACAACAGTTATAACCTTGGAAGGCAACTGCCGGTTTGAACCTCTGAAGTTGAAATTGGGATGGTTAAAGCACCATTGCAACGATATGGGGACCCTCATGGCTGCGTTAGTGAAGTATGCCGATTCTGATAGTACCAAGGATCCCGAGTCTGATGATGATAAGACAGGGAAGGGAAAAAAGAGCGGCAACACCAAAGCACAGCACTACAACTCGGCGGGTCATGGAAACGGCGGCAGGCGTAAAGCGGATAACAGCATGGACTTTGTGGCTAATACCAGCACACAGGACAAGGGCCAGCGACGAAATAGTAAACCACCGAATCGCAGCGGAGCGCCTAATCCTAACTCGGACCGCCTGTCTTACATGTTGAACCAGCCTTGCCCAAAACATGGGACGAAGGAGATGCCGGCCAACCACCTTTGGAAGGACTGGTACATCATGCAAGAGTTCAAAAATTCTAATGCTTTCCGGTATGATCACGGATCAGGTGGCGGTTCAGGATCCGGATCTCATGGGTCGGGTTATGGTGGAGGAAATTCCGGTTCAGGCTTAAATGGTAATCAGGGCGGACATAACAATCAAGGTAATCAGAGCAACCAGGGTGGTTACAATCAGCAGCAACAGCAATCGGGTTATCATAGCAACCCGAAGCAGTTAAATAGTGGGCAATATCATGTTTTCACCACTAGTTTGGACAAGCGTGACCGAAAGGTTCATAAGCGGGCAGTGAACTCTGTTGAACCGGCAGTGCCCCGTTACTTATGCTGGTCCGAGCAGCCAATCGTGTGGAGCAGGGAGGATCATCCTCCCCGGGTTGACAATCCGGGTCAACTGGCATTGGTGGTGGCGCCTCAGGTGGGAGGTTATAAGTTCACCAAGGTACTCATGGATGGAGGAAGCAGTATCAACATCCTCTATTATGAAACCTTCTGTCGTATGGGGTTAACAGATAAAAATCTTAAACCGTCCAATACGGTGTTCCA
Source organism: Triticum urartu (assembly GCF_056163025.1). Classification (NCBI taxonomy): domain Eukaryota; kingdom Viridiplantae; phylum Streptophyta; class Magnoliopsida; order Poales; family Poaceae; genus Triticum; species Triticum urartu. Next base: position 116,870,058 of record NC_141876.1, on the reverse strand, counting down.
CGGCGTGGTACCTGGTAAGTCAGCATATCCTGTTGGCAAGATAGCTCTGGAGGTGGCTTTTGGAGATGATCATGACTCCAGATAAGAAATATTGACCTTTGAGGTGGTGAAAATCCAGAGTCCATATCACGCCCTGTTTGGACGGCTGGCTTATGCCAAATTTATGGCACGGCCCTGCTATGTTTATTTGCAGCTCAAGATGCCGGGTCACAAGGGAACAATAACTGTCCATGGAAGCCGCAAGATCGCTTTGGAGTGTGAAGAAGGTGATGCGGCCTATGCTGAGTTGGTTTGTGCCATAGAGGAATTAAAATTTTACAAGGATAATGTTGATCCGGCAGACATGACTCCATTGAAAAAGCCTACGGAGCATGATCTGGCCCTGAAGTTTAAATTGGCTGCTGAGACTAAGCTTGTTGACTTCTTACCTGGCGATTCGTCCAAGAAGTTCAACATCAGTGGAAACTTGGATCCAAAATAGGAAAGCGCGCTCATCGAGTTCATCCGTGAGAATCGGGACATCTTTGCGTGGAAGCCTTCTGACATGCCAGGTGTACCGAGGGAACTCACTGAGCACACTCTTAATGTTGATCCTAAGTATAAACCGGTGAAGCAGTTTCTCCGCCGATTCAATGAAGAACGATGCAAAGCTATTGGAGAGGAAGTGGCTAGGCTCTTAGCGGCTGGATTTATCGTTGAAGTTTTCCATCCTGAATGGTTAGCTAATCCGGTGCTGGTCCTTAAGAAGAACGGCACCTGGCGTATGTGTGTGGACTACACAGATCTTAACAAAGCTTGTCCAGCAGATCCTTTTACTCTCCCCCGTATTGATCAAATTATTGATGCTACGGCGGGTTGCGAGCGTTTGAGCTTTCTGGATGCATATTCTGGTTATCATCAGATCAAGATGGCAGTTAAGGACCAGGAGAAGATGGCCTTCATAACTCCCTTTGGAGCCTTCTGCTATGTGTATATGCCCTTTGGGCTCAAGAGTGCCCAGGTGACTTATCAACGGTGTGTGCAGAATTGTCTTCATAAGCAAATCGGTCGTAATGTTGATGCCTATGTGGATGATATTGTGGTCAAGTCAAGGAAGAAGGAGACTCTGGTTGACGATTTGAAGGAAACCTTTGATAACCTGCGGACATACAAGATGATGCTCAATCTGGCCAAGTGCGTCTTTGGTGTACTGGCAGGCAAGTTATTAGGCTTTCTGGTATCTAACAGGGGCACTAAGGCTAATCCGGAAAAGATCACAGCTATAACCTCCTTGGCTAAACCGAAGTGTATTAATGACATTCAACGCCTGGCTGGCCGAGCCGGTTTATCAGGCGCCTCGGTGAGAAGGCGATTCCTTTGTATCAGATGCTAAAGAAAACAGATAACTTTGTCTGGAGTTCTGCCGCAGATGAGGCGTTTGAGGACTTGAAGCGGCATTTGGCTAATCCGCCCGTTCTTGCTGCTCCGGTTGACAAAGAACCATTGTTGTTATATGTGGCAGCTAATGCTCGAGCCGTCAGCATGGCTATTGTGGTGGAGCACAAGGAGGCATGCAAGGAATATCTGGTTCAATGTCCGGTTTACTATATCAGTGAGGTACTTATTGAATCCAAGCAAAGGTACCCGCATTGGCAGAAGTTGGTGTATGGAGTTTTTATGGCAAGCCGGAAGCTTAAACAATACTTCCAAGGTCATCCCATCACAGTGGCCAGCTCTGCTCCTTTGGGAGATATAATCCAGAATAGGGAGGCAACTGGCCGGATTGCCAAGTGGGCTATAGAGTTTGGGCCTCATGGGTTGAAATACATACCTCGAACGGCGGTCAAATCTCAAGCACTTATGGATTTCATCAACGATTGGACGGAACTGCATGCACGGGAAGAGAAGTCGGATCACACCTACTGGACTATTCATTTTGATGGGTCCAGGCAATTGGAGGGCTCGGGGGCTGGAGTCGTGTTAACTTCCCCACGAGGTGATACGTTCTGTTATGTTCTCCGCTTAATGTCCCCTTGTACTAACAATGCAGCTGAGTACGAAGCTTTACTCCATGGTCTTTGGATGGCTAAGGAAATGAATCTAAGCCGAGTTAAGTGCTTCAGTGACTCGGACCTGGTGGCACAACAAGTGTCTGGCACTTGGGATTCCAAGGATCCGCTCATGGCAGCATATCGTCGTGAGGTGGATATGGTTGCAAGTCACTTCAAAGGTTATCAGGTGGATCACGTGGACCGACGGAAGAATGAAGCGGCGGACGCTTTGAGCCGATTGGGTTCTCAACGTAAACCGGTCCCACCTAATGTCTTCTTGGATGTTCTGCATAATCCATCTGTCAAGCTCCCCGGTGAAGAGGATCTGGCTATTCCCGATCCGGAAGCTCAATTGGTGGCGGCTCTTCATGTCATCCTGGATTGGACGGTTCCTTATCTCGCGTACATGAACCGGGGCGAGTTACTAGAGGATGAGACTCTAGCCAGGCAGATAATCCGGCGGTCCAAGTCCATGACTATTATCAATGGAGAGCTGCATCATTGCAGTGTGTCAGGGGCGATTCAATGCTGTGTGTCTCTTGAGGAAGGATGTGAAATTTTGCGTGAGATCTACGAAGGAGATTGTGGTCACCACACTGGTTCAAAATCTTTGGTGGCTAAGGCGTTTCGCCACGGTTTCTATTGGTTGACTGCTCATGCTGATGCGGAGGACCTGGTCAGACGATGTGATGGCTGTCAGAAGTTCTCAAGACGCGCTCATGTGCCGGCTCAAGAATTGAGGATGATTCCAATTACTTGGCCGTTTGCGACTTGGGGGCTGGATATGGTTGGGCCTTTCAAGAGGTCCAAAGACAAGAAGACCCACCTCTTGGTGGCGGTTGACAAGTTTACAAAGTGGGTAGAGGCAGAGCCCGTTAGCAAGTGTGACGCAGCCACGGCGGTTCAATTAATCAAAAAGGTGATTTTCCGGTTTGGCTTTCCACATAGCATTATCACTGACAATGGTACCAATCTATCCAAGGGTGCCATGAAGGAGTTCTGTCAACGTGAGCACATCCGGCTTGACGTATCATCAGTGGCTCACCCATAGTCCAATGGTCAAGCGGAGAGGGCCAATCAAGAGATCTTGCAAGGTATCAAGCCCCGGCTTATGGTTCCTTTGCAGCAGACGCCAGGTTGTTGGGTTGAGGAGCTACCGTTTGTGTTATGGAGCATCAACACCACACCTAATAGATCGACAGGATACACCCCGTTCTTCATGGTTTATGGAGCGGAGGCGGTTCTCCCCAGCGACATCCATCATGATTCACCCCGTGTAGTGGCATATGTTGAACCAGACAACGAGAAAGCACGACAAGACGCTCTTGATCTGTTGGATGAGGAGCGTGACATAGCGGCTGCCCGCTCGGTGATTTATCAGCAAGATCTACGTCGCTATCATAGTCGCCGAGTTAGAACCAGAACCTTTCAAGAAGGAGATTTGGTGCTTCGGCTCATCCAAGATCAGACGGATATGCACAAGTTATCCCCACCTTGGGAAGGACCTTTTGTGGTCAGCAAGAATCTGCACAAAGAGTCATACTACCTAATCGATATTCGAGAGCGCAAAGACTCACGCACATCGGAGGAGGAGACCAACCGGTCGTGGAACATAGCTCATCTTCGGCCTTACTATACTTGAGCCATAGGCTCTGCTTATGTACATATTAAGATGATGTATATATTATGATCAATGCAATAAACCGGAACCTCAGCTAAAGCAGGATCTCTGTCATTTTTACATCATGTGTGGTTACACGGAGTTTCTGTCCTTAAAGCGGCTTCCGGTTTACCCCTTGAGTTAGCTTCTCAAAAGCTTTATATTATATCACTTGGGGGCTTGGTCGTGTCCGAACCATAGCAACACCTTTGGATAGGCGAAAGCCACAGCATCACTTGGGGACTTGGTCACGTCTGAACCAGTCACGCCTCTTGATCGGCCTAGAGCCATAACATCACTTGGGGGCTTGGTCGAACCCGAACCATAGCTACACCTCTTGATCGGCGTAATGCCAAAGCATCATTTGGGGACCTGGCTGACTCGAACCATAGCTACGCCTTTTTGGGGGCTCGGTCGTGTCCGACCATGGTAATGCCTCTTAATTGGCTCAAAGCCTCATTTGCAATGGTTTTACTTCTGCCTTTGCCGAAATTCTGTTTTCTTTTTTGATAAACATTTCTTTTGTTGCGTTTTCAAACCGACATTATTAAACCGGTTCGACTGTCAGTTACAAATTGACGGAACACAGTCCAATCTTAATCCGGAGACTATCTGCCCGGTTTGATTTTTTGTTACCATCCTATTATGGGGTAAACCGGTGTTTATCATAACCCGGAACGGTTTACATGGTACATCGATCTTATAGGAGCTATTTTCTCCTCCAAAGTTTGGGTTATCAACCCCGCTTCAAGGTCAGCCAGCCAACATCATACCTGATGGTGGAAGGTATTATGTATTTCCATATTTGGTTATATGTTCTAACCTAAGTTATCATCTTTGATTTTACATACATGGATATCATGACCCGCCTGGCGGTAAACCGCCAGGGCCTTTTAAGCTTCTTAACTGCAGAAAACAGTTTGGAAAACTATGATTCAAACAGGCATCAGTTGAAGATAAATATGCACGAAGGCATATCAAGACCAAGTTTATCAACTAGCCTATTACAAGGCATTCCAGTGCCCAAAAAGGATCATTGTTTTTTACATGTCACAACATGCAGTGGTTTAAACCGGCCTCCGGTTCACGCTTGCTCACCAGCTTGACCGGATGGTTGCGGATCATCTCGCGCCGGTTCAGCTTCTTCCTCCCTACCCAGTGGCTGGAAATCAATAGTTGCCCAGTCAATTCCAGTTAACGCTTGAAACACAACTTCATCACTGATCAGCAACGACGGTTCAATGTCAGGAGCGTAAGTATGCTTACGGATTGGGGGTATAAGGTTCTCCGCTTCAAGAATTGGTGCAGCAACCCGCTTGTTTTGATCATCATATTGGGCTTGATAGTAGGACAGATCTGCCTCTTCAACCAATTGACAAGCCAGAGGGCACACTTCCCGGTTTATAGTTCGGATATCATCTTCATCAAATTCTATCCCGTCTTCCTTCAAGCTGGGATAGCCTTGGGCCGCTTCAATAGGATCAAAGTCAGGCACCCACGCTTTGGCCTGGATTAAGGCGTTCAAAGCACCGGTTCTAGCAGCAGATTTCTTTAGCTCTTCAACCGGGGCAGGGAGCATAGACAACCTTTTAATAGTATCTTGGATCAAGGTGGGCGGCGGATTGTTGTGGGAACTAGTGTAGATGATCCGTTGTGCACCCGTGTACAGTTGCTCTATCAAAGTATAGGCATCTTTCAACTTCTTCCGCACATCCGATCCCAAGTGGCCAATGCGAGTTCCTGTATCATTGCAAGGGTTAGTAAACTGGCAGCTACATGAAAAGGCCTATTTAATTAAGAAAACAAGGATGCTTACCAAATACAGCGGCAGTCATGGCATGAACTTGTCACTTCACGCTGGTCAATTCATCAACCACCGGTTTAAGAGCGGCCTTTGCTTTTTCAGCCCTTTGCTTGAAAGCGGATTTCTCAGTCGCCCAATCCGCCCGCTCTTTGTTGAAGCCCTCTTTAAGCTTTTCCATGGCGCTTAAAGCGCTGGTCAATTCTTCTTTTGCCTTGGAGGTTTCTGCCTATTGCGACTTAAGGTTCTCCTGCAAGTTGGCGGTTTGACTTTCTCTCTTGCTCAGCTCAGGCTGCATATAGATAGTTATACGATGAAATGATAGTACAGATTTGAAGTACCAACCACATAACAAGTTATGCCCTTGGTACTTGGGGGCTAATGCATATTTGCTCTTCATCGTACAGTTTCTACAAAGTCCCAAGCTCAATACAAGTATTCAACTTGGCACTTGGGGGCTAATGGCTATTTGTTCAAAGACTACTGATACAGGAATTTTTTTTCTCTAAAGTCCCAGTTTAACTTCGTAAGTTGAACCAGCCTTTGGGGGCTGCGTCAGCAAAGTTCAGATGAATTGAGGTTCACATTGAATATTTACTCAAGTCCCGGCTTAAGTTGATATCTTAAACCGTCACTTGGGGGCTACTGGAGTTGATAAAGCTACCAAATAATACAAGAAGGGAAGCATATAGGAAGTTACCTCATATTTCTCCTTCATCATATTGACTAGGCCGGCTTCATAGTCGCGGCTGGTGTACAGCCGGTTCAGATAACCGAATGAAGATCTTCAGCATTCATAGCGGCGTATGTTGATAAATCGGCACTCCATTTGCCTTTGCCAACCGCGGAGAATTCCTGTTTTGCAGTATGTTTTGACAAGGCAACAGGGATGCTCGGTTCAGTATGACCAAAGCCAGTGATAAGCACATCATCATCTTTTTCTTCCGCGGCGTGTATTGGGGTCGCTGGTTTGTCAGTATTTTTTGCTGGGCTTGTTGGTTTCTCAGTCGCTATAGAGCTGGTCGGTTGATCAATAGGACCTGTGGCATCAACTTCTGCCTGTTCAGTAACAAGGTCATGGTCTTGCGGCGGTGGGTCATTCAGCACGTCGTCAAGGTTGGCCTCTTCAGGGTTTGGTATACCCTCCGGTTCAGCAACTGTATTTTCCTCTGCTGTTTTGTTCAGGCGAGCTTTCTTGCTTGGTCTGGGCTTGGCTTTGAGAAAAATTAAGAAGGATCAGTACATCATATGTTAAATTAATATGTCAAAGATAAGGCAAGTGAACAACTTACCCAAGCACCGTCTTAAGCGGTGGAAGCTTTGTGGTTGATGACTCGCCAGAGGATGAATGAGAAGTGCCCTAATAATTAGAATCAGACGGATTAAGAGGTTGATGAAAACAACCCGCTTTAGGGCATGCAGTGACAAGGGAGTTAGAGACCTATGAACGGCGTTTCCGAACCGGACTATTCGGTAAACCGGCGGAGGTAACTACCTGGCTGCTGTGCCGGGTTGTGCGGCGAGCCTCATGCTGTTGTGTCTTCACAAGAAAGTTTGGGTCCAAATAAGCAAGAGGATGAGAAAATTTAACTTTCCGGTTTGCCCGACGGATTTTTAATGGAGGCAAAGGGTTTGAATCGGAGGAAAGAATGATTACCTCTACACATCAGCATGACTGACTTCAGCGTTGTCCTGGCAATAATCATCATCAATAAGGCGTATGAAAAATAAACCAAGTGAGTCAAGTTCTACCTCAAGATCCGGGTTACCCACATCATCATTGGCTGGTGGATCGGAGGATGTAGTGGTTCTCTTCATGTTAGCAGGTTTCTTTACAACTCTGGTCTTTGGCCGGGTTGGCTTCTCCGGTTTATCTTGCGGAGGCTTCTTGCTCCAGAACGGATCATCGCCCTGTTAAAAATGATAATGACGTTTTCAGAGAGTATTGGGACAAAGGTAGTTTCAGGAAAGCATAAGGTATGAATCTTACAGCTGGCGGTTTGTTAATGGCGCAGAAAGGGGGTAGGCCGGTTTGAGCACAGACATTTTCTGGTTCATTTAATATCTTTTTCACAGCCTCAGTAACTTCGTCATCTGTAAGCTGGATATCAATGTGCCGTTGAACATCTTTTACATCTCCTGTATATTCGCACATCAAACCGGGGCGCTGGCTTAAGGGCAGTATGCTCCAAGATATCCAGCATCGAGCAAAGTCAACCCCTGTCAACCCGTTTTCCATGAAGGCCCTAAGCTTGGATAATTGAGGAGCATATTTGCTTCTCTCCTTGGCAGTCAGCCTTTGTGGAAAGGGGTGTGTATTGCTCAGACGTTCCAGACGGTAACCCGGCAGGGGATTTTCTTCAGAAGGAGAAGTGTCCTTGCAATAAAACAATGTTTGGTTCCACTCTTTGGGGTGGCTATGAAGTTTGGCGTGAGGGAAGGTGACTTGTTTCCTTTTTTGAATTGCCATACCACCCAGTTCTGTATTGGGTCCGTCTATGAATTCAGTACGACGGTTCAGGTGAAAGCAATCCCGGAATAGCTCTACTGTAGGTTCCTCTTGAAGGTACACCTCACAAAACACTTGAAAATGACAGATGTTGGTTACGGAGTTGGGACCAATATCTTGTGGACGCAGTTGGAAGTTAGCTAGGACATCCCGGAATTTTTTTGAACCGGGAGGGTTGAAGCCCCGGGCTAAATGATCAGCAAACACAATAACTTCTCCGTCTTCGGGCGTGGGAGGACATTCCGGGCAAGGGACCCTCCAGTGAATGGCGTCTTTCTTACTTAAAGCGCCCGTTTTGACCAGATTGTTCAGTTGGCCTTCGGTCACTCGAGACGGGACCCAGTTGCACTCATACACTTGTTTGGCCATGGCAAGATCTACAATACAGTAATTGCCGGTTCAAGAATATGTTGGACAGGTATATAATGATGCATATTTGCTAAACCGGAGGCAGCTATCTATAAACCGGAGTTCTACAATGCAACAGTGCCCTGGTAAAGGATTTTGGCGGTTCAACAAGGGGACTAATGGTATATACCGGATTGTCATTTTTTCTACAAAGTTAAACCGCCTAGTCTAAGCATTGAAGAGTCAAGATTGCAGATGAGTAAGTAAACGAAAAACATGTTTCACAAGGTTATGTTACAGTTTTGGATCTGGGGCATGTCATAAAAGGGAAATATATTCAAAGCCTAAAGAAGCAGTACCGAACCAATGAGCAAGGGTTCGAATAAGATCTATTGTTTTGAGATGCGTAAGTAGAAACGGAGGCTAAAGGCTACCGTTACACAGAGCATATATTTGGGAGTTTGTCAGAATCATCATATGAACAAAGAACGAAGGATGAACACCGAAGAACCTAGGAACCCTAGAACAGATCTATGGCGAAAAAGGAAGAGGACTTACCGGAGCTGAGGAAGAAGCGGAAGTGTGCCGCAGTGTTCTGGTGCGTTCAGGGTGATGCAGCGGCCAAGGTCAGAGCAGAGACGACAGTCGACGGTGAAGGCGGAGCTCCGGAAGCTGAGCAGCGCAAGGAGGACGACGCGAAGAGGCACGAGGGGGAAAGAGAAAATGACCCTTCGGTCCTGTTTATAAAGGCATGAGATAAGTGTCAGGTGCGAAAATCAAGGGGCCGCGAATTTGGAAGTGAGGCGCATCTGTCGCCTTGATTGTTGGAGACCCATTAATGAAAGATATACCCTACATAATTTTTTTACAGATGACGTCACGCTGGTTCACTACGATCTGAGAAGATGACGTCACGGCGGTTTACCAAATTACAAGAAGATGTTGAAGACGAAGTTTTTTCTAAGGATTGACATGAACCTGTTCAAATCAATCTGGGGCCTAATGTTGGGGATATGACTACTGGGCGTAAACCGGCCAGGACAGGCCGGGTTAACTTCATTAGTAGTCAAGTATGCTTGAAGCCCATGAGGATGTTCTGTAAGGGCCCAAGGCCCAGAATCGGTTTAAGGCCTGTAGCCGTGAACCGGCATTAGTATGTAACTTGTGTTGTAAGTTAGAAATAGCGGAAACCGAACCGGACACGTTTATGAGCCAGTCTCGGGACTCTGTAAACCGACGGGCGTCACCCATGTATATAAGGGCACGACCCGGCGACAGTTCAGGACAACAGACAACAACTCGAGGACTAGGCGAAGCATATTCGCTCCCTGGTCATCGAAACCCCATCAATTCCATCACAACTAAACGTAGGCTTTTACCTTCATCAAAGGGGCCGAACTAGTATAAACTCTTTTGCGTCCCTTGTTCGCTTTAACCCCTTCAAGCTAACCCATAGCGATGGCTCCACGACTAAGTCCTTTCATGAGGACATCTGCCGTGACAAAACCACGACACTTAGTGAAATTCTTCAAGACTCGTCTGGTCAAATTCCTCAAACTTGTTCATTTTGCAAAACCTTCTGAGAACGCATATGACCTCTCCAAATTACTCGCAACTATACTCTGTTCACAGGTACTCATGTCCGCTGCTGAACCACTAGGTTCTCATCAACTTAACTCATTTCCAGCGTTCCTCGAAGAAAAGTTGCACACCTCTTCAGAAAATTCTGTTGTTCATATTCCTCAGCTGAAGAAAATGGCTGATGGTAAAAAGCCACAGAAGGGAGGAAAGAGGCCTGAGGTCAATACTGCTTTCGAGATCCCTGATGACATATACAAGGATTATTGCACTCCTGATGAGGCCAAGTTTGGCAAGGAGGACAAAAATCAGCGCAAAGTGTGCATACAAAGGATAGAGAGGAGATGGGCATGGGAATGGAGGGAGTACAGGTATGTTACTCCCAAGTATATGAAGAAATTCACTCTAAATCCTCCGTGCCCAAGACCTCCATTGGCACCTGGCCAAGAAGCTGATCCCACCAGCCTCAAGTGTGGTGAGTACTATACTGATGAATGGGCCAAGCTAGCCAAAATAGCTAAGGAAGCAGTGAGGAAGTTTAATGAAGACTCTGCTGCTGCTGCTAGCACTGTGAGGCTTCTGCAAGCAAGCCAAAGAAGGCCATGGAGAAGAAGCCTGCTCATAAGCCAAGTGCTTCACCCCAAATGCCCTCACGGCCTAGTTCCTCAGAATGCCCTCACGGCCAGATTCTTCAAAGCCCTCATGGCCAACTCCTCAAGCTGCTCCAGCTCCTCCAAAGTCCTCAGCTCGTCCGCCAAAGTTCTCAACACCTCCGACAAAATCCTCAGCACCTGTGCATCTAGCCATGTGCCAAAGGACTACATGCATCTCTATTACCTCAGGAGCTTCTGCTTGTTCTTCAGCTCCACCAAATTCTTCAACTGACCCCTCTCTGCTGAAGAAAAAGGCCACTGCTGGACGAGGCTCTCGACCAAGTCCTCACAAGAAGCAGGTCGCCTTTCAAGTACCGTCTGATGAAGACGAAGCTCATGATGATGAACTTGCTGAAATCATCAGAGACAGGCAGCTCAAGGCTGCTAGAGCCAAAGGCACAAATGTGCCTCAACTTTTGGATCCAAAATTGATCCTTGACTACATTGATCTCTGGCACAAGGACCCCAACACTCCTATGCCTGATTTCAAGCTGACTCCTGGCCAAAGTCATATGCTGACTGCCTTCATTCAAGAAGAAAAATGGAAATTTGAAAAGGCCAGGCAGTTGAAGAAAGCGAAGTGCAGGAAGGAGCGTTTCCTGAAGAAAAATGTTGTATCTATGACAACTGAAGAACTTATCACTATTCAATCTGAGATTAAGAAACTAAGTGATGAATTTGACGTATACCGCGCTGACTGTCTTGGAGCCAAAGTCAGGTTTGTGAATTTAATTGAGAAGTTCACTTCCAATGTTGCAGCCCCAACGCAACGAGAAATTCCTCAGGCTGAGGCATCTGCTCAGCCGGCTGAAGAACATGCCAGCACCGCTGATGACAATCAGGCTGCTGAATAAACTGCTAGTGTCAGGGCTGATGACTGCATTCCCGCCACTGAAGAAATTGCCAAGGCAACCACTAGTGTTGCGCTTGAAGAAACTGTTAGGCCAGCTGAAGCTTCTGCCGCTGAGCCTGAAGTAAATGAACCAAATTCCTCTGCTCCTCCTGCACCTACCCCAACTCCAATTCTTCCTTATGCATCAGATGTGAAGAAGACCAAGGCTGCAGAGCGTCCAACTGTGAAGAAAAGGAAAGCATCAACTTCATTAGATTCTTCAGCTCTCAAGAAGATGAAGCCACTGACTAGCTCTTTTGAAAATCCGATTGATGCTATTCCTGTCTCATCCATGCCATCAAAGGACCTTGTTCCTTTTGATGAAGAATATGTGATCCCAAGTGGATTAGATGAAGATATTCCTTCTGCTGCTTCTTCAGAGTAGTTGGATCAAGAAATTAAAGCGGATGCAATCCCTTCAACCCCAATAGTCTCATCGCCCATGCCTCAGTTCACTGCTGAAGAGGCCGACGTTGAAGAAAAGAGTGAAGAAGAAGATGTGGACATTGGATGTACAACACCAGTGCTGAATGATGACTTTTGGGAAAGTCAGCACCCCAACTATTCTCTGTTCACACCTCTGCAACAAATTCCTCAGTCCCCAGTGACTATAGTTCAAATGGGATCTGAAGAACCTCATGCCACACCGTCTATTCATGAAGAGATTCCAGCCACTAATGCTGAAGAAAATGTTAATGAAGAATTAAAGACCCAGGCTGCCACTGAAGAAGAACCTGAAATTCCTCAGCCTATGGATCCTGAGATTGCGATTCCTGAGGTGGTGATGCAATTAACTGATACTCCTCAGCCCAAGCCAAAGGATCCCTTCTTGAAGAAGAAGAAATTCAAGGCTGATGACTTCTTCGGCGAGCATGTTTTCTTCACTGACTATAATCCTTATGACTCTGCTCATCTTAGAAGGAAGCTCTTCTGGACTGCCAGCCAAGCAAATTTTTATTCTTCTCTGCTCTTCAACAAGGATAAAGTCTTCGACCACGAGCATATTCCTCACGTGGATATGGAATCACTGCCTTGCTTCTCTCCAGTCCTCAGTGTGCTTCATGATGCAGGACTGCTCAACTTTTGCTCTGACATTGTTGATTGGAATGAAGAGCTTATTCTTCAGTTCTACGCAACGCTGGACGTCACAGGTGATGCTGACGACATCAACACTTGGGTGTTGGACTGGATGACCGAAAATACTCATTACAAAGCACCGGCCTCTGAATTACTTCATGCCCTGCCAATCAGTCCTCCCCTTGAAGGTGCTGAACTCACTGCTCATTATATGCAAGTGCTAATGAAGCCTCTAAAGCCCGGTCAAGCCCCAAGGACCAAATTCCTCATGAAGGAATTTCTATATGTGCCAAGAATAGTCTATCGCATTCTGACGAAGACTTTGAGTCCTATCAAAGGCCACGACTCATCTGATGAGGAAATCGTTGGCATCATGAAGAATCTACTCTTCAACATCATGCATGGCATTCCTGTCAATTATCATGATTTCTTCATGAGGACTCTAGCAAATGTTGCACTCTCTCCATTTGAGTTGAAGCCTTACGCACCTTGGATTATGAGATTCCTCAGGATAAGGTCTTCACTCAACTACAAGGCTGATTTTCAGACTGACCTCAGCTACTTGCCCCCAATTGAAGTCCTCAAGCGGACAGATTCCTTAGCTGATGACAAGGGCAAGGCTCCAGCTATTATTGATGAAGGCATTCGTCCATTGGATGGTCAGTTTCGCAAAGCTTCTTCTTATTCCAGCAATGATGACTCTGCCACTCATGACTCTGCTGCCAATGCATCCAAGCCAAATCCTCAAGCCACAGCTCCCAGGGTGATGACTGACCGTGAGCTTCTTCTTAGTCTTCACCAGAAGGTGGATCGGAATCACAAATGGGTTAAGCGTCAGTTTGGTTCTATTCCTCACAAAATTATGCACTTGCTAGCATTCACACTTCATAAATTATTTCTTTTATCGTTTACCTACTTGAGGAAGAGCAGGAATTAAGCTTAGGGATGCTGATACGTCTCCAACGTATCTATAATATATGAAGTATTCATGCCATGTTTACAATAGTTTTATATGATTTTGGTACGATTTGATTATAACTAACCCGGACTGACGTTGTTTTCAGCAGAACTACCATGGTGTTGTTTTTGTTCAGAAATAAAAGTTCTCGGAATGGGCTGAAAATCAACGGAGATTTTTTCTGGAAAATATAAAAAATATTAGAATGAAAAGTTATCGGAGGGGAGTCCCATGGGCCCCACGAGGGTGGAGGGCGCGCCCCCTACCTCGTGGACTCCCTGTGGGGCCCCCTGACTTGTTCTCGACGCCAACCTCTCCTATAAATCCCCAAACTTCCAGAACTTGACCTAGATCAGAAGTTCCGCCGCCGCAAGCCTCTGTAGCCACGAGAAATCAATCTAGGCCCTCTCCGGCACCCTGCCGGAGGGGGCCATCATCACCAGAGGCCATGGAGGAGGATCTCGGAGGGGCCATCATCGCCATGAAGGCCAAGGACCAGAGGGAGAACCTCTCCCCATCTAGGGGGGAGGCCATGGAGGAGGAAGCACAAGGGGGAGAACCTCTCCTCCTCTCTCTCGGTGGCGCCGGAGTGCCATCGGGAGGGGAATCATCGCCACGGTGATCGTCTTCATCAACATCACCACCATCATCACCATCCTCATCTCTTTTACGCGGTCCACTCTCCCGCACCCTGATACATCTCTGTCTTATCTACTTTTCCAAACACTTTTGCCCTTGTTTTGGACTCTAACTTGCATGATTTGAATGGAACTAACCCGGACTGATGCTGTTTTTAGCAGAATTGCCATGGTGTTATTTTTATGCAGAAACAAAAGTTCTTGGAACGACCTGAAAATCAACGGAGATTATTTTTGGAAAATATAAAAAATACTGGCGAAAGAATCAAGGCCAGGGGGCCCACACCCTCTCCACGAGGGTGGGGGGTGCACCCCCTGCCTCGTGGGCCCCCTAGAGCTCCACCAACCTCAACTCCAACTCCATATATTCGTGTTCGGGGAGAAAAAATCAGAGAGAAAGATTCATCGCGTTTTACGATACGGAGCCACCGCCAAGCCCTAAACTCTCTCGGGAGGGCTGATCTGGAGTCCGTTCGGGGCTCCGGAGAGGGGAATCCGTCGCCATCATCATCATCAACCATCCTCCATCACCAATTTCATGATGCTCACCGCCGTGCGTGAGTAATTCCATCGTCGGCTTGCTGGACGGTGATGGGTTGGATGAAATTTATCATGTAATCGAGTTAGATTTGTTAGGGTTTGATCCCTAGTATCCACTATGTTCTGAGACTGATGTTGCTATGACTTTGCTATGCTTAATGCTTGTCACTAGGGCCCGAGTGCCATGATTTCAGATCTGAACCTATTATGTTTTCATGAATATATGTGAGTTCTTGATCCTATCTTGCAAGTCTATAGTCACCTACTATGTGTTATGATCCGACAACCCCGAAGTGACAATAATCGGGACCACTCCCGGTGATGACCTTAGTTTGAGGAGTTCATGTATTCACTATGTGTTAATGCTTTGGTTCGATACTCTATTAAAAGGAGGCATTAATATCCCTTAGTTTCCATTAGGACCCCGCTGCCACCAGAGGGTAGGACAAAATATGTCATGCAAGTTCTTTTTCATAAGCACGTATGACGATATTCGGAGTACATGCCTACATTACATTGATGAATTGGAGCTAGTTCTGTGTCACCCTATGTTATGATTGTTACATGATGAACCGCATTGAGCATAATTCTCCATCACCGATCCAATGCCTACGAGCTTTTCACATATTGTTCTCTGCTTATTTACTTTCCCGTTGCTATTGTTACAATCACTACAAAACCCAAAAATATTACTTTTGCTATCGTTACCGTTACTTCCATACTACTTTGCTACTAAATACTTTGTTGCAGATACTATGTTAGCCAGGTGTGGTTGAATTGACAACTCAACTGCCAATACTTGAGAAATATTCTTTGGCTCCCCTTGTGTCGAATCAATAAATTTGGGTTGAATACTCTACCCTCGAAAACTGTTGCGATCCCCTATACTTGTGGGTTATCACACCCCGCTGTAATCCCTACTTGAACATGGTGCTTTATGCCACATATTATGATCCAATGATGTGTTGCCATCCTATGATGTTTTGAGTAGATATCCTTTGTCTTTGGGTTGATTGATGATCTAGATTGGTATGAGTTGTATGTTTTATTTTGGTGTTGTCCTATGGTGCCCTCCGTGTCGCGCAAGCATGAGGGATTCCCGTTGTAGCGTGTTGCAATATGTCCATGGTTTACTTATTGTCTGCGTTGCTTGAGTGGCAGAAGCATAAACACGGATAAGTGGGTCATGGCGTATGGGATAAAGGGGACTTGATGCTTTAATGCTATGGTTGGGTTTTACCTTAATGATCTTTAGTAGTTGCGGATGCTTGCTAGAGTTCCAATCATAAGTGCATATGATCCAAGACGAGAAAGTATGTTAGCTTATGCCTCTCCCTCATATGAAAATTGCAATAGTGATTACCGATCTCGTTAACAATTACCTAGGACAATTCGGCACGACGACCCATCATTATTCCACACTCATTATTTATAATATTTAGTAATATATTCTAACTTTATGATAACAGCACCTACTTTTATATTTTAGCTCTCCCATATCATGCAAAGTTATCCTCTTCATACCCACAACGTAGTTTTATTTCTCGTATCTAGTTGGAAGCAAACGTTCGGTGTACATAGAGTCGTATCAGTGGCAGATAGGACTTGAGAGAATATTGATCTTACCTTTAGCTCCTTGTGGGTTCGACACTCCATACTTATCACTTCCACCTTTGGAAATTGCTACGATGATTCCCTGCACTTGGGGATTATCACCCACCATGGAGCGACGTCTGCATGAAATTTTATTGCCACGCAAGGCTCATCTCTTTTGCTCTACATATTCAGTTACATTGTGTACAATAACTGACATGCATAGGAATAAAACATAGTGAGATTATGTAAGGTGTGCATGCAGAAATCCAGAGTGATGGTAGCAAACTGTGGATAGACCCAAAACCAATGATAGCAGGCAGATAATAGCTTTAGTTAAAAAATACAGATAATGGCTCCTTTAATGTTTGTTTCCACCCAACATGAAACTCATAGTAGAAACCCGAGATTAACCAGATAGTAGACAAATAGTATTGATTGCTGCCCCAATATGTACCCCACAACCATTTAAAAACTCAAGTTTGAGCATTAGTATGGACCTAACTCGGAGTCTAATAGGTGATCATGACGATAAAGTAGCATGTCATCATATTAAGCGATGCATAACGTAAGCAGACATGAAAGAGTGCGACCTCTCTTGCGGACCCATGTAGTCCTCAAGGTCATCTACTCAGTTGATGATGGTAATGCAGTTGTCGTGGCTGCCGGTGGCGGGGAAGAAGATCTGAGGCGGCGAAAGACAGTTTGGAGAGAGGATGCCTGCTGTGGTGAACCCTTCCGTCGTTGGAGCAGCTGAGCTAGGGTGGAATACAGCGCAGCAGGAGCGGGACAAACCATACAAGGTTTTCTTTGACACATATCTATAATAGAAGTAATTGTGTAAGGGCTTGTTTGAGTTTGAGGATTCTACAATGCAGGGATAGGAAATACACAGGAATATGATAGGAATGCACGTGCAAAATAGAGAATTAAAAAACACAGGATTTCTGCCAATCTGGGTGTTTGGTTCACAAGAATTGGAAGATCACAGGATACAAAGAAGCATGGTGAGATTAAGTCAAACCACAAGAAAATGTACGGTTATAATGCTATTATGCTACTATCTCTTAGTCTTGTGCTTCATGAATAGGAATTTGAAAAGGAGGACAAGTAGATATTAAAATTCCTACGGTTTTTATTTCAAGGAGACCCTAAAGGAACAAATCCTACAATTTTACTTTGCTCCATTCCTTTGAACCAAATGCATGAATAGTAGTACCATAAGAAACTTTCCAATTCCTATGTTTTTCCTTCACTTTTCCTTTCAAGCACTGGTGATTCTAGTAGGCAGGCTTGAGCAGGGAAAAGCCTACACTCAAAAAATGTTTTTGTGCTACTCCTACTACTTTGGACCCAGGCCACTGCCCTACTAGCTCAACTCCCAGGCCTATCTACAAATGCACAGCTCAAATGCGCAGAGATAAATAATGATGGCATTCAAGAGAGTCCATCACGGATAGCTAAGTTGCCTGGTACCTCACTGCTTGTCATATAGTAGGAGAAACTAATCGTATTTCATGTTACTACGTGTGATCAGTGGAAAATATATATAACAAGTAGAGTAAAAAAGAGATGCAACAAGTGTACAACCTCTTTGGCGAAGCCATGTCGATCTCAGCGTGATTGGGTTGGTCGGTGAGGATGCTCTGGCTGATTTGGCTGTTGGAGGAGGGGAAGAAGTGTAAGTGCATCTAGTGCCCCTTATTGATTTTGGTGTATTGAAGACTTATAGGTTAAGGGACTAATGTGTTTGTGAGTGTACACGGGTTTATAAGTCTATGAGGAGTTCGATATTTACAGAGAAAGTCGACCCCTAAAAATGAAGTTCTTCGACTGAAGAGTTTGGATTTCTAAAGACTTTCTGAAGACTTTCAAAGTGAAGAAATTGGTGTGACCTTGAAGACTTGGTATTCACTCGAGGAACATGAAGCGTGAAGACTTTTGTTTTCGTAGTTTCATTTTCTCTTTCTTGAATCATAGGAAACACCGTACTGTTAAAGGGGGTCGAGGAAATACTAAGGAAAAATTTCCATGTGATGCTCAACTCAAAATCCTACACTCCAAATTTTTTTATTCAATTTTCAAAAAAAAAACTTTGTTGGTTTTGAGGAAGGTCATTTAAATCCTTCCAAAAATCTCTCTCTCAAAAAAAAATTCCCTTGGCAAGGATTTTATTTTTTTACTTTGTATCTTCTTCAACTCTGGTGTTTGAATTATGAAAACTTCCTTTTGATTATTACCTTCTCAAATAAATTCTTGGGATTTATTTATTTCTTCAAAAAGAAACCCTAGGAGTTTTGGGACTTCTCTCATTTTGAAACCACCCATGGTTTTACCATGCCTCATGTGATAAAACTCCCAAAACCCCTCCCTCAATTTTGGGGCAATCAAAACTTTCTGTTCCAACAAGTCCAAACCATTTTTGAATTTTATTTCAATTATTTTATCTCCCAAATCAATACTGTCATTTATTTTGAACCTAGGTGATTTTCAAAGCAAGTACCATATTGCCTTTGAGTTTTGATCTCAAACCAACTCCTATGGATAGTCCTTAGCACCCACAACCTAGAACCATCAAGATCCACTCTTCTTCTTTTCGAATTTTTCAAATTTCAGCCTTTGCAAGTTTGGACCAGATTTGTCAAATTTGATGAAATTCATATCTTCTCTTCTCCAAAAATTCCTCCAAAATTCAGGCAGCCCCCAGATGCACTGAGAGGCCACCCCACCAAAATTCAGCTCAAGGAGAGCCTCCCACATACCAAAATCATTCTGTCGAACACCTGGCCAGCACTGCTACTATGCACTTTCAGAAAAATTCAGAGTTTCAGAAGATTTCAGTGTCGTTTCTTCGTCAGTGTTCGGTCACCTGTCAACTATGCGCCTGGCGCATTGTGCACGGCCCCTCTCCCCCGACCAAGCACTGCGCCGCCGTAACCATCGCCGGAGATCCCCGTTCACGGCCACCGCCTCGGATCGCCTATAAAAAGGGGCCCCGAGCTCACCCTCGAACACGCACCACCACTGCACCCCACAGACACCCCGCCAGGCCACTAGGAGGACCTCGAGGAGGTCTCCTCCCCCAACTCCGGCCGCCCCAATCCGCCTCGGCCTCCAACTTGATCCACTCCGGTGAGGCCATCCCCGGCGCCCAAACCTCGTCAGTAGCCTCCTCGAGCACCCAGTGATCTAACCCAAGCTTCAATTTGACCTCCGCAGCCCTCCCCGACGAGATCCAACTCCACCTGAGCCGCCGTCCGCCCGAGCAAGGACCGTCGTCGACGTGGTGCTCGCCGACGACAACCACCACCACCCACCGACACGGAAGAACACACTGAGCACGTAGGTACGCTCCGATCGTCCTAACTCGCCGTGGATCGCCGCCGGTGACCACCGCAGCTCTCGGGCGCCGACGCGCTCTGTTCCTTCCCCCCCCCCCCGTTTGAAATTTCAAACCTGACGGGTGGGACCCCCTCGTCAGTCTCTCTTTTCTTTTAAACGAAACATTTTCTGAAGGCGCCTTCTGCCAAAGTATGTCTCCCCTCTGTGCCAGCGTATTCTCAAACAAAGCGTTTTCTGTTTTTATAAGTTGGCCCCTGGAAACTTTCTGTTTCATCACAAATGAGTCCCTGGACTAAAACCTTTATAACTTTTAAACAGAAAATGATTTTTGATTGATTCTTTTCTGTCCTCTTTAAAATTTTGTCTAGTTTTTTATCAGATTTATTTGAAAAATATTTGGAATATTTTTTATGCACCTCACAGTATTTACGTTAGCGCATATGTTTCTTTACACCGTAGATACCGAAGGAGGTGACGGAACCGTGAACTTCACCGAGCTAGGCTCCGACTACTCTGAACCAGGCAAGCATGTTTGAACTTTTGATATGATGAGTGTCATTGGCATGTTTGCATTAAGTAGTTTCATGAAATGTTTATGAGCATTTCGATGAATGTCATATTGCATGCAAAGTTGAGGCAAGTGAGTTTCGAAAATCCATAAGTTGTTGGATGTGAGTTTGCATGGCCATGTGTTGGCATGAGAATGGGTAAGATGGCAGTGTTGTAGCATGCCAGTCTTATGCCAGAGTATTTGACTCCAGTGTCAACATGAATCAGTCCAGTTCCCATCCGTTTTCCCTTCCTGTACTACCACATGTTTTCTTCAAGGGATATGGATTAGTAAGTTGCAAACCGCTTTCCTGGTACACACCAAATCGAGAGGCCGTGATGATGGTTCCATGGCCCTAGATTAAAGCCAGTCATCCGGTCAGGGAGCATGGGTGTTTCCGGTTCGGACCGAGAGGGGGGCACCCCTTAGAGCGCGCGTATATAAATTTGATCCCATGCTATTCGAGATTGTGATCTCCCCGTCTCAAAGTTTTCTTGAACGCGGTCTAGGGTGATTCCTGGCATAGTGAGGTGGGATGGATGTGTACTGGTTAGATGTGTTTCTTCTGAAATACCGTAAATGGAACTAGTCCTTCGTGACTACGGAAATCCGTTGGCTGTGGGAAATTTAGTACAAACTCTGCAGAGTCAAAAAAAATCCTTGAATCATCTTATCCATGTCCAAGTACTGTGTTCAACTTATCTTGTCCAGTGTCAGTCTCAGTGACAGAAACTCCGGTGAACCACATGAGTGTTAAGTCCGGTTAAATGCGTATTCCTGTGGATGGACTAACCCGTTTATTATTATGTGTTGAACATTTCCTATGAGTATTATATCGTTGTGAGCTTAACAGTTATGAATAATGAAATTTAAGCCCTTTCTGCGATGTCGCATAGACGTCCGACTGTGGCACAAT
This sequence comes from Triticum urartu, assembly GCF_056163025.1. Classification (NCBI taxonomy): domain Eukaryota; kingdom Viridiplantae; phylum Streptophyta; class Magnoliopsida; order Poales; family Poaceae; genus Triticum; species Triticum urartu. The sequence goes on along the minus strand of NC_141876.1, from coordinate 116,848,973 downwards.
TGTCCTTTACTTTTGATATAAGCCCTTTCTGTGATGTCGCTCAGACGTCCGACTGTGGCACGCTTGTTATTTACTTTTCAGTATAAGCCCTTTTTGTGATGTCGCTCAGACATCCGACTATGGCACGCCTGTTATTTACTTTTCATTATAAGCCCTTTCTGTGATGTCGCTCAGATGTCCGACTGTGGCATGCTTGTTATTTACCTGCGATATAAGCCCTGTCTGCGATGTCGCTCCGACGTCCGACTGTGGCACGCATGTCATTTTCTTCTCAATATAAGCCCTTTTCGTGGTGTCTCTTAGACGCCCGACTGCGGCATGATTATTTATTGGTTCACCCTTCGAGGCATCGCTCCAGACACCCGATCGGCTTTTCAATTAATTTGTTGGGATTTCGGGAAGACTACCGCCCGACTCCTTTTTTTTACTTACCATGTTGTTCCAATAATTATTAATTTGAATGTGCAACACCAATTACTAATGACGCATTCATGCATGCATTTGTTATATCTTATGTCCGAACTGTCTTGCGAGTACTTTCAAAGTACTCACCTGGCTTGTTGATTTGGCCAGATGTTGACGAAGGCAATCTCATGGATGAAGAGTTCGATAGCGAGTCCGACGCCTAGAGGAGTCCCAGTCAGTCTCGAGTGATCCTGGATTTGGTTACTATATTATATCCGCTTCCGCTACCCGAATAAATTCATCGAGCCTCACCTCGATGCTCGATGAGCTGCCAGTTTAGGAGTCATATTATCCACTCTCCACTGTGATATTCCACGACCACTTTTATCTCGAGTCAGTAGTATGCCACCACACCATTGTGTCATATCCGCCATTATGTATAATTATTGGCGTGCTTGTAATAATTTGTTGAGCAGCCTTAGCTCGACCTTGTAATATATTTTATGCTACTGGCTTACTGTATCAAGAATTTTGTCTACCAGTAAGGAGGATTTTTCCTCATACTGGACTCAAAAGATCGGCTTCTCAATAAAAAATTTATTGGAAAACCGGTCGTGACAAGCTTGGTACCAGAGCCAGGTTGACTGTAGGAAGCCACTAGGTGCGATCGCTAATCGGTTATTAGCATAAGAGCTAATTCATATTTTTGCAAATGTAGTCATTTTCTGACAGTCAGCATAAATTTATGATCTGACCATTCAGAAATTTTGCCTACTTTTGTAGATGGCTGACAACAGCTGTGAGTCACAGATGTTCGCCAACATGCCCGATGGGTTCGTCAAGCTCCTCTCCTTCATCGTTCAGGTTACGATGGGGCCATCTATGCGCCCAGTCTTCACACTCTACCAGCACAAGGTCAACGACAGTCTGACCATGCACCAGGCCGTGGTGCAATTCAAGAGAGGGCATGTTGAGTTACGTTGCTTCCGTTACTTGGGAAGAGCCACGCCTACGGAGAAGCACGCTATGCAGATGGCAGCCCGCGAGGCGATAGCCCGTCTCAGGGATGTCCTTCCCTCGATGAAGACTCGTCGTTACCGCTACCTTCCATGCCATGTGCCATACACCTGCCACTACGTGTTCTCTTACCCCAGAGGAGAACGAGACGAGGCTTTTGAGATGCTTATGGAGTACCTCCGGGCTCTGGAGGCAGGCTTCGACAACCTGGTGGATGACTTCGTGGCTGCCCGCATGGACTCAGTCCATGGCTGTGCCGCCAACAGGAGGGAGCTCCTGCACACCGCACCGCCACTGACTTTCGTCTCGTCCTCAGCATCTTATGCACCTACCACTCTCGCCACTGCTCGTCACCTGCCTACCACCGAAGAGTTCAACCAAGTCATTGCGCCCATTCCAGCCCGCACTGCACCACCCTTTGCGCCCACTCCTGTTCGTGTGGCTCCGCCTCTGGCGCCCGCTCCATCTACTCGGCGCAGCACTCCACGTCTGGAGCCTATTAGTGAGGAGGAGGTCGAGTCCCCAGCCTCTCTGCGCCTCACCCTCGGCAGGGCAAAGGAGATCGTCAACATCTCCGACTGAGTACGCTTAGCCTCCATGCGATGTACCGCTTTGTACGATATGTTTATGTGTACATAAGTTGTGAGAAGTAGCTTGTTTGTGCATCATGTAGGGACTGGGAGAAGTGCACTAGCCTAAATAACATGTCAGGAATATGTACGCATATCCTGAGTGATGTAGTGTATAATTACCGTCTGCGTGTAAGATATGTAATGAGCAGTCCTTCTCCGTGCGCAATCGATCTTTTATCTTGAGTAATCCTGGAGCATTTGATTTATTTCCCATCTTTGTGCATTTATTGATTTTTTGCGACTCTTTTCACTTTCTTATGAGTTTTACAAAATATACCCCCAGAGTGAAAAATGTCTCGTCCTTGGACGCGCTCCATGCCAACTCCGCTAGAGGAAAATTATGGCACTCAACCGGGCAACAATTTCACACAAGGACAGTCGAGTCAACAGGACAGTGAAACAACATTTTCCCAAATGTGCCGCCTTTATGAGCAAAGTCAGCAACAACACCAGGAAATGATGAACCAAGTCATCAATATGGGAAATCACCATGGACAGTATCAGCAGCAATCCAAGTTATCTGAGCTACAGAAGACGCGTCCCCAAACATTTTCTCATACTGACAAACCTCTTGAGGCCGAGGATTGGCTCTGAGACATGGAGAGAAAATTAATTATTGCAAAATGTTCAGACCTCGAGAAAGTACTATATGCCCCGCACTATCTCACAGGAGCAGCTGCATCATGGTGGGAGAATTTCCTGCACATGCACCCCAACGAAAATGATATAACCTGGGAGGACTTCAAAGAAGGTTTTCGTGGGGCACACATTCCTAAGAGTATAATGAAAATCAAGAAGAGAGAGTTTGATGACCTCAAACAAAGGACCATGACGGTGTCAGACTACAACAGTCAGTTTACTCTATTGTCTCGCTACGCCAATGAAGAGCGTATGACTGAAAGCAAGAAGATGGAGAAATTCCTAGACGGTCTGGCGCCCGCGCTTAAATGCTAGCTGGTTGTGCACACTTTTTCAGATTTCAAAACGCTAGTGGATAAGGCCATTACCTTGGAAAATGAGAGACGCGGCTTGGAGGATTTCCGCAAGCGAAAAAGAGACCAGACACAAGGTGTGTGCGCGATAGAAGATACCCTGAGAGATATCTAGATAGACGTAGGGATGGAAGGAGACAATACGTGTGTTTTTGATGGATAGTGAGAGATAGTCATACTTAGGGGGGAGTGCACGTTCCTATGATGGAGTGAGAGATTATGGTACTTAGGGGGGTGCGTGTCACATAGAGAGAGAGAGAGAACAAGGGAAGAGAGAGTTAGATGGGTCTATGTAGCACGAGCAAGATATGTGTATGTGTGAAACATGGAGATATAAAGTTGGAGAGAGATAGAGGAACCCCGATACGGCTGAGTGGTGTGATTGATAGCTGAGAGGGGGAAAGAGATACTCCATCCGTTTGATAATGCAATGCATATACAGTTTTTAGAAGTCAAACTTTGGAAACTTTGACCAGGTTTACACAAATATTATTTATATCTACAACACCAAAGATACATCATACGAAACTACATCTCATGATGAATCTAATGATATATGTTTGTCGTTCTAGATGTAAATGTTTTTCTCGCGTACCTGGTCAAACTTTGTGAAGTTTGACTTTTCAATAAACTATATTCTATGGACCAAAGAGAGTACATAAGTCGAGAGAGATCAAGTGCGTGTGAAGGAGAGAGAGTGAGTGTGCAAAAGGAGTGTGTGTGTGTGAAAGAGAAAGGGACAACAAACGATAAAATATATAGAGTCTGTTTGTTTCTTATGCAAACATATTACGCATGCATCTATGAGATAGAAAAGCGAGGTGAGAAGACACAGGAAGATAGCTAGTGCATGGTTGTTTGCAATGGAGAGAGACCCCCCTATAGCACATGGCCAATAGAGGTCCGACCAACAAGGGACAGATGTCGAGAGGGACACATGGAGAAGCAGGACGCATGGGTAGGGAGAGAGTGTGTGTTTGTGATAGGGAGACCCCCTCGAGATCGTGAGGGGACTATATGGGTGTGAGATCGAGGAACGAGGTGTGTGTGCGATAGAAAGATGCCCCGAGAGAAATCGAGATAGACCAAGTGAGGTAAAGAGACAATGTGTATGTTTGTGCTGGAGACTGAGAAATAGTCATCTACATATGGGGGATTGCATGCACCTACAATGGAGTGCGAGACATTCATACTTAGCTAGGCGTGAGATTGTGTGTGTGCGTGTGATATGGGGAGAGAATGAGGGAGAGAGAGAAAGTTTTAGATGGGTCTATCTAGTGTGAGTGAGATATGCATATGTATGTGTGACCCAGGGAGATGGAGAGTTCGAGAGAGAGAGAGAGAGGGGAGAGCTTCGAGATGCCAGAGTGGTGCGTGAGAGAGTTATGGGTAACGATCTAGTAAATTTGTGTGCGTACGATGAGTGCACCCTTGATATTTAGCTTGTACTAGAGAATCATACATTGTGTGCCAGAGAGACCTATACATGGAGTGTGCATGCGAACTAGAAAGACCGACAAAGAGAGAGATAGAGATAGATAGATAGATAGAGAGATAGAGAGAGAGATAGAGAGAGAAAGTGGGAGGGACCGAGAAGGTTTGTGTTTGGATGCGCGCGATAGAAACGAAGATTGTCGGCTAGAGAGAGAACATGAGTCTGGGAGAGGGGGAGGTCGCGTTTATGCATCAAAAACTGGTATAAACCATGTTTCAATATAAATCTGCATTCAAATATTTGAATTGGAGAACATGGTGTCTGCAATCCACACATGAACGGAGATATGCGTATCAAACAAGTTCATTAGTTTGAATTTCAACATGTTCATGGAGTATTATAATACAACATGCTACTCATTTGAGGTGTTCAATTCACTACAAGAAAATACACTTCCGTGATGATACGTGTTTGTCACAGTAGGTCGCGTTTTTTGTCATGCATGTACATCCATGATGATTTTATGACAGAATCAATATAGTCATACCTGTGCTGTCGTAGAAGTGTTCCATGACATTACCAAAATTATCATCACAGAAGTGTCCACTTCCATGACGATAAATCGCACGTCACAGAAGTGCTTTCGTTAAGGGTGACCGACACGTGGCATCCACCGTAACGGAACGCCCTTAAGCTATCAGGTCGGGTTTTGGATCCGATAACCCGTTAACAGCCCAAACCAATGGGGATTTTCCACGTGTAAAATCATCATTGGCTGGAGGAAACACGTGTCGGCTCATCGTTGGGACAGATGTCATCCACTCATTGGACAGAAGGCGCCTATGATACGTCGACACGTGGCACGGCCCATCAAGTTTAAATGGGCCGGCTCAACTAAAGGCCCACAAGATTTTGTGGACCATAATGGGCCGGCCCCGCTAAAGGCCCACGAGATTTTGCGGACCATAATGGGCTGGCCCAGCTAAAGGCCCACAAGATTTCGCGGGCCATAATGGGAGGGCCCAGGTAAAGGCCCACAAGATTTTTGTGTGCCATAATGGGCCGGCCCAGGTAAAGGCCCACAAAATTCTTGCGGATCATAATGGGCCGGCCCAGCTAAAGGCCCATGAGATTTCGCCGACATTAATGGGTCGGCCCAGCTGTCGGCCCACAAGATTTTGAGGACCCTAGTAGGTCGGCCCTTTAACTGGCTGCCATGTTTTGGGCCAAATGCCGGCCCATATTTGATTCGGTCCATTAATGGCCTGCCACGTTCCGGGCCTAATAATGGCCCATATAAGATCCGGCCCGTTAAAAGCCTCCCACTTTCTGGGCCAAATCACGGCGCAGATCAGGTCCGGTACTTTAAGAGGCTTTGGGCTCAATTATGGCCCATATCAGATTCGGCCCGTTAACTGGACGCTATGCTTTTGGGGCCACTTGCTAAATGCCCATTTAGTAATTTGGCCTGATATTAGTTTCGGCCTGTTAAGGGCCTGTTTAACATTTTGGCCCTATATTAATTTCGGCCTGTTAAAAGCCCGTCAATTGGGCCTAACTACGGCCCAGTTTGCATCCGGCCTGCTCGCAGCCGATATCTGATTGGGCCAAACAAGGACCGAGACAACTTTGTCCTGTTAAAAGCCCGTGATTTGATTCGCACAATCATGGGTCGGGGGCCATTTCGGGCTGCTGTCGGCCCGTGAGCTATTCGACACGTTTCAGGCCCAACCTACTTCTCAGCCTCCTAAAAGCCCATTGAGTTTTCTTGCGAAAAGAGGGCCGGGGTTACTCGGCCTATTAAAGGCCCAAATCTACTAGTGGGCCAGTTTGACGGGGCCCATGATGCGGATCATACATCGTGATTGCACGACGGCCCGATTATGTACCGTAATTTTACGGTTTGGCCGGTTTACTGCGAAGACAGGATATATATACAGTAAAATAACTGCAGCATCGTGAATAAGAAAAAACCTAGACTATACAATAAAGAAATTATGGCATATTACATCCACTGGGCATCAAAGTTCGCCACTATGATAATAAAGTACAAGCAGACAGCAGATTACATACACTGGGCATCAAAGATCGCCAACAGTGCAAATAAACACGCCGACAAAATAATATACAAAACCAATAGCACTTCAATAGAGTTCAAGAACGGTTAGCCCTGCTGGGGAGCTGCAGTGCAAGCAGCTGAGCAAGATGATGAGACTGCGCTTGTTCAACACTTATATCTTCCTCACTCTGAAAGATAAACAAGCAGACAGATGACAGGTTTTGCACGTAAAAGTATCAGTGCTGACAATTCATCACATTTCTTACTGATGAATAAAGTGACACAGTTTAAAATTGCATTAACGCAATATGGTATTGTTCAGGTCAAGACATGGCAGGAAATGACATTGTGAAGGAGTTGGCAGCTTCACGACATCACTGGATTACAGATCAAGAAGTCATAAGTATCAATGGTTGGTGTGTTGTCAATTTATCCCATTTCAGATTGGCAAATAAAGAGACGGTTTAAATAATAGTAGAATGATATGACATTGTTCATAGTTAAGACATTGCAGAATATGACATTGTGCTATAGTGGGTAGGTTCACCACACCACTGGATTACGCATGAAGAACAGAAGCATACATGCAGTGCAAAAGAAGATCGCTTGCTCTGTATAGTTTAATTTACATGGTATGAAGAAGGAACTTGGTTGTACAACTGAAAACTTAAATTGAGATGGACAAACTTTTGTTTATGTACGACAAAATAAACTTTAAACATGCAATTTTATGCAAACACCAAAAATAAACAGCTGTTGTAGTCATGCCTAACCAAATATACACAACAAAGTTTGAAGGCTTGAGAAGGACAAACTTACATTACTGGTGAAGACAGGCTCTATAAAGCCCTGGGCAATTCAAGAAGTTTAGCACAAAATATTCTTCATAAGCATTGCCTTTATTCTACATTTTGTTAAGAGTAAATATAGATGTGATAATATACGAAAAATGGAGAATATTTAAGATAAGATGAAGAGTGATGCTACATAACCAAGTAGCTATAAATGTATGTGCAGCGATATAGGCAAAAGGCACAGCCAAGAGCAATGCACAACTAAACTTCTTCAGTACCAACCTTATGGTAAGAGTAAATATAGACCTGATGTGTAGAAAATGGAGGGCAAAGGAAAATAAGCTGCAGAGTGATGGTACATGAACAACTACCTGTCAATATAAGTACACTAATAAAGGATAGCATGTACTTACAAGAACAATGCAGAGCTAAAAAAATTCATTGGCATTGGATATATTCTACACTAATGTAACCATTCATACAGATCAGATAATTTGGAGCGAACAATTGATAAGCAAGCTATCCTGCATACTGTTGTCACATAATGAACCAGGTATGTAAGCAAGTACAGTGATACAGGACAACAGGTACTAACAAGAGCAAAGCAGCGGGCAGCATATTTGCGATATCCTATCGTTCTTTTCAAACCGGAATTCTTCTTCGAGCAGATTTCCTGCAAAAAAGATCCATAAGGCACATGCGGAAAAGTAGAAGTTCAAATTGTCATGTGATTTCATAGACAGTACCTCATCTTGGGAACGAGACCAGTGCATAACAAGGTTTTTCCATTCAATGTCTTCTAAATTTAGCATAGGAGACTTCATCGGAAATTCGTTTCTAGACTTGCCATCAAAGTGTGATTTCCTCAGGTAACACCGATACTGCTGCAATGCTTCCTTGAAAAGCACAAGAAAGCTTTGCTCGTCATGACTATCCAGATTGACCCTCGCCTAGTTACAAAAATTTAATGTAAATCATTGATGTGTTCGATCAGCAAAAAACAGGAAAAAATAACCATGAATAATAGCACTTACACGTAAGTTGGACAGGAAGATGGGAAAATGGTGTTTGTCTTCACTATAATCTTCCCATGATGGGAATATATGCACGTAGTCCCTAACAAAATTGAAAGCATTGTCTTTTAAACTGGGAATAAATGGAATGGGGTTCCAATCTGCAGGAATTGGCCGTCACTGTAGTTGGGATAGGTCTTCGGCCGGTGGACTTGCTGTACTTTTTACTGGAGTGGGATTTTTCTGCGGTACGGCTGGTGCTATGGCAAATGAAATCGGTATACCTTTTGCTGGAGTGCAGGTCCTGTGTGGTGGGGCTAGTGGTGTGGATAGTGAAGTATGGGTACAGTCTGCTGGAGTCAGTCCTACGTTTTGTGTCACTGGTTGTACAGCCAATATAAGTGGGGCGTTGTCTGATTTCTCCGGCACCACCATGTTTTTCAAGGACTTTGCTGGTGCTCCTTCAGGTTCGGCAATCACCCTCTTCCTTTTTGATGTCTGATGCACAAGAACAGCATTTGAGTGGAAAAACATGGTATGATGACAGATGGAATATGTATTGATAATGGATGGGCATGGCATCTCGAGTTATATGATGAGTAAACTAAGCAGATGGCGGTGCAACAAAGTAGAAGAAATGCAAGACAACATATGCAAGATACGCGCAATCAATAAAACCTTGCCAAATTAGAATAGGCACCTTGATGGGTGAACAGGACAGGCCATCTGCCTTTGACTCCTTGAGGTTAGACTAATCATTAGGATGATATTCTGAACAAGAATCAATAGGTGGGGAGCGTACGAGTTTCATTGCTTCCAGAATGGCACTCAATGCCTTGGTGCCAATTTTGTAAGTCATTGCAGTGTTCCACAATATTCTTCTGATGCGCGGATTCTGATATTCACTGTAATTGCGTATAATATCTGAGAACCATGAAAACATAAATAGTTGTGAGATTATCTTTGTAATGCAGATGATATTCTAATATAGGGGTGCCCCTGTAAACACTTGTGTGCTATCACTGGATTCTGATGAGAGAGCTCATGTGTGCTGTAATATCGTGCGTGCATTTATATAATCTGGCACAAGTATACAAAAAAATAGGCTCTAGAAGTAAGGATAGCTGGCAGATGATAGGTTCATAATATACTGTATAGAGAGTTTATTGCCAAACCATGATAACAAGAGCACACAGCAACTAGGCAGATCATAGTGTACATAACAGGGGTACACCATATCCACGATATATAAATCGGCAAAGTGGAACTGGCTTGAAAATACGGTGTTGTATTGCCGCTAGTAATTGAAAGCCTATCGATCACGTACAGGCCAGCTCTATCGAACATGGTAAAGAAGAGAAAGCAGATTTTGGATAATAAAATGTTGGTTGCGCAGTGCCCACACATGATGAACCAGAGCGCATTACGAATCCAACTCCCAGCTGTCTCTCGACCATTTCAGGCGGTTGGATGAAGATCCTACGTCTCCTAACCCTTCTTCTTCCTCGTCTCTGATTCTTCCCATACAGAACACCGCACGGGCCGCCGGCCAGACCACCGGCCCCCACCGCCTGTGTTCCTCCGCTACCCCCACCCCCGCCCAAACCCCCACCTGCGTCGAGCTTTCTTCGTTCGGCGAGGCCCCACAACCACCCGAGCCCCTTCGATCGCACCGGCGAACTCCGGTGAGCTCTGAAAAATCGACTGACCCAATTTTGAATTTAGTCTACTGTGATTTAACTAGTGTGGAATATAAAAGGGGAAAACCATAAGCATTGGGAGTATAGTGTTGAGCGTGCCATGGAGGATCTGAAGGTGCAAACCGGACAAAGGCAACTTCGCAACCAAGACAAGAAATCAGAGTAAAGCAGTGGCGATCTATTTTCTTGCTGCAATAAATAAGTTGAGAAGATACAAAAGAGTACCGCCTCTGGTGTAGCGCCCTGTACGCATCTGCTGAGAATTTGACGGTGCTGCGGTAGCGATGGCTGTCGGCAGCGTGGAAGCAGATCTAGGAGGGTAGACAGTGGCGGCGGGGCGCGATGGACGAGACGGTCGTAGGAGCGGCGCCGGCAAGGTGGACGACGACGGGGATGAAGCGAGAGGACGGGATGCAAGGATCCCGGTCCGAAGCCGTGGATGAGATAGGTCGATCTCTTGTAATGGATGGCGGCGTCGGGGTATCAGCTCTGGCATGGTGGAGGAGGACGACAGTGGATGGGGTGGCGGACGGCGGCGGACAGAGGAGGGTGGGGTGGAGAGGGTGTTTTGGCGCCCATGGAGTACGAATGGGGAAAAGGGAGGTAGAGAGGAAGGGGGAACCATGTATTCAGGGCGCGCTTGTCTCAAATGCGAGGAGATTTACAAACTTAGCCCCTATTTCAAATTTCTACTACATCACAGCAACATTAGTCGGTTGGGGATATGATGGTAATCTCACATACATCGAATATTTGCCGATGAGAGATTGTTTTTGGCGCCCACCGTGTATGAATATGAATCGGGGAGGGAGTCGATTTTGGCCGAGGACACACTGTGTTTTGGCGCCCACCGTGTATGAATCCGGGTGAGAGGCGGTTACGTCACGTTTGGGTGAAATTACAAACCTAACCCTATCGAAACCTATAGAAATCCAGCAGATAGGCTTTGCGTGGCAGGGATAGGCAGTAGTGATTTCCATCTCGCAGATTTTGGTTTCGGGCGCTTACTGTGACTTTCCCCGCTTCGTTCAAATTTTGCAGAGTGCACATTTACCGTGCCAACTCAATTCGAATCCCGTTTGTATTCTATTTTTTCGGGCGGGATAGTGATTTCCATCTCGCAGATTTTGGTTTCGGGCGATTACTGCGACTTTCCCCGCTTCGTTCAAATTTTGCAAAGTGCACGTTTACCATGCCAACTCAATTCGAATCCCATTTGTATTCTATTTTTTTGGGCAGGATCCATTTTCAATTGGAATTACATTCCATATACAATATATATATATATATACTTTCAAAAGCACAACACCATTTATACATAAATATGGTTTACAAATGGCATGATCTCAGATTCATAAGGTTGTATCCATCAATTTGGATTTTCAGATATTTGAAACCACTTTATGTTGAAATCCAATGTATGCATTCCTCGCTAACTGTCTCCAATTAATGTGTGTTTCATGCGGGTTTTTTTTACTTCTCAAACATGTATAATGTGTTTCACACACGCAACATACAGTGTAATCCCGTTTAGACATTAATTGCATATAAACCATGCATTGTTTGTAATTGAAGAATCTATGGATCACCAATATTGATAAACTATATAACATTACACGTGTGCCCAAATTCAAATGAATATGCATGTTTGATACACCAATTTGCGTTATGATATTATCGATGTCGTGATCTCCAGTTTAAATATTTGAATCCCCTTTAATCCAGATATTCGTCTCATATAGCTATCACTCATGCTTATATAGGACTATCTCTCTGGACCTATACGCGTTCATCGTCTCTCAGGTATCTCTCGTGCTACCTGTATGTCGACAATGATCTTTTATCTTCGTAACACACCGACGGTACTCTCTCCCTCGACCTTCATCACTCCATCTCTCTCTAAGTATATCTCGCTCCCTGCTATGTGTCTCTAACTATGATTCTCCATGTGGAATCTCTTTCTCTCACACAAACACAAAATGTCGGTGTACAAAAAGAGGGGTACACTTTTTGTACCCCTATAACTATGCACGGGCAGTCTGAGCCACGGGCACCACCACACCAAGCACGGCAAGGGAGGTGATCCAAGGTAAGACCAAAGCTCAAGAGAACAAGAACGACGCCAAGGCCAAGACCAGAAGAGCAAAGGGGACGAAGCGGACTCCCCCAGCAAGATCCTTGCTGGGAGACAGTTTTAGCAACCCCGGTAAGACCCTTGCCGCGGCGACTCGCCCCACACCTACGGAGCAAATCACCCTTGAGTCCACTGCCCCCATGGGGCAAGGATTCGGGAGACATCCCCGTGGTGGCATGCAGATCTTTGTGAAGACATTCAAGATCAGATATGCACTATAGAAGATGATGACCCTTGGCGGGATCCCAGCCGAGGAAGACCACAAGGCCCCCGACAAGCGCCTTGCCGGGGATGACAGCAGGCGCCTCGGCAAGACCCTTGCCGGGGCCCCGGCAAGGCCCTTGCCGAGGACACCTACAGGCCACCATCAGGCCCATGCCAACCAAGTTTCCACCGCCGTACGCATGCAGCTGCCGACCCAACCAGCTGGGCAGGCACCTGTGTGGCGGCATGCAGATGTTCGTGAAGACCCACCACTGCGCCACCTCAGCTACCAGCCTGCCTACGTGGCACCACTGGCATCGCTGGCCAGGGCGCGTGTCGACGCGAGGAGGAGCGGCGACGGCCAAGACATATCTCTCCCCCGCCCCCGATAAAGCATGGACACCTAAGCAATACGCATTAAATGCGCCTTGTCATGTAATGCGAGGGATAACCTCGCATCACTGTACCCTTTCCACCTCCTGTGTGCCACTGTGGCAACCCCTTTTTCTATAAAAGGAGGCCCGAGGCGACCAGGAAGAGGATTCGGCTTTTTGGAGCTCCTCACGCCCCATACCTAGCTCAAAAACACATATATACAATCCACCAAAGCAGGAGTAGGGTTTTACGCATCCTCGCGGCCCGAACCTGGATAAACAAACCGTGTGCTATCTGTTTGATCCGCTCTTCTCATGACCCCACGCCCCGCAACCGTAGTAGGGATCCTTGTGATCCCATAGGTGTCGTTCCCACCGACATCTTTGGCGCGCCAGGTAGGGGGCGCAGTTGTGAGAATCGGCTTTAGCAGTTAGTTCGACGCTTCTTCATCATCATGGCGTCCAAGAAGAAGACGACGGTGGCGGTTGGCCAGTCGGAAGCCGGACATCCCGTCCCGACGCGGGCGAGCAGCGGACCGGTCGCAGAAAGGACCCAGGGCACTGCTCGCAAACACCAACACCGTCCCAGCAGCCGGAGTTTGGGAGGCGGCGATGTTCGTGTGCCTGGTAATGGGCCACACACCGCCACATCCAAAGACGGAGCCTGATGCCGGTGGTGCAGAGACGACACAACCGGTTGGAGTGCCGCCGAGGAAGAAAATGATGTAGCACCCGGTCTACTTTGTTACCTCCCTCTTGTAGGGGGCTAGATCAAGGTACTCCGGTGTGCAGAAATTGCTCTTCGGCCTTCTTATGGCCTCAAGGAAGCTGCGTCACTACTTCCAGGCACACAAGATCACTGTCATCACTCGCCTCCCTCTGCAACGGACATTGCACAATCCAGCTGCAACAGGAAGAATTGTAGAGTGGGCACTGGAGCTGTCCAGCTTTGGCCTCAAGTTTGAAAGTACCTCGACAATTCAAAGCCGAGTCCTGGCGGAGTTCGTTGCAGAATGGACCGCGATGCCCGATGAAGAAGCCCAGGAGACTGCTCTCCCCGGCAAGGAGGCAAGTTGCGACTGGATCATGTACTTTGATGGAGCTTTCTCCTTACAGGGCGCCGGGGCTGGCGTACTGCTCGTCGCGCCCACCGGAGAGCACCTCAAGTACGTGATCCAGATGCACTTCCCCAGGGAGGTGTCAACAAACAATACGGCTGAGTACGAAGGACTGCTTGCCGGTCTTAGGATCGCGGCAGACCTTGGAATGAAGAAACTCGTCGTCAGAGGCGACCCGCAACTTGTCGTCAAGCAAGTCAACAAGGATTACCAAAGCCCGTTGATTAAGGCCTACGTCGATGAAGTGAGAAAGCTGGAAGAGCGTTTTGACGGTATACAGGCAGAATACGTTCCCCGAGCAGAGAACGACATCGCCGATTACCTGTCAAAGCGTGCCGCTCTCAAGCTACCTGTGGAACCAGGTACCTTTGTGCTTCGGCTAACTCAGCCATCCGTTGATCCATCAACAGAGCAGAACAAGAGGAGGAAATCAGGACCCGGCAAGTACTTTCCCGCCGAGCTCCCCTGAGCCACCGGCAAGGATGTTGCCGGGGACACTGAGCCCGCCACGGGATGGCTAGCTCCGGCGGAGCGTTAAGCTCTTGCCGTCGAGACAGCCGCTCCTATAGCGGAGGAAATGCCTTTAGTCCTCGCCGTCGAGCCCCAGGCTCCAGCGTGGGCACAGCATACCGTCCGATTCCTCCAAACAGGGGAACTTCCTGAGGAGCAGGAAGAAGCGGAAAAAGTAGCCCGTCGCTCTACTATGTACCAGTTCGTCGATGACGTCCTGTACAGAAAGAGGCCGAACGGCGTGAAATTGAAGTGTATCCCCCGAGAGGAAGGACTGGGGTTGTTGGCGGAGATACGTGGAGGCATATGTGGATCCCACATCGGGTCAAGGGCCCTTGCCGGCAAAGCGTTTCGGCAAGGCTTCTTCTAGCCCACCGCCCTCGAGGATGCAACGACACTAGTCACTAGGTGTGAAGCATGTCAGTTCCATTCAAAGAAGCTTCATCAGCCAGCTCAAGCCCTTCAAACCATTCCTCTCTCCTGGCCCTTCTCGGTCTGGGGGCTCGACATACTGGGCCCTTTCACCCGCGCTGTCGGGGGCTTTGAGTACTTGTATGTCACAATCGACAAGTTCACAAAGTGGCCAGAGGTGGAGGCGGTGAGGAAGGTCACAGCTCAGTCAGCCGTCAAATTCTTCAAGGGACTAGTGTGCCATTTTGGTGTACCCAACAGGGTCATCACCGACAATGGCACACAGTTCACAAGCCGCACCTTCATGCAATATACCCAAGACCTCGGCAGCAAAGTATGTTTCGCTTCCATTGCTCACCCACAAAGCAATGGTCAAGCTAAGAGAGCAAACGCTGAAGTATTGCGAGGCTTAAGGACAAAGACCTTTGACAGGCTGCACAAGAGTGGAAGGCGCTGGATTGATGAGTTGCCGACGGTTCTTTGGTCGATCAGAACGACGCCAAATCGAGCCACTGGTCGGACACCCTTTGCCCTGGTATACAGGGCAGAAGCAGTTCTCCCCACTGAACTCATATACGGGTCACCTCGAGTGGTCGCTTATGATGAGCTTGAGCAAGAGCAACTGCGGCAAGATGACACAACGCTCCTTGAGGAAGATCGTCTTCGGGCGGCTGTGAGAGCAGCGCGCTACCAGCAAGCCTTGCGCCGCTACCATAGCCGCAAGGTTCATGCCCGAAGCCTTGAGGAAGGCGACCTTGTTCTTCGGCGCGTTCAATCGGCCAAGAATTCCAACAAGTTGATGCCAAAGTGGGAAGGCCCTTATCGGGTAATACGAGTCACCAGGCTCGGCGCAGTCCGCCTGGAGACCGAAGATGCCGTTCCGGTGAGTAATTCCTGGAACATTGAGCATCCTGGCAAGTTTTACCCGTGAGGCGCGGCTTGCCGGGCCCCCCGATAAGCCACCTTTTGTACGAGCCTTGCCGATGATGCATGTAACCCTTTGTACAAAGCCAGGCGTAGACCCTGAGCATAAATAAATGAAGCGCTGGCACCCTAAGTTATAGCATGCATGCTAGGTCGAGTCTCGTCCTCGGTTAGGGTTGATAGTGCTTAGCGGCAACTAACCCCTAGCTTAGAGGCCAAGTGTGCGTCTCTTTGCCTTTCTTTTGTCTTGTTTGGTTCACAGGACACACAGATATCCTTGCCGAACCACTTGGAGAGAGAAAAAAGGAACAGACCAGCATCTAGGCCCCGGCAAGCCAGTATTGCCGGGGGCTGCAAGAGCAAAGATTCACCCACGGCAAACCAGGGTTGCTGGGGGCTACAGCATCAGATAAGTTCTTCATCCCTTATCATGCATTCCATTATGGACTGAAGGTATGTGAAACCTTGTTTTTTCCTTAAACTATCATGCTCCCCTAACTCTAGGCCCTAGGGCTTGTTCCTAGGGCCAAGTTTGGGCGTAGTCGCGGCAGCGAAAGGATGAAACAAGGAGCCTGAACCCGCCTCATCCCTGCCTCCGCCAAAAGCGTGAGGAAGGTCGAGCGAGGTGGGAAGACGGCAAGGCCTGTTGCCGGGCGAGGAAATGTTTATCTTAGAGATATCAAGGATTTACTCCTTGTCGTGGGTTTCACCCACAAACAAATGACCCGGCAAACATCCTTTTCATTAAAAACATTCCACTCAGGTACAGTCCATAGGGAATGAAAAACATGAATGATGGGATTACAAGTTTTAAATTCAACAATGGCCCGAAGGCTTACAAACTAAAAAGAGATAAGGTGCCCGTAATCCCTTTCTTGTCCCTCTCCTCAGGAGGCAGGTCAAGGAGGCGAGAAGGGCAAAGGGAGCACCTAGGCGAGCTACGGGTGGCAGAAGATGCAGAGAGAACATCTAGGTGGTCGTCCGAAGGCTGGATGGTGATGGCGGCGCCGGAAGCAGAGCTCGAAGACGAGGCGACAGGACGTCAGCACGCGTCGAAGGCTTCAGTGCCCGCGTACTCCGACTTAACGGCCTTGCCGCCCGCCCTCTTCCTCTTCCGCAGCCTCCCAATGCCAGCCGCCCAAGGAGACGACCCCGAGAAGTTCAAGGAGCCGGCGACACGGATGATGGGGTCGCCGGTGCCGCACGGAGCGGCGCCCGACACCTAGTCGGACCCGTCATCCTGCCGCCTACTGCCCTCGTCGTCGCTGCCGCTGTCCTCCTCGTCACTCCCGCCCGAGGAGGAGCCTTCACTATCAGAAGAGCTCTCCACGCAGCACTTCAGGCGAGCTCCAAGATCTCCAAAGACCTTCACGGAAAGAAGGCCACCCTCCATCAACTTAAAATGAAGAGCGAGCCCACCCGCCAAGCTGTGGATACGAGCAAACGTCTTCCATCCCCGACGAAGATACATCACCTGAGGAGCGGGGAAGTCGACGCGGACCTGCGTGCCGCTGATCCCGCAGCCCCTCAGGTGCAGCCGCAATGACTCCGGCGGATCCAGCTCCATCTCCCGCGCAAATGGAGTCAGGAGACGAAGGCGACGGCGCGGCGGCCGGCGCAGCCTGACGAAGAACTCACAAGGGTCATCCCCAACATGGCCCTCCATTGGAGGAGGAACTGCTGGCGGAGGCGAGGCCGGCGCGCCACCCCGTCCTCCTCTTCACCGAACGCCCCGGCCTCACCCACGGCCTCACCCCCTCCCCCTTCCCCTCGCGGCTGGCTCTGCCACCGCAGGCGCAGGAGAAGGAGGGACGCGTTGCCGAGCGGCAACCCTCGCCGCCACTGTTGGAGGACCAGGATTCCCTCTCTCCATGACGGATGGAAGGGAGGAGCAGAAGCTGAAGGAAGAACAAGATGAAAGAATGGGGGATGCCATCCCCCCCTCCCGCTCTTTATAAAGGGTCGGGGTTGGGGCTCGGCCGCCCCGCTTGGCCAATCGAGATACGGAAGGCGCAGGGAGCCAGGACCGACCCACCGCCCCAACCAGCGACGGCCCGGTTTCCCGCCTCCAACGTTTGCCACCCCAAGCGCATGGGAGACACGTGGCGGACGTGCAGAACCGAGGGGATGGGTGAGGCGACCTCTCCCCACCCCGTGATCGTGGGGAGTGGACGCCTTAGAGACCACGCCTCGGCCCCATTCAGTAAATGGGCCGCGCCTCCACACCTCCCTCCGTTTATGGGGAAGGTGCGAGCCGTCCCTTTACTACGACGTGACACATGCGCGCAGAGCTCAACCCCACGCATGCCGCCCATGTCACACACGCCTCCCCCACGCCGCGCCACGCGCGGGAATCGTGCGAAGCATAGCGCGCGAAGAATCTTACCACGGTAAAAACCGCCCTGCCTGCCCGCGCACCATTTTTGGGCCTAGCCCAACAACGCGTTGCGCTTATGTGTGGCCCAGGCCCGGGGGCTCCTGTCGGTGTACAAAAAGAGGGGTACACTTTTTGTACCCCTATAACTGTGCACGGGCAGTCTGAGCCACGGGCACCACCACACCAAGCACGACAAGGGAGGTGAGCCAAGGTAAGACCAAAGCTCAAGAGAACTAGAACGACGCCAAGGCCAAGACCACGAAGAGCAAAGGGGACGAAGCGGACTCCCCCGGCAAGATCCTTGCCGGGAGACAATTTTAGCAACCCCGGCAAGACCCTTGCCGCGACGACTCGCCCCACACCTACGGAGCAAATCACCCTTGAGTCCACTGCCCCCATGGGGCAAGGATTCGGGAGACATCCCCGTGGTGGCATGCAGATCTTTGTGAAGACATTCAAGATCAGATATGCACTATAGAAGATGACGACCCTTGGGGGGATCCCAGCCGAGGAAGACCACAAGGCCCCAGGCAAGCGCCTTGCCGGGGATGACAGCAGGCGCCTCGGCAAGATCCTTGCCGGGGCCCCGGCAAGGCCCTTGCCGAGGACACCTACAGGCCACCATCAGGCCCACGCCAACCAAGTTTCCACCACCGTACGCATGCAGCTACCGACCCAACCAGCTGGGCAGGCACCTGCGTGGGGGCATGCAGATCTTCGTGAAGACCCACCACTGCGCCACCTCAGCTGCCTGCCTGCCTTTGTGGCACCACGGGTATCGCTGGCCAGGGTGCGTGTCGACGCGAGGAGGAGCGGCGACGGACAAGACAGATCTCTCCCCCGCCCCTGATAAAGCATGGACACCTAAGCAAGACGCATTAAATGCGCCTTGTCATATAATGTGAGGGATAACCTCGCATCACTGTACCCTTTCCACCTCCTGTGTGCCACTGTGGCAACCCCTTTTTCTATAAAAGGAGGCCCGAGGCGACCAGGAAGAGGATTCGGCTTTTTGGAGCTCCTCACGCCCCATAGCTAGCTCAAGAACACACATATACAATCCACCAAAGCAGGAGTAGGGTTTTACGCATCCTCGCGGCCCGAACCTGGATAAATGAACCGTGTGCTATCTGTTTGATCCGCTCTTCTCACGACCCCGCGCCCCGCAACCGTAGTAGGGATCCTTGTGATCCCATAGGTGTCGTTCCCACCGACACAAAACTTTGTCTCCCAGGGTCTCATTTCTCTCTACTATTCCCATGTGTGCCACTCGCACACCCCTCATACAGAGATGTCTTTCGCTCCTTACATATGAGAACCTACGACTCTTCCTCTTCAATATCTCTTTCTCACACACAAACACAAACTCTGTCTCCCAGGGTCTCATATTTCTCCATTGTTCTCTTGTATGTCGCTCACACACACCCTCTCTCCCTAGAGATATCTTGCGTTCCATCATATGTCTCTCTAGCTATCACTCTCGTTGTGAAATATCTTTCTCTCTCGCAGACACAAAACACCGACTCTCTGGATCTCATTTCTCTCAGATATCTGTTTGTATGTGACTCACATGCACCCTCTCTCTATCTCTCTCACACCCACACACATAACCCAGCCTTCTGATCCACTCGACTCCTATCTCTAACGCACACTAGCTAGCATCTTTATCTTTCTATTTATATGTTTCTCCATCAACCTTCTTTCTCGCCCTCACTCTTGATTCCTATCATGCACACTACATATGTTTCTCTCTACATGCAGTCAAGTGCCCTCTCACACACATACATAACTTCACCCTTTGAACCACCTGACGGTCATCTCCAACACCCAAAGTAGCGGATGTCCCTCTAGCTAGCATCTCCATCTCTATATCTATATGTAGTTTCTCCGTCAACATTTCTTTCTCACACGGAGTCTTACTTCCTATCACCCACACTATATATGTCTCTCCATACATATGCATTTATTGGTTGGTCTCTTTTGCATAATCGTTGCGCCTCACTCCCTCTGCTCGCCATAGATGCATGCTCCAGCCCATGCCACTATCTCTTAAAGACAAAAACACATGCTCAATTGTCGGGCCTTCTTCCCTGCATTCTCACATGCATGCATATTGTCATACCGATCCGTCTCTCCCATGTCATTGATCTTATGACTTATGTCTTCTTTCTTTTATCTCGATCATGCACGCGCGCACACACACACATCCCACGTATACATGTATACCTCTCACACATGCACGTTCAAGGCCTCTATGTCTCCATAGTAGTTAATTACCCTCAATCCTAATGCCACATCGAATCGTTCTCCTCTTTTGTGCACATAACTTCCTCCTGGATGGGTAAAACACACACTCACACTTAACAATCTCCTTCTAGCTACCCCCCCGCCTCTCACTCTTCCCCTATATCCACGAAACCAATAAGACCATCCCTTTGTTTAATTCCCGCCTACATGCACCATCGATATATAGTAGTCTTCCTCGGTGTCTCTCGAACAAACACGTTCTCTCGATGTCGACTCCTCTCACGCGCACACACCTTCTCTTCCCTCTCTACGGACATTTTCTCTCTCGCACCCCATCGTTGGTGGCCTCTGCCATACACATCACCTCTCTATGATGAAGCCATGCACACTTAAATTACATCCGCCACAGAGGACCCCGCGACACACATACACACACACGCACACACACACGCGCGCGCGCACGCACCCCCCCACACACACACTAAGACTCCATCTCTCTCTCACACACACACAAACACACACACGCACACACCCCCCCACACACACTAAGACTCCATCTCTCTCTCTCTCACACACACACACAAAGTAAGACTCCATCTCTCTCTCACTCACACACACACACCCCACACACACACACACTAAGACTCCATCTCACACACACATGCTCTAGACGGAGCATTTGTTCCTACCACCCTTCATCGAACCTTACCCGTATGATAAACAATCACCTTTATTTACTTGCATAACATGGACAAATTCCACTTTACTTTAGTAGTCAGCAAACTTATCATCTGTACCCTTATAAAAAATGAGTTGGCGGTGATGGTGTGCCTGCCATCTTGTAATACAGACCGTATGATCTATATCTGAGGATAGAAAGCAAACTATGATAATTTTACAAAAGATACCCGCACCTCTCTCCACATCATTATCTCCCGCAACCTCATTGCTCGGTAATTAAAAAAGGAATAAGTCTCTGGAACAATCTAGCATGCATGGTGGCCACTGCCGCCTGCCAGCGCCGTCCATCCCCATGCCTCCGCCCATTCCGACCACCAGTCACCACCACGCTCCACTCCTCCTCGCCTTATCTCTCATCTTTCATTTTTTCAATGACATTCTCGAGATACCAGTTTTCCGATAAAATTCTCGAGATATCATTAGTTTTTACACATGGGATTACTCCTGCATGGGTCAATCACAACAGGTGTTTTGTAAAAAAATGCATATTGATGTTCCATGCAATGCACGAGAATCTTGCTTGTAATTATATAACACAAATCACGAGCAGGAAGTGACATTTTTTGACACAACCACGTTAACATGGCCACGTAAATCACTAGCTAAAGTAAATACCATTACACTTATATCCCGATGCAAAAGGTTGAGTACATGTCCGAAGAGTAGAGTCGCACACACGCACTCTATCTCTCAGACTCTCTCTCTCTCACACACACCAGTTATGTGACGCCCACTTAAGCAGACACGTATGTTACAATTTGTGCACCCGCGGGTACACGTGATGCTGCGCATTTATTTAAGCTGGAAGGTGAACCCAAACAGTAGCTGCATTCATTCCCCTCCCTCCGCCTCTTCTCTGGTCGCCGTTGCCCGGTAGCCATGGGCCGGCCGAAGGTAACAACATACGCCATACTCCCGCCAGAGCGGCACTTTAATATGGAAATTTTAGTCGTCATGCATGCATCTTTTTGTGCTAGCACTCCTATATAAGGGTTGACCGGTCGCTTCCTGCAGACGTGCGCGGGCTGTGTAAGAGGAAGGAGAAGGGAAGCGGGCTGTGGAGTAACATTTTTTACCACAATTTCTTAGGAAACTGAGTGCAATAATTGAGTAATTTTGCAAACTACCAGTACTACACCTGAAACGGTTCAAAACCTATACTCTCTTGCCAGCGCGCGCTTCCCGCGTGAAACGGTCAGCGTCGCCCTAGAGCGTCAGTGCCGCATTAATGCCCGGCCAGAGCGGAGGCGACCTCTCACTGGCGCCGGCTTTGAGGTGGTGCGATGACCGAGAGAGCGCCGCTTCCCGGTGCACGCGACTGCTCCGTGTCAAGACTGGCCATAGGCCCTGTTTGGATCCATGGGTTAGAGTTAGTTTGAGCTAGTTGGGGCTCAAATAGCCCTAAAGTATCGAAGCATGAGGGTTTAAATTGGAGCAAGTTGCACCGAACCCACCAAAAAAACCTATCCCACCCAAGAGGTGCTAACTGGAAATAGTTCTCATTGGGACCACTGAAAAATCACTTTTATCTCTCCATGAAGTGCATTTATTGTCAATCGAACCCTGTCACCCAAACACCTATTTGGCTACAGTTAGTTCAGGGTTAGTCATGAGTTAGTCTAACCTCTAGCTAAGTTAGAGTATCAAACAGGAGCAGTATAGGACATGCAAGTTGCTCAAAGCATACAGGCAAATTCGTACGTGAAAGGATTTTTTTTCTTTTTGAAAACGGCACGTGAAAGGAATTTTTTTAAGAATGCTCTTGGCATGTCGCTAACATATGATAGTTAACCGACCTCAATAGACGGCAGAAACGCTAGCCCGCCGCACTTTGATAGAGACGAGGAGGGAGAAGCGATACAGGCTGCTGGATTACTAGAGATAGGTGTCGCACGGAAGCCAAGAAATATGGTTATAGCGTGGGTTAGCCATGTACTATTATGATGTAACTACACTGGGCTGTCGTGTTTCGTACTCTTCCAGTCCACTATGGAGATGATTGGTTAATTTTATATCGCTGAATAATATTAAATATTATGAGTGCAGACACTCCACCACGAGGTTCCTTGCTCCTTCTCGGTCGTCTGGAATCTATGTTCTTACACTCTATTTTTTTACGTGAGCTTTGTTCATCCTTTTGCCAATACGCGAGACATATAGCATCAAGGTGCACGTGTTATGCAAGGATCGTTCCATCTATATGAAGAACACGTGGGACTGGAACTACGAGACGGACATGTACCTAGGAGTGGACGTACGAACCTGAGTAATGTAGTGCAGTAAGTGAAGTAGAAAGGCACAAATGGTATGAACATGCGTGGCATATAGGGTGTGTTTGGTTGCGTTCTCGTCTTAGCATATGAAAGCACAAGTGCTCCCTAGGTGGTTTTGATAATTGATGACAACATATCTCTTGTTGGACTAACGTTTCTATCTAGCATGTTATAGATAAGTTCAACAATGGAGTGGCATGGACTAAAGATTGTGGGAACTCCTTCAAGATGCTAAGGACAAAGGATTGGCTCAAGCTCAAAAGCTCAAGACTCTTCATTTTACATTTAAGTGATCCAAGATCACATTGAGTCTTTAGGAAAAGCCAATACTATCAAGGAGGGATGAGGTGTTGCTTAATGAGCCTCTTGCTTCATGTGCTTAGTGATATACTCCAAAACCCTCAGCTACTTTCCCACTTCCACATATGACCTAAACCCTAAGCCAAACTCGGTCCTACCGATTCTTCCTATCCGGCACCACCGAGTTTCACTTGTCATAAGCCACTGCCAAACCCTAATCAGTTCAGTCTCACCGATGGGATCTCGGTCTCACCGAGATGGGCTTGCAAACTCTCTGTTACCCATTGCAATATTCTCGGTCCCACCGAGATATGCAATCGGTTCCACCGAGTTTGCTTGGCCAAATCTCAGTTTCACTTATTACCCAAATCGGTCCCACCGAGTTTGAGTAATCGGTCAAAACGAGTTTTGGATTTACCCTAACCCTAGCACATTGGTCCCACCGAGTTGATCCAGTCAGTCCCACCGAAATCTCTAACGGTCACTAGGTTTGCCTTTTCGGTCCGACCGAGTTTGTGATTCGGTCCCACCGAGATTGGAAAACTGTGTGTAACGGTTGGATTTTGTGTGGAGGCTATATATACCCCTCCACCTCCTCTTCATTCGATGAGAGAGCCATCAGAACGCATACACCATTCCAACTCATATGTTCTGAGAGAGAATCACCTACTCATGTGTTGAGACCAAGATATTCCATTCCTACCATATGAATCTTGATCTCTAGCCTTCCCAAGTTTCTTTCCACTCAAATCTTCTTTCCACCAAATCCAAATCCTATGAGAGAGAGTTGAGTGTTGGGGAGACTATCATTTGAAGCACAAGAGCAAGGAGTTCATTACCTACACACCATTTGTTACTTCTTGGAGAGTGGTGTCTCCTAGATTGGCTAGGTGTCACTTGGGAGCCTCCAACAAGATTGTGGAGTTGAACCAAGGAGTTTGTAAGGGCAAGGAGATCGCCTACTTCGTGAAGATCTACCGCTGGTGAGGCAAGTCCTGTGTGGGCGATGGCCATGGTGGGATAGACAAGGTTGCTTCTTCGTGGACCCTTTGTGGGTGGTTGCTTCTTCATGGACCCTTCGTGGGTGGAGCCCTGTGTGGACTCTCGCAACCGTTACCCTTGGGTGGAGCCCTGTGTGGACTCACGCAACCGTTACCCTTTGTGGGTTGAAGTCTCCATCAACGTGGATGTAGGATAGCACCACCTATCCGAAGCACGGGAAAAACATCCGTGTCTCAAATTGCGTTTGATCTCTCCAAACCCTTCCCTTTACATTCTTGCAAGTTGCATGCTTTACATTCCGCTGCTCATATACTCTTTGCATGCTTGCTTGATATGTATTGTGTGTTGAAATTGTGCCTAAACTTCACTTAAACCGAAAAAGCTTAAAAATTGCAACTTTAGCATTAAGTGTCTAATCCCCCCCTTCTAGACACATCTACTTCTAGATCCTACAAGTGGTATCAGAGCTTTGGTCTCCATTGCCTTGGTTTAATCACCATTGGAGGAAGATGGATGTGTCTACATTAGGGAGTCTTAGACATAGAGTGCCTATTCTTGATGGAGAGTATTTTCATGAGTGGAAAAATGAGATGCTTGTAATCTTCAATCAATATCATTTGAACAAGTACATTGCTAGCCCTTGTGCATCTCATATTGATCCTTTGCATCCTACCCTGATGAAGATATTGACATGATTCGCAATCTTAGAACTATTGAGCTCATCATTAGAGGATTGCCCAAAAACTTGATTGCTAGTTTGCCTACTCAAAATTGTGCCTATACTATATGGAAATTTCTTGAGGAACGATTTCCCGATCATTCCTTGAAAACTTTGGATGAAATTCTCCATAAATCTATTGCCTTGAGTAAGATGAACTCTAGTGATCCTAGTTTTGGTAAATGTCTATTTGAACTTACCAATCTTAAGCATGCTAAAGGAGATGTTGGAATCATTAATGATATCATATTCAAAACTATAAGAATTCATAAAAGTGACCACTTTGATGATCATTTATCTAATGAATTACCCTCTCTAGGAAATGATGAGTCACAAGATCATGATGAACATGAATATTATGATGATGATGACAGTGACTTCGATCTTGATGATGCAATGAGACATTTTGGTCTTATGGCAAATCTTCGGGGATATGAATCAGGAGGAAAGGAATGGGTTCTTGATAGTGGATGTACTGATCGTATGACCGGAGATGAAGAGATGTTTCGTGAGCTTGCTGAAAATGACGGCCCTTGAAAATATGTCACCTTTGGTGATAATTCAAAGGGTAAAGTGGTTAGCCTTGGTAAGGTGGCCATCTCACATGATAGTTCCATTCAAAATGTCATGCTCATTGAATCTCTTGGCTACAACTTACTTTCAGTATCTAGACTTGCTGATTTCGGTTTGAATGTCCTATTTACTAAAGTAGATTGCAAAGTATTTCGTCGAGACAACCATAAAATGGTCTTTACGGGTATGCGTAGAGGTGATCTTTACATTGTCGATTTCTCTAAAAAGGCACAACCTAAAACTTGCTTTGTTGCTAAATCCTCAAAAGGTTGGTTGTGGCATAGACGACTAGGTCACGTTGGCATGAGAAACCTTGACAAGCTTATTAAAGGAAATCATATCCTTGGAGTCAATGATGTCATATTTGATAAGGATAGACTTTGCAGTGCGTGTCAAGCAGGTAAACAGGTTGGAGGAAGACATCCCGTGAAGAACATCATGACCACAAGGAGGCCACTCGAGCTACTTCACATGGATCTTTTTGGTCCCAATGCCTACAAGAGTCTCGGTGGAAATTCTTTTGGTCTAGTTATAGTTGATGATTTTTCAAGATTTACGTGGGTGTTCTTTCTTAATGACAAGTCGCAGGTCCAGAAGATCTTCAGAAACTTCGCTAGGAAGGCCCAAAATCAGTTTGATGTGAAGATCAAGAAGGTTCGAAGTGACAACGGAACGGAGTTTAAGAACGCAAATGTGGACACCTTTCTTGACGAAGAAGGGATTTCACACGAGTTCTCGGCTACGTACACACCTTAACAAAATGGAGTTGTTGAGAGGAAGAACCGGACGCTCATCGAAATGGCAAGAACGATGCTTGATGAATACAAGACGCCAAAGCACTTTTGGGCAGAAGCGGTTGAGACAGCTTGTCACGCAACAAATCGCCTATATCTTCACAAGCTACTCGGCAAGACGGCATACGAGCTTCTCACCAGTAACAAACCCCAAGTTGGATACTTTCGAGTATTCGGCTCAAAGTGCTACATTCTTGATAAGCATCGTCGTTCAAAGTTTGCTCCCAAATCTCATGAAGGTTTTCTACTTGGTTATGGCTCAAACTCTCACACTTACCGTGTCTACAACAATTTCACCCGAAAGGTTGAAGAGACGGTAGATGTGAAGTTTGATGAATCTAATGGCTCGCAAGTAGAGCAATTGCCAATTGATGTAGGAGACAAAGACCCTTCAGAAGCAATTCAAGACTTGTCCATTGGCAAAATTCGTCCAACGGAGGTGAAGGAGAGTACTTCATCCATCCAAGTGGAAGCTTCTACTTCACGACAAGGTGAACCAAGAATCGACACGGAAGCATCCACAAGTGGGACACACCAAGATGAAGAAAACGAGGAAGTATGTCAAGATGAACATCAACAACCTCCTTCTCCACCACGACAAGAGAACGACGATGTCAACAATGAAGAAGGCCAAGAAGAAGAACAAGATGAAGAAGATGATCAACGAAGACCCAAGCAAAAGCTCTCACGAGTTCGAGCAAGAATTGCCAAAGATCATCCCATCGAGCAAATCCTCAATGATATACAAACCGGGAGAATCACTCGCTCAAAAACTCGTTTAGCTAACTTTTGTGAAAACTATTCATTCATCTCTAGCATTGAACCTATGAAGGTTGAAGAAGCATTGGAAGATCCGGATTGGATAAACGCTATGCATGAAGAGCTACATAACTTTGAGAGAAACCAAGTTTGGACATTGGTCGAGAAGCCCGACAACAACCACAACATCATTGGTACCAAATGGGTGTTCCGCAACAAGCAAGATGAAGATGGACAAGTGGTTCGCAACAAAGCACGTCTCGTCGCCCAAGGGTACACACAAGTCGAAGGTATGGACTATGGTGAGACGTATGCTCCCGTTGCTAGACTTGAGTCCATTCGCATCTTACTTGCCTATGCTAATCACCATAATATCACCCTGTACCAAATGGACATTAAAAGTGCTTTTCTAAATGGTGAAATAGAGGAGGAAGTTTATGTCAAACAACCTCCCGGCTTTATCAATCCTAAGAAACCAAATCATGTTTACAAACTTCACAAAGCTCTTTATGGTCTTAAACAAGCTCCTAGAGCATGGTATAAGTGCTTGACCAAGTTACTTACTACAAGTGGTTTTGAAATTGGTAAAATTGACTCTACTCTTTTTACTAAAAGGGTTAATGGAGAACTATTTGTATGCCAAATTTATGTTGATGATATCATATTTGGTTCAACTAACCCTCTCTTTAGTGAAAAGTTTGGAAAGCTAATGTCAGAGAAGTTTGAGATGTCTATGATGAGTGAACTCAAATTCTTTCTCGGGTTGCAAATCAAGCAAACTAAGGAAGGTACATTTGTCTCTCAAACAAAGTACACCAAGGACTTATTCAAGAAGTTCAATATGAAAGAATGCAAAGGTATGTCTACACCCATGCCTACTAGTGGACATAATGATTTAACCAAAGATGGTGAACCGGTTGATCAAAAGGTTTATCGCTCTATGATTGGTTCATTGTTATACCTATGTGCTTCACGTCCCGATATTATGCTAAGTGTGTGCATGTGTGCACGATATCAAGCTGCTCCTAAAGATTGTCATCTTAAGGCTGTGAAAAGGATAGTGAGATATTTAATCCATACACCAAATTTTGGCATTTGGTATCCTAAGAGGTCTTCTTTTGATCTTGTTGGCTATTATGACTCGTATTATGTCGGAGACAAGGTTGATAGAGAGTCCACTTTGGGTACTTGTCAATTTCTTGGTAGATCTCTTGTGTCTTGGTCTTCCAAGAAACAAAACTCGGTATCCTTATCCACCGCCGAAGCGGAATACATTGCCGCTGGTTCATGTTGTGCTCAATTACTTTGGATGACCCAAACTCTTAAAGATTATGGGATTTATGTGAAACATGTTCCACTGCTTTGTGACAATGAAAGTGCTATCAAAATTGGTCATAATCCTGTACAACATTCTCGAACTAAGCATATTGAAGTTCGTCATCATTTCATTCGAGATCATGTTGCTAAGGGTGACATCAATCTTAAACATGTTCGCACCGACAAGCAATTAGCGGATATATTCACTAAACCACTTGATGAGAAAGTGTTTTGCAGGTTGAGAGGAGAATTGAACATCATTGATGCTTCGAACTTGGAGTAGAAACTCCATTGGATACATGCAAGACATGAGCTTATGACTAATCCATGATATATCTCTTATGATAACTATTTTATGTCTTGGATATATTTGCACCTTGCATGTTGCCTAACCCATGTAGGTGCTTGGTTGAATCTAATTCCATGAGATTGCGACTTACTCACATCTTGAGCAATCTCTACAAGACCAAGACTCTACACAATAGTGGTTTAAGACAAGGAAGCACAAAACCATTCAAACATATCCTTTGACAAATTCTATGTTAACCTTCATGATTGTCATTTTTGGATACACAAGTGCTCTTCCTTGCAAGAACTAACCCATGTAGGTAGATGAACTCAAACTCCAAGTGGTGCTCCCAACTCTTGATGAGCTACATCAACCTTGAGCACCCACACAAGTTCAACTACATGAGCAAGAACCACACCACCACCCAAGGTATGCTATTCCATCTTAGAGAAGCTTTACTCCAAGACATGAGTCAAAGCCACTTAACAAGACAAGAATACATCAAGATGCTTAAACGAAAAATGGTAACCCCATTTTGAGCTTAAAATGATGAGTATGACCTACGATCAAGTGTCCTCACTTGACTCCTAAGTCAATATACTCTAACATAGGTGACTGTCACCGCCCAATTCTAGATGAAGTTCTCTTGTGTTCTTTTATGAGTTATTGCATTTGTCCCTTGCATATTTGTTTCCTTCTTTTTCAAACAAAAAAAACTTCATCTAGAAACTTTCACTCTTTTCTTTTTGATTTTCGTTCTGCATATTTCTGCATCAAATTCCTTGCAAATCTTTCAGCTAATTCATTGCAAATCCTTGTGAGATCTTACTTGACTAGTGAGCTGAGGTGACAAGTGTTTTTCTCTATGATGAACTCGGTTTCACCGAATTTCCATTTTCGGTCCAACCGAATCCCTTTGGTACTACCGAAACATGCCACTCGGTGCCACCGATTTCGCAACAGGAAAAACAGTTTGCCACATATTCTATATTTCTTCTGATCCAGCTCCACTCAATGAATCTTGTCCTCTACAAGCATCACAGTTTTATTCCCTGCTTTGTACTGAATCTCAAGGACCAAACCTATTCGACGGATTCCAGGAAAAACCTTCTTGGAAATTGATGTCAAAGGGGGAGAGAGAGAGATCACATCAAAGCTTATCATCAGGGAGAGAGAGATCACATCAAAAGCTTATCACCTACAAAGGAGAGAAAGTACTAAGGGGGAGAGAATACTCAAGGATCCCATATATTAAGGGGGAGAAAGAAATCTCCAAGGGGGAGAGAATACTCAAGGATCCCAGATGCTTGATGTTCAAGAGGAGAGATGCCACATGTCTTTTTGGGGGAAAGACATGTTCATATGAACTCATTTGAATTAAGTTCTATTCATATCTTTCAGCTCTGATTTTCTGTTTCCTATCTTCTCCCAATATCCCATGTAAGATTCAGGGGGATCAAGACACCTAAGGGAAAGAAATCAGTCAAATTCATTGCATATCTTTATTCTTGGGGACATGTTGAATTCAATGTGGTACCCTGTACTCACTCTCTACATGTCATCCCAGTCTTGGTATTTTTGTGGTTTCTTTTGTTTGCTCTGGCTAGTGGACGTACCTGTGTTATCTAACCTTTTTTGTGCAGGTTCATTCCATCCTAAGCCAACTCAAGACCACAAGGTAAGTATATGCATCAAAATCATGAGTATGAGGAGTTCTTGCTTATGTACATACTGTTTGCAAGAAGGACTCATGAGCATGAAGGTATTTTCCTTGATAATCCTTTGTTCTGATGCATATGGCCAAGATGCATGTAACACATTGCCTACTCTGTCATGGTTATGCTCTCACATATCTCTATATTTCATATTTACATGAGTGCATACATGTAGGGGGAGCCTATGCTTGTTACATGTCCTTCCAAAGCTTTACTTGCTGTTCTTTATATATTTATCTAAAGCTTTGATGTATGTTGCCATCAATTACCAAAAAGGGGGAGATTGAAAGCACAAGTGCTCCCTAGGTGGTTTTGATAATTGATGACAACATATCTCTTGTTGGACTAACGTTTCTATCTAGCATGTTTCAGATAAGTTCAACAATGGAGTGGCATGGACTAAAGGTTGTGGGAACTCCTTCAAGATGCTAAGGATAAAGGATTGGCTCAAGCTCAAAAGCTCAAGACTCTTCATTTTACATTTTAGTGATCCAAGATCACATTGAGTCTTTAGGAAAAGCCAATACTATCAAGGAGGGATGAGGTTTTGCTTAATGAGCCTCTTGCTTCATGTGCTTAGTGATATACTCCAAAACCCTCAGCTACTTTCCCACTTCCACATATGACCTAAACCCTAAGCCAAACTCGGTCCTACCGATTCTTCCTATCCGGCGCCACCGAGTTTCACTTGTCATAAGCCACTGCCAAACCCTAATCAGTTCGGTCTCACCGATGGGATCTCGGTCTCACAGATGTGGGCTTGCAAACTCTCTGATACCCATTGCAATATTCTCGGTCCCACCGAGATATGCAATCGGTTCCATCGAGTTTGCTTGGCCAAATCTCAGTTTCACTTATTACCCAAATCGGTCCCACCGAGTTTGAGTAATCGGTCAAACTGAGTTTTGGATTTACCCTAACCCTAGCACATCGGTCCCACCGAGTTGATCCAGTCGGTCCCACCAAAATCTCTAACGGTCACTAGGTTTGCCTTTTCGGTCCGACCGAGTTTGTGATTCGGTCCCACCGAGATTGGAAAACTGTGTGTAACGGTTGGATTTTGTGTGGAGGCTATATATACCCCTCCACCTCCTCTTCATTCGATGAGAGAGCCATCAGAACGCATACACCATTCCAACTCATATGTTCTGAGAGAGAATCACCTACTCATGTGTTGAGACCAAGATATTCCATTCCTACCATATGAATCTTGATCTCTAGCCTTCCCAAGTTGCTTTCCACTCAGATCTTCTTTCCACCAAATCCAAATCCTATGAGAGAGAGTTGAGTGTTGGGGAGACTATCATTTGAAGCACAAGAGCAAGGAGTTCATTACCTACATACCATTTGTTACTTCTTGGAGAGTGGTGTCTCCTAGATTGGCTAAGCGTCACTTGGGAGCCTCCGACAAGATTGTGGAGTTGAACCAAGGAGTTTGTAAGGGCAAGGAGATCGCCTACTTCGTGAAGATCTACCGCTGGTGAGGCAAGTCCTGTGTGGGCGATGGCCATGGTGGGATAGACAAGGTTGCTTCTTCGTGGACCCTTTGTGGGTGGTTGCTTCTTCGTGGACCCTTCGTGGGTGGAGCCCTGTGTGGACTCTCGCAACCGTTACCCTTGGGTGGAGCCCTGTGTGGACTCGCGCAACCGTTACCCTTCGTGGGTTGAAGTCTCCATCAACGTGGATGTAGGATAGCACCACCTATCCGAACCACGGGAAAAACATTTGTGTCTCAAATTGCGTTTGATCTCTCCAAACCCTTCCCTTTACATTCTTGCAAGTTGCATGCTTTACATTCCGCTGCTCATATACTCTTTGCATGCTTGCTTGATATGTATTGTGTGTTGAAATTGTGCCTAAACTTCACTTAAACCGAAAAAGCTTAAAAATTGCAACTTTAGCATTAAGTGTCTAATCCCCCCCCATTCTAGACACATCTACTTCTAGATCCTACAGCATAGTTGTTCCCTCTTCATGCATGCTCAACTCAACACCCCTCTTCATGCATGCTCTCTTCATGCATGCTTCTAGTGTATTTGTGCTAAACTAGTGTGGACTCATGCACTCTCCATACACTCTACCAAACACCCAAAAGTAGGTCGAGAAGGGAACTCTTGGGCGGCATTTGTCTCTTACTACGTACTACCACTAAATGTTGTACGTGCAATGCACGGTGATGTTATAGAGTACGTGCCTAAATACTCTACTACTACTATATTAGTTGGAGGAACATATTAACTTTTATATTTGTTTACGTGTATGCCCAGAGACCTTCCAACTAGACGTGTCTTTCTCTCCAGGTCGCACTTTGTATCGTTCATACCACTAAGTACTACTACGTGTGGTCTCCGACCCAGAAGTGGAAGAAGTGGAGACGCTCTACCACGCTATTTTTTTACGCTGGGCTCTACCATGCTGTTCATGTCCCACTCCTTTCGCTGACGTGTGGGACATCCTGCACGTACTGTGTTTGGCACCCTTCGTCATAAGAGTTGAAACGCTAGCATTCATCACAAATAAAAAATAATTATAAATCGTCAGTGATACTATTTTTTACGAACCAATCAGCAGTGATACTATACCACGCGGTTTCCTTGCTCCTTGATATCGGAAAGAATACTTCCGTTCGCCAACATGTGGGACGTCGACCATCCTGGTCCACTTGCCATGCACGCAGAACTCCAAGGGAGAGTCACCCAGGTCGTCGCGCCGCAGTAACAATGACTAATGAGCCGTCAAATCACAGGCCCACTTCCCACTTTGAAGTTGCTCGGACGAAGGAACCATCATGACTTCGTTGAATTCTGCTTCTTAAAGAAAACTACTGTACCAGCAGTACTGCTAGCTACAGTAGTTACTCCAACAGAGGCCTCCTTTCGTTCATAGGATAGGAATATGAAAATCATAGGAAGTGACATGACATGCATCTCAATTCCTATAGAGAAAGAGATGCCATTTGATGCTTAGGATAGGAATTTTTCCATTTAGTCTAGGCTAATGTACTGGTAATTTTCTCTAAAAACTACAGTAGTAACTAGTAGTATTGGTACATGCTCGTACTCAGACACAGACACACACACTAACTACTAGTACTACTACTTCTCACATGCTGGCAAGACGCCGTCGTTCTCCTTCCCGGGTTTGTCGGCGACACCCCACCGTGCTTGGATCTTCGCCGACCTCTCCGCAGCAGCGCGTGCTTCCTTTTCTTTCTTGCGGCGGCGGGCCTCTCTTTTCTTGAGTGCTTTCTGACTTTTCCGCTCCCTCTGTGCGGATTTGGCCGCCTCTTGCTCTACCGCCCATTCGGCCTTGGCATCTTCAAATTCCTCGCACATAGTTGTGAGGTCGCGAGCGGCAATGAACTCGGCACGGTGGGATGCCATCGCTTCCCTACCATTTTGTGTGCGGTCGTGGGCGGCGAGGAACTCGGCGCGGCCGGATGCCATCACTGCCTTACCGGTTAGTGTGCAGCGCGGTGGCTTGAACGACGCTTGGTGAGAGCTCTCGGGTGGACTGGCCGGAGAACCGTATAGTGCATTGGTTTGTCAAGAGCTCAAGGATAGAAGACGAAGCAAATTTGGATTCCCCTTCAATCCTGGTCATTTATTACCGAGCAAAATGCATTGGCGGTCATCGAACTTGTCTTGATAGCTCACTTTGATCATTGTATACGAGATATAGTGATTATACGGTCACTGGCTCAGCGTATAGCTCCGTATTTGTCTGGTTGACCAGTCAAACAGTTCGCATGCGCCTCGTCAGCTCGTGTTCTTTATCTATCTACGCGGGCCTACCTGTCAATGGAGAAAGAAATACTGTAAAAACCAAAATTATGCTGGAGTCCGGACCACTTCCGGAGACCGCTCTCACCGCCCTGGCCCCTCAAGACGCCAGCTGCCCGCCGCATGCATGCATAGCAAGTAGTACTCCTTATGTGGAGGAGAGAGAGGCATTGACAAAGTCAAGGAGTGGGCTCTGCAAGAGCCCATCTCTACACATGCTGCTAGGTATAAAAAATAATTCTAAAAAAAGGCATAAAAACAATTGTGTCTTAAAAAAGAAAGGTAAAAAACATTTGAGAGGAAATAGATAGAGAGAAAGTGAGAAAAAGCTGTAACCTGGGCATTACATGAGGAAGGAGGGAGTGGTGCACATGCCAAGTTCACTGGGCTGCCGTGTTTCACACTCCTCCGTCGTAATTGTCGGTGTACAAAAAGGGGGGTACACTTTTCGTAACCCTATGACTGTGCACGGGCAGTCTGAGCCACGGGCGCCGCCACGCCGAGCACGGCAAGGGAGGTAAACCAAGGTAAGGCCGGAGCTGAAGAGGAGTAGAACGACGCCAAGACCAAGACCACAAAGAGCAAAGGGAACAAAGCAGACCCCCCCCCCCGGCAAGATCCTTGCCGGGGGACAGCTTTAGCTCGCCCGGCAAGATCCTTGCCGTGGCAGCTCGCCCCACACCTACAGAGCGAGGTCACCCTTGAGTCCACTGCCCCATGGGGCAAGGATTCGGGAGACATCCCCGTGGTGGCATGCAGATCTTTGTGAAGACATTCAAAACCAGATGCCCACTTAAGAAGGTGATGACCCTTGGCGGGATTCCAGCCAAGAAGGACCACAAGGCCCCCGGCAAGAGCCTTGCCGGGGATGACAGCGAGCGCCATGGCAAGACCCTTGCCGGGGCCCCGGCAAGGCCCTTGCCAAGGACACCCGTGGGGCCACCATCAGGCCCGCACCAGTCGCGCCCCCACCGCCGTTCGCATGCAGCTGCCGACCCAACCAGTTGGGTAGGCACCTGCGTGGCGGCGTGCAGCTCTTCATGGAGACCCACCACTACGCCACCTCAGCTGCTTGCCTGCCTACATGGCACCACAAGCACCGCTGGCCAGGGCGCGTGTCAACTCAAGAGGGAGCGGAGACGGACGGGACAGGGCTCTCCCCCGTCCCCGATAAAGCAAGGACACCTAAGCAAGGCGCATTAAATGCGCCTTGTCATGTAATGCGAGGGATAACCTCGCATTACTGTACCCTTTCCACCTCCTGTGTGCCACTGTGACAGCCCCTTCCCTATAAAAGGAGGCCCGAGGCGACCAGGAGGAGGATTCAGCTTTTTGGAGCTCCTCACGCCCCATAGCTAGCTCAAGAACACAGATATACAATCCACCAAAGCAGGAGTAGGGTTTTACGCATCCTCGCGGCCCGAACCTGGATAAAGGAACCATGTGCTATCTGTTTGATCCGCTCTTCTCATGACCCCCGCGCCCCGCAACCGTAGTAGGGATTCTTGTGATCCCATAGGTGTCGTTTCCCACCGACATCTTTGGCGTGCCAGGTAGGGGGCAGCGCAGTTGTGAGAATCGGCTTTAGCAGTTAGTTCGACGCTCCGTCATCATCATGGCGCCCAAGAAGAATACGACGGTGGCGGTTGACCCGTCGGAAGCCGGACATCCCGTCCCGACGCGGGCAAGCAGCGGACCGGTCGCGGAAAGGACCCGGTGCGCCGTTCGCGAACACAAACACCGTCCCAGCAGCCGAAGTTTGGGAGGCGGCGATGTTCGTGCGCCTGGCAATAGGCTGCATGCCGCCAAATCCAAAGATGGAGCCAGGCCCCCCGCGGGAGGCGCGGGGCCTTCCAGGATCGCTGCCACCCCGCCCGAGGGCGACGCGAGGGCTTCCCAGACTCCCACGCCGGTGCCGACGGCGCGCTCCTCTCAAGCGGCGCACGACGAACGGCATCATCACTCCGAAGACCCCAGGCGTCGCCGTGGGAAGAGCCTCGAGTGCCCCTCCCGGGATGTAGAAGACCTACCAGCTCGCCGAGGCGCTGGCAAAGATGGCATGCGACCGCAGGGTCGTGGCAGAGCTCCTTCTGAAATGGTCAGAAGTCGAAGCGCGTCGTGATCCGTGCAGGTTTCGCCGCCACCAACGCCAGCAGAAGCCCTGGCGCGCGCGCAGTTGCTCCTCAATTTCCCTCCCACTACGGGGAAACTCGACGAATGGAGAGCCACAATCCGAAGCCTTGTTGCGGTGGCCAACAAAGACGAACCGAGCCCGGTGGAGCCCCCGGGTCGACGTTCCGACGGAGTCCCACGCACCAGTGGCAGGAGAGCCGGCGGCGCTGCGACCATGGTGCACTCGCCCCCTCCTCGCCCGGCGCCGTGGACGCCAGCCCGTTGAGACATCACGGGCGACGAAATCTCCATAGCGTCGTCCGACCCGCGGACCCACTGTGACCAGCGCCGAGTCCTTCAGGAACGAGAACATGAAGACGCTCGAACCAGTATCGAGCGCCGGCGCGGAGCGCGCCACCAATCAAACAGGCGAGCAGGGCCTGCTGTGGACCACCCGGCACCGGAGAACCCTGGAGGCCTACCTTACGAGGTAGGCTGTCCGGCTTTTACCCATGAGCTGCGGCAGTTCCAATGGCCCACTCACCGCACTTTCAAACCTGACGTGGGCGAAAAGTACAGCGGCAAGACTCACCCGTCCGAGTTCCTCAGCATTTACACCATTGCGATGCAAGCTGCCGGAGCCCGCGACGATAAGGTGCTTGCGAATTACTTTCCGTTGGCTCTTAA
The DNA here is from genome assembly GCF_056163025.1 of Triticum urartu. Taxonomy (NCBI): domain Eukaryota; kingdom Viridiplantae; phylum Streptophyta; class Magnoliopsida; order Poales; family Poaceae; genus Triticum; species Triticum urartu. The sequence continues at coordinate 116,811,565 of NC_141876.1, read as the reverse complement.
ACCCAACGCCATGTCATGGTTGATGCACTTGCTGGTAGACTCCATTTCCTCCTGGTCGGATTTGTGCCATGAGTTTGTGGGCGCCTTTACTGGAGGCCACCAAGCCCATGGCCAGGCGAGTGACCGGCACGTCATTCCCCAGAAGGGAGGCGAGAGTCTCCGCAAGTATATACAGAGGTTCAGCCGGATACAGTACAATATCCCTGATGTTCACCCTGCCGCCATCATCAGCGTGTTCCATCAGAACGTGCGTAACCGCAAGATGCATGAAGAGCTGGCAATGAACAAGGTGAAAGATGTAGCAGAACTTTATGTTCTTGCTGACAGATGTGCCCGGGCTGAAGAGGGAAGGAAGTACCCCGGCGAAGATGCCGGCGTGGAAACCGACTCCTCAGATGAGGATACTGCCGCCCCGGCGAAGAAAGGCCGGCGCTGCAACAGGAAGCGCAAAGGAAAAGCCGTCCTTGCCGTCGAGGGATCTAATGACACCGGCTCCACCAAGAAAACCAAGGCAGATGACCCCGGCAAGGAAATTGCCGGATGTGTCGCCTGCCAGGCCTTGGCGGCTACCGAGAAGTCAGGAAACTCCAACAAGCGGTACTGCAAGATCCATCGCACCAAAGGCCATGCTCTCCAAGACTGCCGTCAGGTTGAGCTCCTCGCTGAGAAGTAGAGGGCCGAATATGGGAGGCGGGACAAGGAGAAGGGCCAAGACGGTGCTGAGGGGTCCGGCAAGAAGCGTGACGGCCAGGCGGGCCGTCGCGGCAAGGATAAACAACAGGAGAGGCCCGCCCGGGGCCGTGACAGAAAGCCAGAAGACGACGATCACGAAGAGGACGATGAGTCCGGCGACCAAGAGTTTCAGAAAGCTACAGAGGCCATGTGCGTCGACGACGGCGCCTCACTGCATACCTCTCATCGCCGGCTTAAACAGTGGGCGCGAGAGATTACCGCGGCAGAGCCGTCGTTTGATGCCCAAAGGTCGCTGAAGTGGTCCAGCACACCTATCATTTTTGACACTGAGGATCACCCTGATCGCACTACTGCGGTCGGGTGCTTGCCGTTGTTGGTTTCACCAACGATACGCAACCTCAAGGTGACAAAGATGCTAGTCGATGGCGGGGCCGGTCTGAATTTGATCTCGCCTGCCGTGATCGAGAAGCTGCAGATTCCTGACGGAGACCTCAAAGAGACGGGTATGTTTCAAGGGGTCAACCCGGGAAGAAGCCAACCCAAGGGAAAGTTCACGCTGCCCGTGACTTTTGGAAGCGACCTGAACTACAGGACAGAGAGGATCGTGTTTGATGTTGCCAAGATCCCCTTGCCCTACAACGGGATCCTTGGCCGCCCAGCACTGGCCAAGTTCATGGCAGCGTCACACTACGCCTACAACACCCTGAAGATGCCAGGACCTGTGACGATCATCAACAGCCCCTCCGATAAGAAAGTTGCGCTGATTTGCGCTGACGAACTATACCAGCAAGCAGTTGCAGCAGCTGCCGCCACTAGGGCACTTCCTCCTGCCGCTGGGGCCCCGGGAGGGAAGAAGAAGAAGAAGGCCGGTGAGACCTCGGACACCCACTCCGGCAAGCGCACCTCTTCGGAGTGTAGCATTGCCGTCGAGGATGTGCCAGAGAGCCCCACCGGCGGAAACAAGAAGTCCAGGGCCACACCACCGGGAACCAAGAAGGTTTATGTCAATGAGGACGGCACGGGAGGAGCTTTTACCATAAGCTCCACCCTTGACGACAAATAGGAAGACGCGCTCGTCACCTTCCTGCGGGCGAATGTCGATGTGTTTGCATGGCAAGCTTCCAACATCCCCGACGTTCCCAGGGAGGTGATTGAGCACCACCTTGCTGTCTGTCCTCATGCGCGGCCCATCAAGCAGAAGGTCAGGAAGCAAGCTTTGGAACGACAAGAGTTCATCACGGAAGAAATCCGGAAACTGGAGGTAGCAGGTTTGGTAAGAGGAGTGCTCCATCCAACGTGGTTGGCCAATCCGGTCGTGGTGCGCAAGGCAAATGGGAAGTGGAGGCTGTGTATTGATTACACAGATATCAATAAGGCTTGTCCTAAAGACCCCTTCCCGTTGCCGCGCATCGACCAGATTGTTGACTCCACAGCTGGGTGTGATCTATTGTCATTCCTCGATGCCTACTCCGGCTACCACCAGATCTTCATGACAAGAGAAGACGAAGAGAAAACAGCATTCATCACCCCATGTGGTACATATTGTTTCATGCGAATGCCTTTCGGGTTGAAGAGTGCTGGTTCGACATTTGCGAGGGCGGTCCAGATTGGTTTTGAACCCCAGCTCCATAGAAATATGGAAGCTTATATGGACGACATAGTGGTCAAAACCAAGGACAGGGCAACCCTCATACCAGATTTGCAAGAGACGTTTGCAAACCTGCGCAAGATCAATCTCAAGCTGAACCCTGAGAAGTGCGTCTTCGGCGTCCTGTCCGGCAAGCTTCTCGGGTTCTTTGTGTCACAGCATGGGATAGAGGCCAATCCGGACAAGATCAGAGCTATAGAGCAGATTGAAGCACCAAGCGAATCAAGGATGTGCGTCGGCTTGCTGGTTGCGTCGCCGCCATGGGCAGGTTCATTTCCAAGTCTGCCGAGTGCGCCCTTCCCTTTTTCAAGATCCTGAAAAAGGCGGGCCCGATGGAGTGGACGCCAGAAGCCGAGGCAGCATTGCAAGATTTGAAGAAATACCTCTCTTCCGTGCCAATACTAGTTGCGCCTAGGCCACAGGAGCCGTTGCTGCTATACCTGGCGGCAACGAACCAGGTGGTCAGCGCCGCACTAGTGGCCCAGAGAGAGGTTGACGTCGAGGTAATGGCAGCAACAGAGCCCGACACCACCAATGTGGAGACGACACAGCCAGTCGAAGTGCCGCCGAAGAAGAAAATGATGCAGCACCCGGTCTACTTTGTTAGCTCCCTCCTGCAGGGGGCTAGATCAAGGTATTCCGGCGTGCAGAAACTGCTCTTCGGCCTTATTATGGCCTCAAGGAAGCTGTGTCACTACTTCCAGGCACACGAGATCACTATCGTCACTCGCCTCCCTCTGCAACGGATATTGCATAATCCAGATTCAACGGGGAGGATTGTGGAATGGGCACTGGAGCTGTCCAGCTTTGGCCTCAAGTTTGAAAGTACTCTGACGATCCAGAGCCGGGTCCTGGCGGAGTTCATCGCAAAGTGGACCGCAACACCTGGCAAAGAAGCCCAAGAGACTGCTCTCCCCGGCAACGAGGCAAGTTGCATTTGGGTCATGTACTTTGATGGAGCTTTCTCCCTACAAGGTGCCGGGGCTGGCGTACTGCTTGTCGCCCCCACCGGAGAGCACCAAGTACGTTATCCAGATGCACTTCCCCAGGGAGGTATCGACAAACAATACGGCAGAGTACGAAGGGCTGCTTGCCGGTCTTAGGATCGCGGCGGACCTCGGAATCAAGAAGCTCATCGTCAGGGGCGACTCGCAGCTTGTCGTCAAGCAAGTCAACAAGGATTACCAGAGCCCGTTGATGAAGGCCTACTTTGATGAAGTGAGAAAGCTGGAAGAGCGTTTCGACAGTATACAGGCTGAATACATTCCCCGAGCGGAGAACGACATCGCCGATTACCTGTCAAAGCGTGCCGCCCTCAAGCTACCTGTGGAACCAGGTACCTTTGTGCTTCAGCTAACTCAGCCATCCGTTGATCCATCAACAGACCAGAACAAGAGGAGGAAATCAGGGCCCGGCAAGTACTTTCCCGCCGAGCTCCCCGGAGCCGCCGGCAAGGATGTTGCCGGCGACGATGAGCCCGCAACGGGACGGCTAGCTCCGGCGGAGCATCAAGCTCTTGCCGTCGAGACAGCCGCCCCAATAGCGGAGGAAAAGCCTTTATTCCTTGTCGTTGAGCCCCAGGCTCCGGCGTGGGCACAGCATACCGTCCGATTCCTCCAGACAGGGGAACTTCCTGAGGAGCAGGAAGAAGCGGAAAAAGTAGCCCGTCGCTCTACCATGTACCAGTTCGTCGATGACGTCCTGTACAGGAAGGGGCCAAACGGTGTGAAATTGAAGTGCATCCCTCGAGAGGAAGGACTGGAGCTATTGGCGGAGATACACATAGGCATATGTGGATCCCACATCGGGTCAAGGGCCCTTGCGGCAAGGCATTCCGGCAAGGTTTCTTCTGGCCCACCGCCCTCCAGGATGCGACAACAGTAGTCACCAGGTGTGAAGTGTGTCAGTTCCATTCAAAGAAGCTTCATCAGCCAGCTCAAGCCCTTCAAACCATTCCTCTCTCCTGGCCCTTCTCGGTCTGGGGGCTCGACATACTGGGCCCTTTCTCCCACGCTGTCGGGGGCTTTGAGTACTTGTACGTTGCAATCGACAAGTTCACAAAGTGGCCAGAGGTGGAGGCAGTGAGGAAGGTCACAGCTCAGTCGGCCGTCAAGTTCTTCAAGGGGCTAGTGTGTCGTTTTGGTGTACCCAATAGGATCATCACCGACAACGAAACACAGTTCACAAGCCGCACCTTCATGCAATATACTCAAGACCTCGGCAGCAAAGTCCGTTTCACTTCCGTTGCCCATACACGAAGCAACGGTCACGCTGAGAGGGCAAATGCTGAAGTACTGCGGGGCTTAAGGACAAAGACCTTTGACAGGCTGCACAAGAGCGGAAGGCGCTGGATTGATAAGTTGCTGACGATTCTTTGGTCGATCAGAACGACGCCAAATCAAGCCACCGGCCAGACACCCTTTGCCCTAGTATACGGGGCAGAAGCAGTTCTCCCCACTGTACTCATACACGGGTCACCTCGAGTGCTCGCTTATGATGAGCTTGAGCAAGAGCAACTGCGGCAAGATGACGCAATGCTCCTTGAGGAAGATCGTCTTCGGGCGGCTGTGAGAGCAGCACGCTACCAGCAAGCCTTGCGCCGCTACCATAGCCGCAAGGTTCATGCCCGAAGCCTTGAGGAAGGCGACCTTGTCCTTCGGCGCGTTCAATCGGCTAAGAATTCCAGCAAGTTGATGTCAAAATGGGAAGGCCCTTATTGGGTAATACGAGTCACCAGGCCCGCCGCAGTCCGCCTGGAGACCGAAGATGCCGTTCCGGTGGGTAACTCCTGGAACATTGAGCATCTTCGCAAGTTTTACCCGTAAGGCGCGGCTTGCCGGGCCCCCCGGCAAGCCACCTTCTGTACAAGCATTGCCGATGATGCATGTAACCCTTTGTACAAAGCCAGGCGCAGACCCTGAGCATAAATAGATGAAGCACTGGCGCCCTAAGTTATAGCATGCATGCTAGGTTGAGTCTCGTCCTTGGTTAGGGTTGATAGTGCTTAGCGGCGACTAACCCCTAGCTTAGAGGTCGAGTGTGCGTCCCTTTGCCGTTCTTTCATCTTTGGCTCGCAGGGCTCACACATATCCTTGCCGGACAACTTAAGGACGAAAAAGAGAAGGAGGACGAACCAGCACCTAGACCCCGGCAAGCCAGTATTACCGGGGGCTGCAAGAGCAAAGATTCACCCACGACAAAACAAAGTTGCCGGGGGCTACAGCTTCAGATAAGTTCTTCATCCCTTGTCATGCATTCCCTTATGGACTGAGGTATGTGAAACCTCGTTTTTCCTAGAAGCTACCGTGCTCCTCTAACTCTAGGCCCTAGGACTCGTTCTTGGGGCCAGGTTTGATCGTAGTCGCGGCAGCGAAAGGATAAAACGAGGAGCCTGAACCTGCCTCATCCCTACCTCCGCCAAAGGCGTGAGAAAAGTCGAGTGAGGTGGAGAGACGGCAAGGCCTGTTGCCGGGCGAGGAAATGTTTATCTTAGAGATATCAAGGATTTACTCCTTGTCGTGGGTTCTACCTGCAAACAAGTGGCCCGGCAAACATCCCTTTTTCATTAAAAACATTCCATTCAGGTACAGTCCGTAGGGAATGAAAAACATGAATGATGGGATTACAAGTTTTAAATTCAGCTAAGGCCCGAAGGCTTACAAACTAAAAAGAGATAAGGTGCCCGTAATCCCTTTCTTGTCCCTCTCCTCAGGAGGCAGGTCAAGAAGACGAAAAGAACAAAAGGAGCGCCTAGGCGAGGTACAAGCGGCTGAAGGCGCCAGGAAAACATCCCGGCGGCCACCTCCACGGGAAGCTGGTGGTGATGATGATGGTAGAAGAGCTGGAAGACGAGGCGGCAAAGCCGGCAATACGCGGCGAAGGCGTCGATGCCCGCGTACTCTGAGCCGACGGCCCGCCATCCGCCTTCTTCGTCCTCCCACGCTTCCTACGCCAGCCACCCTAGGAGACGGCCACGAGGGGTTGGTGGGGGCTCGGTGCAGATGCTGCTGCTGCCAACATCGCCCTAGGACGATGGGAACGATGCCTAGTCGGACCCATCGTCCTGTCGCCTACCACCCCCGTCGCCGCTATCACTGTCCTCCTCGTCACCCTCGCCTGAGGAGGAATCTTCATGTCAGAGGAGCTCTCCACGCAGCACTTCAGGCGAGTTCCAAAATCACCGAAGACCTTGACGGAGAGAAGGCCACCCTCCATCAGCTTAAAATGGAGAGTGAACCCCTCTGCTAGGCGGTGGATATAAGCAAATGTCTTCCATCCCCGGCAAAGATACATTACTTGAGGAGCGGGGAAGTCGACGCGGACCCATGTGCCGCCGATCCCGCAGCCCCTCATATGCAGCCGCAATGACTCCGGCGGATCCAGCTCGATCTCCCGCGCAAATGGAGTCGGGAGACGAAGGCGACGACGAGGCGGCCGGTGCAGCCTGACAAAGAACTCGCAAGGGTCGTCCCCAACGTGGCCCTCCATGGGAGGAGGAACCGCTGGCGGAGGCGAGGCCGACGCGCCGCCCCGTCCTCCTCTTCCCCGAGCGCCTCGGCCTCGCCCACGGCCTCGCCCCCTCCCCCTTCCCCTCGCGGCTGGCTCTGCCACCGCAGGTGCGGGAGAAGGAGGGACGCGTTGTCGAGCAGCGACCCTCGTCGCCACCGTTGAAGGACCGAGGTTCCCTCTCTCCATAGCGGATGGAAGGGGGGAGCAGAAGCTGAAGAAAGGAGGAGATGAAAGAATGCGGGGCACCATCCTCCCCCTCCCGCTCCTTATAAAGGAATGGGGTGGGGGCTCGACCGCCCCACTCTGGCAATCAAGATGCAGAGGGCACCGGGAACTAGGACCGACCCGCTGCCCCAGCCCGCGGCGGCCCGGTTTCCCGCCTCCACCGATCGCCACCCCAAGCGCATGCGAGCCACGTGGCAGGCGTGCAGGACCGAGGCAACGGGTGAGGCAACCTCTCCCCACCCCGTGATCATGGGGAATGGGCGCCTTGAAGACCACGCCTCGGCCCCGTTCAGTAAATGGGCCGTGCCTCCACGCCTTCCTCCGTTTATGGGGAAGGCACGAACCGCCCCCCTTTTACTATGACGTGGTGCATGCATGCGGAGCTCAGCCCCACGCACGCCGCTCACGTCACGCATGCCTCCCCACGCCACTCCACGCGTGGGAAGCATGGGAAGCGCAACGCGCGAAGAAACTTACCACGGTAAAAACCGCCCCGCCAGCCCGCGCACCGTTTTTTTGGGCCTAGCCCAACAACGTTGCGCTTATGTGTGGCCCAGGCCCGGGGGCTCCTGTCGGTGTACAAAAAGGGGGGTACACTTTTCGTACCCCTATGACTGTGCACGGGCAGTCTGAGCCACGGGCGCCGCCATGCCAAGCACAGCAAGGGAGGTAAACCAAGGTAAGGCCGAAGCTGAAGAGGAGCAGAACGACGCCAAGACCAAGACCACAAAGAGCAAAGGGAACAATGCAGACCCCCCCGGCAAGATCCTTGTCGGGGGACAACTTTAGCTCGCCCGGCAGGATCCTTGCCGTGGCAGCTCACCCCACACCTATGGAGCGAGGTCACCCTTGAGTCCACTGCCCCCATGGGGCAAGGATTCGGGAGACATCCCCGTGGTGGCATGCAGATCTTTGTGAAGACATACAAAACCAGATGCCCACTTAAGAAGGTGATGACCCTTGGTGGGGTTCCAGCCAAGAAGGACCACAAGGCCCCCGGCAAGAGCCTTGCCGGGGATGACAGCGAGCGCCACGGCAAGACCCTTGCCGGGGCCCCGGCAAGGCCCTTGCCAAGGACACCCGTGGGGACACCATTAGGCCCGCACCAGTCGCGCCCCCATCGCCGTTCGCATGCAGCTGCCGACCCAACCAGTTGGGTAGGCACCTGCGTGGCGGCGTGCAGATCTTCGTGGAGACCCACCACTGCGCCACCTCAGCTGCTTGCCTGCCTACATGGCACCACAAGCACCACTGGCCAGGGCGCGTGTCAACGCAAGAGGGAGCGGCATCGGACGGGACAGGGCTCTCCCCCGTCCCCGATAAAGCAAGGACACCTAAGCAAGGCGCATTAAATGCGCCTTGTCATGTAATGCGAGGGATAACCTCACATTACTGTACCCTTTCCACCTCCTATGTGCCACTGTGGCAGCCCCTTTCCTATAAAAGGAGGCCCGAGGCGACCAGGAGGAGGATTCGGCTTTTTGGAGCTCCTCACGCCCCATAGCTAGCTCAAGAACACAGATATACAATCCACCAAAGGAGGAGTAGGGTTTTACGCATCCTCGCGGCCCGAACCTGGATAAAGGAACCTTGTGCTATCTGTTTGATCCGCTCTTCTCACGACCCCCGCGCCCCACAACCATAGTAGGGATTCTTGTGATCCCATGGGTGTCGTTTCCCACCGACAGTAATTGTGGAGACAATAGCTTTCATCAAAAATAAACAATGAATACTCGTTGCTCGTCCTCTATATCGGAAAGAATACTTTCATTCGCCGACATGTGGGACGTCGACCATCCTGGTCCACCTGCCATGCACAAAATTATCCTGGTCTACCCCGGTCGTATCGCAGGCCCAACCTTTCCCACTGTAAGTTGTTCGGACGAAGGAACCATCATGACTTTGTTGAATTCCGCTTCTTCAAGAAAACTTACTGTACCCGCAATACTGCTACCACACGTGAAGACTGGACGGCACTGTACCACGTCATATCACTGAAACCCACTAGGCCAAACTAGCCCGCCTAGGTCATCTATTTTGGAACGGAGGGAGTACGTCTCTACACTGCTATGATTTTGTGTTTCACGTTCTCTGTACTTTTTCTACCATTTTCGTACCCTATGAACCAAATGAGGCCTGAATGTATGTCGACTATTGTCTGATCGATCGCTAAGCCTACAATTTTAGGAGCTAGGGCTATTGGTCGATCGACGAGGGATAAGTATAAGCGTACCACGAGCTCATCAGCCCCAACATTTCTCTTCGGTGAGTGTTTTGCAAGTACTATAGCTCGCACAGTAGCTAGCCTACTAACACCAAGAATCATCAAACAAGCCCTGCTGATATGATAAACAATTCAAACTTACATCTAAGCATGCCATATATTACATCAAAAGTTGGTGAGGATACATCTGTTTCCATAACTCGGAGAGGGTTCGCATGATTCATCGCATGATTCACTATCAAACAAAAGTAGCAAGATCCGCCCACACAAGACAGTGCACTAGCCCTAAGATGGTTTGATAACACGCATCGTTCTGGTAATTAAACACAGGGCAATGCAAACTACCCTGAAGGATTAGCGCGACCAACTATTTCTTGTCATCGATCTCTCGGGTAATGACCACAGCACGGACAGTGGCATGGGAATCGATTTCTGGGGAGATGTCCACAGGACTGACTACGACCTCGGAATCGATCTTTGGGGCAATGTCCATAGGATGGACAAGGGCATCGGAATCGATCTCCGGGGCGATGCCAACAGGACGGGCCATGACATCGGAATCATCAAGGACGTCCACTGGCACCTGCACAACCCTAACATATTAGCAAGCACATTGCAAATAATCAAAAACCACAACTATGGTAATAAGCCATTATTTTTTACCTTGTGCAGCTCACGGGGGGATCTCATCCCTCCGGGGGCCATCTCCTCGTCCTCGATGGGGGCCATCACCTTGCCAGGGGAATACTGCTTCTCAACGGCGACTATCTCCTCAAACTCGGTCTTGAGCCTCACGTAGGTGGCAATCAGAGTTCCTGGGGTAGGCACGGTGGGGCCCTTGCTGTTCTTCCAACTTTCTTTGAGGAGTTCGTCCGCCAACATCCTCAACTCTTTGGCCAGTGCTTGTTTCTTGGAGTTCTTCGTCTCCATGGGATGGCCCGCCAACATGGTCAACTCATTGGTCGGTGCTCGCTTCCTGGAGATCACTGACTCCAGTGGGTTGTCCACAGGCAACTCTTTGCCTTGTGCTCTAGGATCCATGAATGAACTGACAAACAAAAAGCAATCAAAAGGAAACGACAATCGCAATGAAAACGGGAAAAGAATAGGATGTGAGAATCGGTCGGTGTCGTGGTTCTAAGTCTGACAGTAGAATGGGGGGTAGGAATGTAGAGGCAAGATCCTAGCTATGGAGGAGTTGTACATGCAAGGTTTACGAGTTCAGACCCTTCTCGGAGGAAGTAACAGCCCTACGTCTCGGAGCCCGGAGGCGGTCAAATGGATTATGTGTATGTGAGTCATAGGGGATGCGAACCCTTGTCCCAGAGGAGGGGGTGGCTTATATAGAGTGCGCCAGGACCCCAGCTCCCCTCCGTTACATAGGGTTCAATGTACATTAAGAGAGGGGCGTTACTGGTAACGCCAATAATAAAGATACATAATGACTATTAAGGCTATGACTTAATTCCCAACCGTTGTAGAGCAGAGTGGCTTTAGACCTCCCGGTGGTCGAGTGATTGTCTACGCGGTCGAGTGTCTTCAAGACTGTCGAGTGGAACATTGCTTCATGGTCGAGTGGATGATGATTCTTCTTCAAATGTTTCTGGTTCTTCTAGAGATGTCCTTGGGGAGGGTATCTTTGACAGGCCCATGGCCCTACCGTAGGTACATAGCTTCATCATTAGCCCCCGAATGGATCGAGGTTTGAGTGGGGAAGGAGTTGAGAACACTTCCGACCCATTTTCCGTGCTATGAGTATATCTTGTTCTGGATCAATGAACCTAGGTGACGACACCAACTTCTTTTTCAGTCGCCTTGATCCATTCTTAGTTTTTGTCGAGCGAGTTTTTTGTTTGAAGAGCTCTGAGTGACGGTGAGGAGGAGATCTTCCGTCTGACAAGTTGTTCTGCTGTCCGCGGATTTCGCGGGATTCGAAATTTGGGAAGCGCACGGGGCGGAGGAGGCCGCAGTAATCGGATGGGATAAGGCAGGGCCGCCTCGATTCCTGCGCCACCTTTTTCGCCACGTATCGCGCGCGCGACTGTTGCGGGATTTGATAGGATCGCCCGGGCCTACAAGTCAGTCACTCGGAAGTAACCTCATATAAGGCACCGGGCCAGGGTTTTTGAACAGTGCAGTTTCATTTCCTCCCCTCCTCCTCAGACTTCTCCGCCGCGCTCGCTCTCGCCCCAGTGCTGCTGCTCCGTACACATCTCGCCTGCGACGATGGGGAAAGAGAAGACGGTGGCTCTGGAGCGGGCGAAGAAGGCAACGGCGAAGGCGAAGGGGAAGAAGCCTAGCCGGGGCGGATCTTCCTCGAGGGCCGGCCTGCCGCAGGGCTGGATCCAGGGCGACTGGATCCGCTCGGCGATTCATCAGGAGGACATCCATGACTTGGCTGATGGAGGGCTGATTCCCCACTGATCGGCGCGGCTTCCGGGGAAGGAGACCGAGCCACAACCTCGGGAGGGTGAGCGCATTCTCCTTGCCACCCACGTCGACCGTGGGTTTTCTTTGCCTCCCCACCCTTTCTTTCGGGGATTCTTGAATTTCTTTGGGGCGCAACTCCACCACTTCACTCCCAACACAATCGTGTATCTTGCTGCCTTCGTGTCTTTGTGCGAGAATTTCTTGGGTTGTCATCCCCATTGGGATCTTTTCAAGCACATTTTCACCTGTCGCTCCCAAACGGTAAAAAAGGCCAATCCGAGTGACGAGAGGACACAAGTGATCCAGATGTGTGGGGGTCTTGGGATTTAGATGAGAGGTAAATGTTCTTTTCCAACCATGATCCTTCCCGACTCGGTCCGTGGATGGCAGTCGACTTGGTTTTACTGCAAAGACCAGCCGACTCTAGGGCAGTCGACTGGACTTCCTCCTTTTTCCTTGGACCATGTGAGAAAGCCCTCCTCTTTGAAGGTGATCCCGGAGGAGAAAGCACAGGTTAAGGTGCTGGTCGAACAGGTAGTTTAGCTTATCCGCGACGGAGTGACTGGTATGGATTTGTTGGAGGTCTTCCTCCGGCGACGCATCCAACCACTTCAGGCTCGAGACCATCCGATGTGGATGTATTCGGGTACTGAGGACACCACTCGGATCCACCCGGAGGAGGTCGAGGAGTCCACGTTGGAGGGGTGGATGACGAGCATCACTGGAAACAAAGATAACCCCAGGGGAGCAAGGAGAATTCCTCCACTCGACCAGTCCCACAAACCAGACAAGGTCCGATTCTGAACTTCTGACTATGATCTAGATTTACTCGTGCAGCTGTTTATGCTTCGTCGACTGACTTTTGTTCTGCTTGTTTTCTTCCAAGCCCTTATCGAAATGTACTCAATGCCCAACGGAGAGCAGGAGCAAGATCTGGAGGGGGAGGCAAGGGGAGGCGAAAGTGGCGAGTGGCATTCTGACGGAGAGGGGGACGAGGAGAGCGACGACTCAAGTGATGAAGAAGAAGTCGAGTCACCTCCTCGAAGGGAGAGGCGATCCAAGCTCGACCAAGACCGGGCGAGTGCCCGTGAAAAGGTGATTGCTCAAACTGGCTAGTCTTCAAAGCGTCCTCGGACGTCCTCTCCAGCTCCGACTGAGAAAGCATCAAAGCAGCCCAAGGTTCTAGTGCAGAAGCCTCGGAAGGCGTTGCCGAAGATTAAGATTGATATTCCTGTCGCTTCTGCGTGAGTGTTTTTCTTTCATATTCACTCGACGCTCTGTGTTGTTTATTTTTCCTTTGATTTGACCAGATGAATCTTGAAACTGGCAGTGCTGCTACCTCTGGGAGTTCAGCTTATAAGGATGAGGATGAGACAATGGAAGATGCGGTCACCTCCAATCTGGGTACAATCTTCGTCATTCTGCTTTCATTTGGTCGATTGAACTGTAATATATACAATGGAGTGATGTAATTTTGGCGACTGATCTTTGAACAGCTCCCAACGTCATTGACCTCCCCGATGATGATGATGACGATCCAGAGAGGCCTTTGGCGAGGAAGAATAGGAAAACGTCTGCTGGCAAGACGCCATAGTCGACGCCGGTGGCGGAACCAGTCGTTCAGGACGCTGGTGACGCCAATCGGACTTCTGTTTCCTTCGCCCTGCCACTGTCGAGTGCTCTACCTTCTGCTTCGACTGCCCAAGCTCCTACCGATCCACCTTCAGTTTTTTCCACCCATCACGTCCCTGAGGACGAAGTGAATGCTGCCAAAGAAGTTATACGCCAAGCAGGCATTATGATGGAGAAGATGAAGATGGTGCGAGATGCCAGTCAGGCCGCTTATGATGCCAGCTCCGCTCTTCAGAGCAATGTTCAGGTTAGCAGAACGTCGACTGACTCTCTTGGCTTGTTCTATTTAGGATATGCTACCTGAAAACTCTATTTCCAAGGATCTTTGCATCTGTACACCCACTGGTGTTTCAATTTGGCACTGAACAGATTCGTACTTTGAACTGAACTTTTTGTTGTCGTCGATTGAATTTTTGGACTAATGGGGGCACGCTGAGTGCACCCACTGGGTGTAGTCCCCGAGACTATGGTGGACTGCGGGCAGTCGACTGTAGTCTTGAATTTTAAATTCCTTCACTCGGTCTGGTCGGGCCATGTCGAGTGTAAATTGAACCAGTGGGGGCACGCTAAGTGCACCCACTGGGTGTAGTCCCCAAGACCGTGGTCGACTGCGGGCAGTCGACTATGGTTTGAAGAGCTTGTTTGTTGCTGTCTCTTTTTATTTTTTGCACTCGCGCTAGAAAGGTCTTGTCGAGTGTAAACTGAACCAGTGGGGGCACGCTAAGTGCACCCGCTGGGTGTAGTCCCCGAGACTACTGTTGGATGTTTGATTCGACAGTAGTCTTATAATTTATTGTATTTGTCCTTTTACCTCTCTAAAATAATCCATCTTTTGTCCAATCGACTGACCCATTCCTTGATTGCAGAAATCTTGTGATCTTGGAGCTCGCTTTGCTGACTTGGAGAAACAGCAGATTCAACTCAACCTTGACCTGGAATTGGCCAAGACAGAACTGCAGAAAGCCAAGGATAACGCCAATGGTAAGACAGATTTGTCGACTGGTTTGTGTTAGGCCTGGATTTCACTCTGCTCTTTCTGAACCAAGCATCATTTCTTTTCAGAAAAACTGAACTAGGCTCTAGCAAAGAAGGATCAAGATCTGGCTGCTGCACAGAAGAAGGCTGATAACAAAACTGCTCTGGCTGAACAGAAGCCGGCTTCAGTCGGCAAATTGGAGGAAGAGAACGCCAAGATAAAATCTGCCCTGGACGAAGCCAACAAGGAGGTAACCCGCTTGAAGAAGGACAAGGTCAACTTGAACGAGAAGATGGAAGGCATTGCTCGCAGGAGGGATGATCTGGAAAGCTATCTGAGGAGCCTTGCCAAGAAGTTGTTCATCAAGCTTGAAGGTATATACTCTGTTCTGACTGGTTTATCTTTGTCGACTTGGCATACGAATATTGACTCATCCTCGGATTGTGCATGAAGAGTTTTGCCAAGACTTCGAGGAGGAGACCGGGCGAATTGAACCAAGCTTGGACCCCATCAACTCTCCCGTGAAAGATGAAACTGCTATGAACCTGCTCCGACTGGAATCCTGCATCAACGGCGTTGTTGACTATTTGGCTCGACTGAAGGTCGCCACGTCGCAGATCGACACAGCACTTTGGCCAAGGGCAACGCTCCAGAATGACCTTGAGTCTCTGATGACTCGACTTAACGAGATACCCGGTCGAGTGCAGGAGTGGAAGAAGTCTTCTACCCGGTGCGGTGCTGATGTGGCTCTGTCTTTGGTTTGTGTCCATTGCAAAGAGGCGCGAGAAGATAAGCTGGCAGCGATCAAGGTCCCCAACACCAAGAAGCATGATTTCCGATCCTTTATGGAGACTTTCATTGCTGTCGCCACTCGGATCGCTGATGGTGTCGACCTGGACGAGTTTGTCGAGCCTGCCAGCCCTCCTCCCGCGGAGTGAACAAACTTTTTATGCCACACATTAAATTTGCCTCGGAATGCCGAGTGGATTTTGTAACTGTTAAACTCTTTCGAGCTGAATGCCTGAGTACTTTGATCTGCGGTCTGGGACCTTTAAGATTTATCTCAACTTGGTTTATTTCCGAATATGCTTGCATTTGCCTTCGAGTGGACTTTGTTTTTCACTCGGAATAGTCTTTGTGCTTGACATGCAGCTCTGAAGTGGAAAATCCAGTCAACCTGTACTTCATCATTCTTGTAGGTAGGGATGGAGCGCGTATTGCAGTCGACCTACATCTCGTCGTCCTTGTGGATCGGGATGGAGCGCACGTTGTACTTGTAGCGTAGCTCCGAAGGAGAAGGTAGCAATAGACCTGCACCTCGTCGTCCTTGCGGATCGGGATGGAGCGCACGTTGTACTTGTGGTGTAGCTCCGAAGGAGAAGGTAGCAGTCGACCTGCACCTCGTCGTCCTTGCGGATCGGGATGGAGCACACGTTGTACTTGTGGCATAGCTCCAAAGGAGAAGGTAGCAGTCGACCTGCACCTCGTCGTCCTTGCGGATCGGGATGGAGCGCACGTTGTACTTGTGGCGTAGGTCCGAAGGAGAAGGTAGCAGTCGACCTGCACCTCGTCGTCCTTGCGGATCGGGATGGAGCACATGTTGTACTTGTGGCGTAGCTCCGAAGGAGAAGGTAGCAGTCGACCTGCACCTCGTCGTCCTTGCGGATCGGGATGGAGCACACGTTGTACTTGTGGCGTAGCTCCGAAGGAGAAGGTAGCAGTCGACCTGCACCTCGTCATCCTTGCGGATCGGTATGTTCTTCAAACTTAGGCGAGAACTGGACTGTAGCTAAGCCTCCGAGTGGGAGGGTTGCTCTCCACTCGGTAGGATTTTTCAAACTTAGGCGAGTACTTGGACTGCAGCTAAGCCCCCGAGTGGGAGGGTCGCTCTCCACTCGGTAGGATTTCTCAAACTTAGGCGAGTACTGGGACTGCAGCTAAGCCCCTGAGTGGGAGGATTGCTCTCCACTTGGTAGGATTTTTCAAACTTAGGCGAGTACTAGACTGCAGCTAAGCCTCCGAGTGGGAGGATTGTTCTCCACTCGGTAGGATTTTTTCAAACTTAGGCGAGTACTTGGACTGCAGCTAAGCCCCCGAGTGGGAGGATTGCTCTCCACTCGGTAGGATTTTTCAAACTTAGGCGAGTACTTGGACTGCAGCTAAGCCCCCGAGTGGGAGGATTGCTCTCCACTCGGTAGGATTTTTTTCAAACTTAGGAGAGTACTTGGACTGCAGCTAAGCCCCCGAGTGGGAGGGTCACTCTCCACTCGGTAGGATTTCTCAAACTTAAGCGAGTACTGGGACTGCAGCTAAGCCCCCAAGTGGGAGGATTGCTCTCCACTCGGTAGGATTTTTCAAACTTAGGCGAGTACTAGACTGCAGCTAAGCCTCCGAGTGGGAGGATTGCTCTGCACTCGGTAGGATTTTTTCAAACTTAGGCGAGTACTTGGACTGCAGCTAAGCCCCCGAGTGGGAGGATTTCTCTCCACTCGGTAGGATTTTTCAAACTTAGGTGAGTACTTGGACTGCAGCAAAGCCCCCGAGTGGGAGGATTGCTCTCCACTCGGTAGGATTTTTCAAACTTAGGTGAGTACTTGGACTGCAGCTAAGCCCCCGAGTGGGAGGATTGCTCTCCACTCGGTAGGATTTTTCAAACTTAGGCGAGTACTTGGACTGCAGCTAAGCCCCCGAGTGGGAGGGTTGCTCTCCACTCGGTAGGATTTCTCAAACTTAGGCGAGTACTGGGACTGCAGCTAAGCCCCCGAGTGGGAGGATTGATCTCCACTTGGTAGGATTTTTCAAACTTAGGCGAGTACTAGACTACAGCTAAGCCTTCGAGTGGGAGGATTGCTCTCCACTCGGTAGGATTTTTTCAAACTTAGGCGAGTACTTGGACTGCAGCTAAGCCCCTGAGTGGGAGGATTGCTCTCCACTCAGTAGGATTTTTCAAACTTAGGTGAGTACTTGGAGTGCAGCTAAGCCCCCGAGTGGGAGGATTGCTCTCCACTCGGTAGGATTTTTTCAACTTAGGCGAAACGGATTCACAGCTAAGCCTCTGAGTGAGAGGCTTGCTCACCACTCGGTAGGATTTTTAAACTTAGGTGAAACGGATTCGCAGCTAAGTCACCCACTGGGGGATTTCTCACGTTAACAAAAGCGACAACAATCGTTGGGAAAATTATAACACTCTTGTCTTTGATAAATAAATTATAGAGGTATTTCTTATTACATCTCATCCGAGTGAGTACTTAAGTATAAAAGGGGTGGAGCAGGTCCGCGTTCCAAGCTCGTGGCTCGTCTTTCTGATGCTCAACATTGTAAAGATGGTATGCTCCATTGTGGAGAACTCTGGTGATAATGAAGGGGCCTTCCCAAGCAGGAGCGAGCTTGTGTGGCTTCTGTTGATCCACTCGAAGAACCAGGTCTCCCTCTTGAAAGGCTCGACCCTTCACGTTTCTGGCGTGGAATCGACGCAAGTCTTGTTGATAAATGGTCGACCGGATCAAGTCCATCTCTCTTTCCTCCTCTAAGAGATCGACTGAATCCTGCTGGGCATGTTTTGCTTCCTCTTCAGAGAAGAGCTCGACTCGGGGTGCGTTGTGGAGCAGGTCACCTGGCAGAACAGCTTCGGCTCCATAGACCAAAAAGAAAGGAGTTCGTCCGGTCGACCGATTTGGAGTTGTCCTCAAACCCCAAAGTACTGATGGAAGTTCATCAGCCCAGGCGCCTGCTGCGTGTTTGAGATCACGCATCAGTCGGGGTTTCAGTCCCTTGAGGATTAGGCCATTTGCTCTTTCTACTTGTCCATTCGACTGCGGGTGAGCGACTGAAGCATAGTCGACTCGTGTGCCTTGAGAAGCGCAGAAAGCTCTAAACTCATCAGAATCGAAGTTCGACCCATTGTCCGTGATGATGCTGCGTGGAACTCCATATCTGAACGTTAATTCTCTGATGAAACTGACAGCAGTGCTGGCTTCGAGATTCTTGATAGGTTTAGCTTCAATCCATTTAGTAAACTTGTCGACTGCTACAAGCACATGAGTGAAGCCGCTTCTACCAGTTCTTAGTGGTCCAATCATATCCAATCCCCAAACAGCAAAGGGCCAGACAAGGGGAATGGTCTTTAGAGTTGACGCTAGCTTGTGAGACATGTCAGAGTAAAACTGGCAGCCTTCACATCCGTCGACTATATCTTTCGCCATGTCGTTTGC
The DNA here is from genome assembly GCF_056163025.1 of Triticum urartu. Lineage (NCBI taxonomy): Eukaryota > Viridiplantae > Streptophyta > Magnoliopsida > Poales > Poaceae > Triticum > Triticum urartu. The sequence continues at coordinate 116,793,017 of NC_141876.1, read as the reverse complement.
TCGTGGCCAATAAAACCCGACTCGGTATGCTTTAGCCACTATGGACCGAGAGGACGCATGGTGGCCACAGGTCCCCAAGTGGATGTCATTGAGGATCATTCGACCTTCTTCTGGCATTATGCATTTCTGACCGACTCTAGTCGCACTTTCTCTGAACAACTGTCCCTTTATCACCGTAAAGGCTTCGGATCAACGGACGATCTGTCGAGCCTCTTCTTCATCCTTTGGGAGTTCCTTCCTAAGGATGTACGCGATGTAAGGTACTGTCCAATCGGGAGTGATGACCAGAACCTCCGTGATTAGGTCAACTACAGCTGGGATCTCGACTTCAGTCGGATCTGTGGCGCTCTTAGGTTGCGGGGGCTCTTCTGTAAACGGATCTTCTTGAACTGACGGTGTGTGAATGTGTTCCAAAAACACATTGCTGGGAATGGCTTCTCTCTTGGAACCTATCTTCGCTAAATCATCGGCTGCTTGATTTTTCAGTCGGGGTATATGATGGAGTTCTAACCCCTCAAACTTCTTTTCCAAATTTCTCACCGCATTGCAATAGCCAGTCATGGCTAGGCTTCTGACGTCCCACTCTTTCATCACTTGATTGACCACCAAATATGAGTCGCCATAGACCATGAGGCGACGGACGCCGAGTGAAATGGCCATGCGCAACCCATATAAGAGTGCTTCATATTCTGCTTCGTTATTGGAGGAATCAAAGTGAATCTGGAGTATATATCTGAGCTTGTCTCCTCGGGGGATATCAGTACCACCCCAGCACCAGAACCATTCAGCATCTTGGAGCCATCAAAGAACATGGTCCAATGCTCCGAGTGAACTTGAGTCGGCAGTTGCTGTTCGATCCACTCGGTGAGGAACTCAGCTATTGCTCTTGATAGCTTTCTTTGCCTCAAACTTGATATCTAAGGGAAGGAGTTCAATCGCCCATTTTGCCACTCGACCAGTTGCATCTCTGTTGTGCAGAATCTTCGACAATGGAGTGTCGCTGACGACTGTAATAGACTGGTCAGAGAAATAGTGTGCAACCTTCTTCGTGGTCATGTAAATCCCATAAACAAGCTTCTGATAGTGAGGATATCTCTGCTTTGACGGAGTCAGAACTTCAGAAACATAATAAACTGGGCGTTGAACCTTATAGGTTTTTCCTTCTTCATCCCGCTCGACCGTAAGTACTGTACTGACGACTTGTCCAGTGGCTGCAATATAAAGCAGCAAAGGCTCTTTGCTGATTGGAGCAGCAAGCACCGGCTGGGTGGAAAGCAGGGCTTTTAGCTCTGCAAATGCTGCATCAGCTTCAGGAGTCCACTCGAACTTATCTGACTTCTTCATCAATCGGTAGAGAGGCAGTGCCTTCTCACCGAGTCGAGAAATGAATCGACTTAGGGCAGCCAAACAACCAGTCAGCTTCTGGGCATCGTCCACACGCACAGGGAATTTCATTCGAAGTATGGCACCAACTTTCTCGGGGTTAGCGTCGATCCCTCGTTCGAAAACGAGAAAACAGAGTAATTTTCCTCCTGGAACTCCGAATGTGCACTTTGATGGATTAAGCTTGATATCATACCTTCTGAGGTTGGCAAAGGTTTCAACAAGGTCAGCCAGCAGGTCGGAACCTTTACGTGACTTGACCACAATGTCATCCATGTACGCTTCCACATTCTGACTGATTTGAATGAGTAAACACTTCTGAATCATCCGCATGAATGTGGCTCCAGCGTTCTTCAGACCGAATGGCATGGTGACATAACAGAAGCACCCGAATGAGTATCAACCAATGTCATAACAGTGGTGACCCCAGGAGGAAACGGTGCTAAGCGCGTGGACCTATGCAGAATGAGTATCAACCAATGGATAATGGAGTTTAATTGTTAAACAATAGCAATTTTGTCTGATGCAAGAGCCTGGATAGTACTCCAAGGAACTGCACCACGCGAGCGTTCGCAACTGCCACGTTCGGGTTGCGCTTGGCTCTTCGCCTCTTTGAGAAGACGAACAATGATGTTACTCCTACTTCTACAGTATCGAATCCACTGCTGCATATCCGTCCACCTCATACGGGAGGGATAGCGTGTAGTGAAAGCTTCTACTTACTGCTCCTGCCTTTGCGTCTATGACAGGTGGGCCCAACAGGTGGTTGGCCCTCCTGTCATGCAGCCAAAGTTAGGTGTAGTTAAGGCACCGGAGCTCAGTCCGCGAGGGAGAGGGCGTTGTAGTAATCAAATTTCTCAGTCTTGTACGAGTTGACGCGACACATCAAAGCACTGCACTCGATATAAGTCTTTTTACACATTTCAAATGGGCTACTTCGTATGTAGGAGTAGACATATTCTGCTTCGTATGTAGTCACTTGTTGCAATCTCTAAAAAGACTTATATTTGGAAATGGAGGGAGTACAACGCATGCATGCATGCCGTGACTTTCCTTTTGATACTTGCATGTGTTGATTTGGTGCACCTTGCCAAATTTTGACTATAAATTTAACTAACCAAATTTTGATGCATGTCACAAAAAATTACAGGGCTGTTTGGATTATGACTATGTTTGTCTTATGTTGCCACATTATTTTTCCCACACTTGCCTAACCTGAGTTGCCCAAATTGTTAGGCACACTTTGGCTTGCCTAAGGGAATCTTGCCACAATTTTTGTGTCTATGACATGTGGGGTTCACTGCTAATAAAAAAATTCTTGTCTTAGGTGTGGCTAATAAAAAAGACTTATATTTAGGAACGGAGGGAGTAGAAAATATAAATAATAATGCATGTTGGGGCAACCCACATTTTCGCTAATTTTAGCCGTGGGCTTGTTCACAATTTTTACAAGGGGGTGGTTGTTCATTTAATGGACGGACTTGTAGTACCAGACTTGAACGATACAAAGTGCGACCTGGCACACCGTAACACCACTTGGAACAAGCGGGTAGCTATCTCAAAAAACAATCAAGAACTAAAAAAACCGCGACCTGGCATGTAGTAGTACACAATTTTAAATGATTGTTTTGATGGAGTGAAAAAGGAAAACTACCCCACTACGTATATATAGGCCGGAGCCTCCACGCTTGCTTGCTAGGGTTGCTCTATTCACACACTCTCATCCTCTCCAGATCTAAACAAGATAGGGGTAGTAACACGGTCTTTCTCCCTTCAAAAAACACTGGCTTTCTATCCTCACCGCTGGTTACAGATCCGGACGTATCCCCCTCCGCCGGTGAAGGGGAGGAGGGGCAGCGTTTAGGCCGTCGTCGACAGCGAGGGAGGAGACCCACTGCCGGCCGCACCGTTATCTCTGGCCGAGCGCCGGCACAGGAGGTCCTCCGATCCCTTTGTCGTTGCCTGTGGGCGGATCCGGCCTCCCGCCGCCCACCTATCCACATCCCGACGACCTTCAGGTATATCTTCGTTCGAAACCGCCTTAGCTCTACTTCCCCAGCTCGCTGCGTCGCTGCATGTGCATCATTTTCTACCTCTCAGCCCCTCTCGATTGGATGGTCCAATGTCACATTTTTTTTCTATTGTTAGAGGTAAAGCTACTTCATGGAGTCGAATCTTGTACTACTTGGTTCAAACAAGAAATAAAGTGGTGGTGGGGGAATTTAGTATGTACATCGGACTTGGTACAAACAGGAAGGAAAAGGGGTGAAAGTAGTACAGACTGGTCATCCAACCGGTCTCTTGGTCGAAAGGGTAAATATAGGGGTAACGCTGTACACAGTGCTATGACCAGGACTAGATTTTCTATCCACACATAGGAGTAGGTGGCTAGAGTGAACAAAAATGGGACCAACCCAGATATGTTTCTTGGATGTTTGTTTCTCGGGGCAACAAACTATGAATCACCACTTTATGCCCCTGTTTACGTACATGGTGCTGGACTGCTGGTGCACCCATTGTCCCATGCCCTTATACCAAATATTTAGGCTCTGTTCGGAATAAAGGGGCAAAAAACATAGGTCTTGATGAAAATAGAGGAATAGGAAAGGAATGTAGGTATAAAACTATGGAACAGCAAACCGGAGGAAACTCTCAAGAGAATGTGTTCGGATGGACTATGAAATGTACAGATTTGTTTTTTTAGAGTAGCATGCTTGGCAGTATGAGATGCTATTTGTTTATTCAGCTGCACAGTGACTACTCTTGTCCTCACCTCACGTACTACACATAGGTTGATTTTTTTATTCCGGCAACACAGCACAGCAACCTATCTAACGCATGGCAGTGAACGCCTGCCTCGGGCTTCCGCCCCAAAAATGAGCAGCGCGTGGATGTTTCTAATCCTATGGAATCAGTACTACCAGACCAGCTTTCCTATGAAACACTATTCACCTATCCCGTGTTCCGAACGGTTGGAAGGGAAAGAATACCGTAGGAATTGTGTTCCTATGAAAATCCTGCACCAAACCTGTGAACCGAACGCAGCCTTAGCTGTTCTTAATCTAATGTCCCTGGTAAAAATGAAGCCATGCCACTGTTATAAGCCATGACAAGTTTAGCCAAATGTTTTTGCCTGTAATTGTTTGAGACTCTGACTGCTTCCTCTGTGCCTTTTTGTGCAAACAGGGATATCCAATTCACCTGGTTGCTGTTGTGACCTTTTGGTGCACTGCACAAAACTCTTCTTAAAAGAAGTGACTTTTGTGCTATTTAACTGGAATGTCAGAATGAAACAGTTGGTTCACTTTGGTGGAACTGCACAAAGGGAGATCTGTGTTCCAATCCTCATCATCCATATTGGCGCCATAACCTTCCTTTAGGTAAGAATGATATTTAATGCATGTGTTCATCTCTATTTTCCGACTACCATGAGAAAATAATGATGTTTTTTTACTAGTACACTTTTACTCCCTCACTGACAAAACCAATTCTGAATTAGAAGGCCAATCATGTACTTGGTTTCACCAACTGGTGAGGAGAAAGAGAAACAAAGCATGAAGAGGAGGAAGAAGAAGAATAAACAGTGCCAAGGCGATCTTGCTGAAGCCAGAGGCCTCAGTCGAGGCCATTCAAGGGCTCCGGCAACGACTACCTTACATGTGAGACGATCCTCCAGGGAGCCCTTCCACTTCTGCTGTCTCACCTAGTTAATTAGGAGTACTTAAGTACCACTAATTTATTACTGCCTAATTTTCTTGTTGGAGTTAAACAAATCTTTAGTAGGACCCTATGTTGAATCATGTACGTGTGTATGTTTGTCTATGGAGGTGAATCATGTGGTGGAGCAGGGAGGGAATATTATTAGTGTCATGACATAATAGTGCTATTGTTTTGCATGTCAATTTATTGCCATTGGTTCAATGAGGCAATGTTTTGCATATTGTCCATCATGAATTTGATGCTACTGTTTCAGTAATATGCTAATGTCTTCCTATCATTTCTCACTAAGATAATGAAGGTTTCACCTTGTTCCTACTTGTGCAAACAGGGATCATGTTGTGCCAATCATACATTTTAGTGGAACTACACAAGACAATACAATGAACTGTATCCCAGCCAGTGCTTTAACTCTGCTGGAAGTTCTTGATAATCTTTCGATATAATCTCAGCACTAGTAAACAAGACTGATTTCAACCATACATTTGAAGTGCACAAAAATATATACTATTGTGTGATTCCAGTGAGTGCTTTATCATCTCTTATGGGACTACATGAATAAGCTTTTTTTCTCAGGTTGGTACGGGCCTAAGGCCTTCATCCATATTTGTTTGTTGTCATCTCTATTTGTATCGTGCTACTGTCATGAGAAACTCCTTTATCTTTGCACGTTAAAGTTTTGCAACCTATGATAAATGACAATGCTTTGAGTGTTGAGTTGAGCTAATTGGCACTGATTAAATAAACTAATACCTCTCTTTAAGCAAAACTACTATGTTGCTAACTTTACCCATTAAGATAATGAGGGTGCTTCTATTTATTAGTGTAGGTTTCATCAACTAGTCCCACTATTATAGTAATCTCACTCTCTCAATATATGTGCCAACAGGGATGCTCGATTTTGGTGGAACTGCACAAAAACTTTGCGTGCTTCATTGCCTCGACAGCTTCCGTCCTTTCCTGTCAGTCGCTAATCTCCGCTTGCTTTCTTCCTTCGATGTCAATCGCTTGGCTTATCTCGGCTTCCAGTCAAAGGAAATAGTAATTGATATGCTACCTCACACAGGTTGGTACTGGTCTTTATCCGGATTATTGTGCCTGTCATATGTATTGGTAATTTGGTATTGTGCTACTATTTGCCGATTTCATAAAGGAGTAATTTGGAGCCTGAACTCACAGGCAAATCATTACATCAGGTGATTTCAGTAGAACTGCACAAAATGATCAGATGGACAGGTACTTATGCTGCTGCTATGTACTCCAAAGTTCACTTAGACAAGCATCAATGTTGACAAGAAGTGCCTATATTCATTCGAGTATCAACCGGCATCAACCAATTGTCAAACTCCAAGTATTAGGAGAGTGAACGCCAAAAATATTGCTTGGTGCATAGCCCAGAAAAACGCAGTCCAGTCTTTGGTCCCAACTTGTGCCTTTTGGTTATCGGCACATATGGTAGCGAACTATATGGCATGGAGTCTACAGATTCCAGACAAGTTGGTTGACGCGTATATTCATCTGGCACTTAATCAGTCTGCACACCAAGGATGGTCTATTTCAGTTGAACTACACAAAAAATTTGGGTGGTTCATTTTCTCAACCGCCTTCTTTCTCGTCTGCAATGTAGAATTTTGGCGAGATACAGGACCAAGATGAGCCAGTAAACTAATTGGATGAAAGTAGTGGCCAAGTTGCTCAAACCTCCCTCGGCACGAGGCCACCATTTGAGGATAAACCTACAAGAAAAGTTTAGATTGTCTGTGCTGCCTCTTATGTACTCGAAAGTTTACTCGTACAAGAACTAATTTTAGCAAGAAGTACCTCCAATTGAAAACCATTTACCAGTCTGTACCCTAGGTAATTAAAGTTCGTCCATGGATCATATTGGATGTGATCTCAATCATTTGGATGCATAAACATACTGAACATTTGTATATCTGAATCTTTTTGTGAATTATGTATGAATATTGTCGTGTGATCTATCAATCATTTGGATGCATAGATATGCTGAGCTTGTGTATATATGAATCTTTTGAGTTGTTGATAGTGAATGTTGGCTATGAATATGAACATGTCCTGTGAACCTGAGTTTGATATGAATGTTTACCTTTTCTGTTGTATTTGTGTGTGAACTTGTTAGTATGCCTACTGTGGGGTATAAAACGCAGGTCTCTTATAGAAGTAATGCTGTGTCCAATTTATGTTTTCCCTTCTAACCACATTATATATATTTATATTATTACTATTATCGTATATTTTATAGAGACTTATATATACATTATAAAAACATCCCACGTGTTATTAACTTATAAAAGTAAATGTTTAACGGAAGTTCGCAAGGAAAATCCTGGTTGTTTTTGACTCACAAGCAAGGAAAATCCTGGTGATTGCATACAAAAGCTTGCGAAGATTTTAAGGACCAATTTAATAATAATGCGCTCACTTTTATTTTGAGCAATAACTCGCTAATTTCTTAATTATATATATAATGTGCCTCTCCGGTTTATTCTTTGATATTAATTGCTCCTTCTAACATAACATTATATATATAACGAGCCCACCTAATACGTGTATTTCAAGGAAGTGCAAATGGGCTGGGATTTCTTAGAAAATATAAATGGGCCTGATTGACGCGAAATTATTTGTTCACCCAGCCTAGCAAATGGACTGTACATTCTAGAAAACATGGGTTAAATATATGCCACATTTTTGCAGGCTGACATGTGGGCCAATAGGTCGAAGCCTACGCAGGGCGTTGTCAACTTGGTCAACAAATGATTGTGTCATCCACAGCCATTGGATTTATATCCAATGGCCGGCATGCACCTTCAATCTCTCGTCTTCTTCCTCCAGCGTCGCCGGGACCGCCTGGTCCGGCCTCCGGCGACTAGCGGCTCTGCTTAGTACACATCGCTGCGAAGCGCTACCCCACCGCCGGCCAGGCTATCCCTCCACCCCTCGACACCTCCTGTTATTCTCCACAGACTACAGCCCCACGCCGCAACAGAACCAGTTATAACCCTTCTCCTCCTCTCAATCTGTGACTCCATTGCCGTGTTTTCCCATCTCCGAGTCGTTCCCGTCCGGGGCCTCGCTGTCGTCCATCGCCTCGCTGCGTTCGTTGCGGCATGGTCAACAAACGAGAGTCATCGGAAGAGGACTGTACGTGGAGAGCCTGAAGGCTGGGACCCATGAGGTCCATGGTCGCACGCAAGGAAAGTTCCTCCTTATTAAGCTGAAAAAAATGTTTCCTCCACCTGACAGCTGGGACCCACCGGCTGTATCTTCGCGCGGAAGGAAGTCCCTCCTTGTTTTGCGAAAAAATTATTCATCCCGTTGACAGCTGGGACCCGTCAGATTTGGTGACTGACTTGTGGGCCTACTAAGCGGACGTGTACGCACGGCTTTGTCAACCTAATCAACAAATGATTCTAGCAGCTGGACCGTTGGATGTTAATCCAACATTCGTGCTCCTTCTTCAACCTCTGTTCTTGCTCCTGTCTCCCATGGGCGGCACCGCGGCTGTGTTGCTGCGCACCCGAACCAGTGAAGTTTCCCACTCCTCTCCATCTGCGACTCCACTGCCCCGTCTTCCCCATCTCCGGGTCGTTCCAGTCTGGGTGCGCTCGGCACGGTGTGGTCAACGTGGTCAACAACCGAGAGTCATCGGAAGATGACTGTACGTGAGAGGCTGACAGTGGGGACGCACCACGCCCATGGATGCATGCATGCAACGGAACACAGCGACATCTACGTGGTTAAGGAACGACTTCCATCGGAAGTATACTATACGTGGAGAGTCTCAGCTGGGTCCACGGCCGCAGCAAGTAAGTTCCTCCTTATTACGCGGAAAATAATGGTTCCTCCAACTGACAGCAGGGACCCACTAGACGGGCCACCGTATTTTGTGAAAAAAAACGTTTGCCCTCTGACTGCTGGGACCCACCTGACGGGCCACCATATTTCACGAAAAAAACGTTCCCCCCGCTAGCTCGGACCCACCGAAAGTGCCTCCTTATTACGCACAAAAAAATGAATACTCCCCCGGCTAGCTGGGACCCACCTTGGTGGGAGGCTGACTTGTGGGCCTACTAAGTTTACGGGGACGAAGGGCTTTGTCAACTTAGTCAATATGAACGATTCTAGCTCCAGTGACCGTACGATGTCCATCCAACGGCCGTAGTGCTTCTTCAACCTCTGGTCTTCTTGCTCCAGCCGCCCAAAGCAGCGCTGGTCGTGCCACATGCTCCTGCCTCCCGTGGCCGGCTGTGCTGCCGCAGAGGCCTCACTGCCCCCTACTATTCCCACCGCTGGCCAGGCCCTGTGGCGACGGCAGCCTCACACCGTAGCTGAACCAGTGAACCCTCGTACTCCTCTCCGCGCGGGCTTCCACTGCCGCATCTTCCCCGGCTCCGCGTCGTCCCCTTCCTAGGCCTCGCCGTCGTCCACCGCTGTGGTGCTCTCCGTGCGGCGTGGTTAACGTGTTCAAGGAACGACTTCCATCGGAAGAGTACTGTACGCGGAGAGGCTGCCAGCTGGGTCCACGGCCACAACCCAGTTTTTTTGTGATTTGCCAAGTAAGTCGCTTTGTCAGGCCTGTTGGGCTACAAATCTTTCAAGATGAGGAGAGCTTTCATTCGGCTGGCCGAGAAAATGGCCCATCAGTAATGAGAAATGGGTTGTACATTTTTAAAACACATCAAACCGGCAATTAGTTTCAAATATCTTTTTTTTATTTCGAGATTTTAAATTACATTAATTTTTATGCGTGGAGAATTTGTTGGATTTTATATTGATATACATTTATTTTAAAAATCAGTTTGAATGTGAGTCAAAATTTCGAGATTAAAAACAGTTCGGACCGCACCGAAATATGCAAAATTTTGTATAATTTTTTAACCGTGGCAACAATATGGGCTGTAATGCTAACAAAAAGAATATGGGCTCCAAAAAACCTTAATAATTAGCAAATGGGCTGTAAATTATTAGAAATAATGGCAGATGGACTGTATGCTGTTTTCCACAGATTTTAGGCTTTCCTAAAAAAGGTTGACGCACAAGCAGTGACTGTTGGATGGCCATCCAACGGCCGTCGTGCTTCTTCAATCTCTACTCTTCCTGCTCCAGCCGCTCAAACAAGCGCCAGCGGGACTGCCTGCTCCCTCCTCCCCGCGGCCGGCTCTGCAACCGCGCAGGCCTCACTGCCCCATTGTACTCCCATCGTTGGCCTAGCCATCCCTCTACTCACCCACACCTGCTGTTATTCTCCGGCGACGGCGGACGAACCAGTAAACCCTCGTACAGTCGTACTCCCCTCCGCGTGGGAAACAACTGCCGAGTCTTCCCTGACTCCATGTCGTTCCCTTCCTAGGCCTCGCTGTCATCCACCGCCCTGGTGCTCTCGACGCAGCCTGGTCAACGTGGTCAACGACCGACATGCATCTGAAGTGGACTGTACGTGGAGAGGCCGACAGCTGGGTCCACGGCCGCACGCAAGGAAATGTCTCCTTATTATGCGCACAATAATGATTCCTCCACCTGACATCAGGGACCCACCGAAAGGGCCTCTGTATTTCGCGAAAAAAACGTTACCGCCGCTGACAGCTCGGACCCACCAGCTATATCTTTGCACGCAAGGAAGTGCCTCCTTATTACGCACAAAAAATGAATACTCCCCCTGTTAGCTGGGACCCAGTATGGTGGTAGGATGACTTGTGGGCCTACTAAGTTGACGGGGATGGAGGGCTTTGTCAACTTAGTCAATATGCACGATAGTAGCTCCAGTGACCGTACGATGTCCATGCAACGGCCGTAGTGCTTCTTCAACCTCTGGTCTTCTTGCTCCAGCCGCCCAAACCAGCGTCGGTTGTGCCTCATGCTCCTGCCTCCTGTGGCCGGCTGCGATGCGGCGGAGGCCTCACCGCCCCCTACTACTCCCACCGCTAGCCAGGCCATCCCTCTACTCACCCACACCCCCTGTTATTCTGCGGCGACGGCAGCCTCACACCGCAGCGAACCAGTGAACCCTCATAATCCTCTACGCGTGGGCATCCACTGCCGCGTCTTCCCCGGCTCCACTTTGTCCCTTTCCTAGGCCTCACCGTCGTCCACCGCCCTGGTGCTCTCGGTGCAGCATGGTCAACGTTGTTAAGGAACGGCTTCCATCGGACGTGGACTATACGTGGAGAGGCTGACAGCTGGGTCCACGGCCACAGCAAGGAAGTGCCTCCTTATTACGTGCAAAATAATTATTCCTCCACCTGACATCGGGGACCCACCGGACGGGCCACCGTATTTCGTGAAAAAAACGTTTGCCCCTGACTGCTGGGACCCACCAGCTACATCTTCGCACGCAAGGAAGTGCGTCCGGGCAAAAAAATGATTCGCCCCCTGACTGCTGGGACCCACCAGCTACATCTTTGCAGGCAAGGAAGTGCTTGACAGTCGGGACCCACCTGGTCGAAGCGTACGTAGCATTGTCGTTCTGGTCGCGAACGTGTACGTACATATATACTGGTGGATGTAGAGGCGCGCACGTGTCGTAGTAGAGGCGCGTACGTGTCGTAGTAGAGGCGCACACGTAGCATGTACACGTACGTACAGCGGCCAGGGTGCAAGAACGAAGATATGGCCACGTATGTGTACATACGGGCGGGGTCTCGAACGCCTACTCACGCATACGTACGGCCAGGGCTCGTGTACATGGCTGGGTCGGAACGGAGAAACAGCGTCGTCGTCGTGTTCATGGGGAGGCAACGGAATGCGTCGTGTTCATGGGGAGGCAACGGAATGCGTCGTGTTCATCGGGAGGCAACGGAATGCGTCGTGTTCATCGGGAGGCAACGGAACGCGTGGGAGCCAACCGGCTGGGTCGGAACGGAATGCGTGGTCGTGTTCATCAGGAGGGCTTGGACGGAACAGGCGATGGAAACGAGGCCTGGCGTACCGCAGAACGGAGGAAACGGACCTCCTACGGTCGAAACGGGGGTCCTGTTGATCGGGAGGGGTGTGGCATACCGCAAAATGGAGGAAACAGACCTCCTACGGTCGAAACGGGGGTCCTGTTGATCGGGAGGAGTGTGGTGTACCGCAAAAAGGACGAAACGGACTTGTGTTGGAGCGCTACGGTCGAAACGGGGGTCCTATTCATCGGGAGGGGTGTGGCGTACCGCAAAACGGGACTCCATGGGATATTGTTCATCTCCACCGTCGACCTCCTCCAGCCTCCATGGGCTACCGTCGACCTCCTCCAGCCTCCATGGGCTACCGTCGACCTCCTCCAGCCTCCACGGGCTCCTGTTCATCCAGCCTCCACCGCGCGCTACTCCACCGGCTACTGTTCAACCACCCCTCCACGGGCACCCCTCCAACGTCTACTGTTCATCCAGCCCTCCACACCACAGGGTCCTGTTCAACCACCCCTCCACGGGCACCCCTCCACCGTCTATTGTTCATCCAGCCCTCCACCACACCATGGGGTAATGTTCATCCAGAGGCAACGCCACCGCTCACTGTTCATCCAACCCCCCCCCCCCCCCCCCGCAACGCTCACTGCTCATCCCAGAGGCAGCATCGATGGGCTTCAGTTAGCAGCAGTAGCGAAGGAATCGCTCGATCGGGTTCAGTTAACAGCTATCGATCGATCACTCGGGTTCAGTAACGCGTAGCCTGCAGTGCAATCGCTCGGGTTCAGTTACAGCCCAACGCCTCGCTCGGGTTCAGTTAGAGCCAACGCCTCGCACACATGCGCGTACGTGTACGAGAGAAACGCGCATCGCTCGGCCCCCGACCTCCCACCATAACCGGGAACTCACCGAAATTTTCCTCGCCCTCGCTTCTACCACGGTTTTTTCCGTCATGGACGGTCCAAAGAATGTCATGCAGCTGCGTCTCCGGCCCGCCCAGGACGAAAAGCCCATTTTCTATCAAGATTTTTTGTCATAGAAGTAGGAGCCCACCACATCTATGATGATACCGGGTTTTGTCACAATTATCGTCATAGAAGTGTCATATGTATGACAGGAAAAAAATTCGTTCGGCCCAAAATGTCATGGATGTGTCTTTTTTTGTAGTGATTTTGGATTTATTTCACTATTTTGACCAGGTGAACGAGCTATTTCATTTAATCGAGATATTTTATTTTGGGTTTGATTCTTATTTTTGAGTGGGTCAACTATTTGTCATATAGTAAGTTGTTACCAATGAGCATGTAAAAACACATTAGTCCCGAGCATCATCTCACCATCTAAAAAAGAAGTGGCAAGCTAATATTTCAAAATTTGATTCAAATCCACTTGGTAAGGTAGACATGGATACTCGTTCTCCCAAAATTTGAATGAACCGCTAAACACCCTCTGCTCGATGGAATTCGCCTGAGCAAATAAATGGGAGACGCGAAATTATCGTCCTATGTGGGACACACATCAATTGGCACGTTGTACATCAAGGGTAGGTTCCTAACTTCATCCAAGCGCGCCTTCTCCCCGGCCAAACTGATAGGTGCCGAATAATTCATAAAACATGGGTGGTGAAACACCCTCTCCTTTGGGAGGTGCCGAATAATTCATAAACCATGGGCGGCAAAACACCCTCTCCTTGTCTGAAATCGCTCGCACCCACTATATGGGAGAAGCAAAGTTACCCTATGTCGTGGGAAACCACGGCCACCTATGGGGCCATGAGCCCCTTTTGGTTCGGCAAGGGGATGGGCATGTTGCACAAAGAGCAGAGAAGTGTAACATAGCACGATAGAGCTCACACGGGCAGTTTTACCCAGGTTCGGGCCACCGTGAGGCATGAAACCCTACTCCTGCTTTGGTGCATTGATGGTGGAAAATGGTGGAAGAACGCAACGCTCTTGCCCGGCAAGGTTGCGTCAGGGCGAGTGTGGCTACGCACGCATGAATGCCTGGGGGTCCGAACCCTTTCTACGGTTGCCATGGGCCTCCTTTTATAGATCAAGGGGCCACTATAGTGGCAAATCAGTCTTTACATACTGATTAGATAGCAAACAATGCTGTCATACAAAACTCTGTAGGCTGGCAGAGCACGTTAAATGTGCAGCTCAAGGTCACATCACAGCCTACCCGGTAGACCTTCCCGGGCTGTTTTGCCAGCTTCGCGCCTGCTTGCTTGACACCGCACTGATCGACAACGTGTGTCGCTGTGAGGTGGTGAGGTGGTGCGGTGGAGTGGTTTGCCTGCGTGAGCCCCAGTAGGCCTGCCGGGGCAATCTTAGAGGCTTGCTACCGGCGTAACCCCAACCTTGACAGGCTCGCCTGCTCGGCAAGGGAGATTCTTCTCATAGTGGTATCTTGTCTCCTTGGCTAGTCTTGGTCTTCTTGATCTGCGCTTTGATCCTTTATGAAACTGATCCCTTTGTGCTTTGATCCAATCTTGGTGTTGTAATCTTGTACTAGGGCCTATGCACAGTCTTAGCAACGGACCCCGGGTTTGTTGAACTGACAAGAGCCCCCGGGCCTAGCCCGAATGCGCTGCCGGGTATCGCCGGGGTAGGCCCTATCCAGTGCACAGGCAGGGGTGAAGTTGTAACACCCCAAGACCGGAGCTTCAGATGCCTTCCAGGGTTTCCGGGTTCCGTCGTGTGATTTGTTTGGTTCATCGCTTTCATCTTTGCATCATGTGCATTGCATCATGTCATCATGCCATCATGTCATTTTTTTCTCTTAACTCAACTAAATAAATTGCATGGATCTTTGGTCCATTTAAATCGAGGGATATTCACTATGGTGATTACTCTTTAAAACTTATTCTCCCAATATTTTAGGGAGCTATATAAATTATATTCCCATTGTGTGGAATTACCTTAACACACTTGCAAAAATCCCAAAGCCTTTTATTATTTCAACTCTTGGCCTCTAACTTTGCCACATGTCCTTTCATCATTTTCCGGAGCTCCACCTAATTTCTCAACATTTTTGGAAACCTCTAATTCCTAGTCCTTGCTCAAACCTTTTGAATTAAATTCAAATGATTTTGAATTTAATTCCTGCAATCTTGCCACTCCTATTTTTCATGGACCGTGCACATTTTTACGAGTCCGTGGAAATTATCCCCGTGCCCAACTCTTTCTCTAACCTTTCTTTTCTTCCCTTTTTCTTTCTCTTTATTTTTCTGCTTTGAAAAGAGAATTAGAGAAAGAGAGAGAGAGAGAAGGAGCCCGGCAGCCTGGGCCTCCCAACCTCCCGCGCCGGCCCAAGGCCAAGGCCCAGCCGCCCCCACCAATCCCTCCTAACCCTAGCCCGAACCCCCCTGCCCGATCCCCCACTCTCCCTCGTCTCCTCCCTCGTGCCGTCACCACGCATGAGAGGAGCGCCTCGCCCGATCCCTTCTGCCTCCTCCTCGCTCGACCTCCTCCTTCCCTCGATCTCTCTCTCTCGTGCCCGACCCCCATCTTTCCCTCGCAGCCCGATCCCCACTCCTCTCTTCCACCTCGCGCTGCCCCTCTCCTCGCCCTTCCTCGCCCCGCACGCGAGACCTCCCCGACCACCGCATCCCTGCTCGCGCCCAGATCCCATCGCCGTCTGGCCCGTGGAGCCGCCCACTGCTCCGCTTCGCCGCCCGACGCGTATCCCCCGCCTCCCGACCCGGTGCTCCCCTGCACATGCGCCCGAGGCCGCGGCTTCCTCGTCCCGGTCCATGGGGGACTCGCCGGAGCCCAGCCGTTGGACCTGTGCCATCCTCTGCTTCCTCTACGGCGACCAGGGGCCCCATCGCGCCGCGCCCAGTCGCCACCAGCTTCTCCGATCTGCAAGATCGACTACATGGACGCCAAGACCATACCAGGACCGCCAAGCATCTTCTCTGTGATTTTTTGTCAGGTACCCATGGACGCCAAGTACCACGATGTCGGTGCCCCTCAAGTTCGGCTACACAAAAACGCCAAGTAGCCCTACAAACCGTGTACGACTACCGGGGCCGAAGTCCGCGAGTACCACTACGTTTGCGATGTACATCTACACCAAGACTGGACCGACAAGTACCGCGAGAACATTTGTACCTCTACCATCGTCGTGGATCCGACAAGTACCCCTACAACAAGTGTACCTCTACCTCGTATTCAGAATCGCTAAGAACGTCAAGTACCCCTTCGAGATGACGAGATCGGCAAGTTCGAATGACCCCAAGTACCACTTCGAAATGACCGAGTACCATTACCATCGGGCGCTTGAACTGACTACTTCCTCTACTTCCCACGACGACCCGTGAACAACTACTTCCCCTTCGACACGTGTACCCCTACCACCGAACTCGATCCATTCCGATAATGCACGCTTCAAAGGTATAACCCCGAGACGACATCCATGAACGAATGCTTGCGATGTTTGAGATGCTCATGTTTGCACCATGTCCACTTTGTCACCCGTTTCCTTGTCGCCAACTCGTGGGACGCCCGGAATCCGGGAGCGCCCCACCATCTTTTGCACGCATCCGCACACTTCTCCTTTGCATCGGTATCTCAATCAAGTTACCAGAATCGGAATTTTGCCGTGACACCATTTCCGTTGTCGTTGCCGTGGCACCCCTTTAGTTTTCGCCACGATGACAAATGCCTCATATCTTATCACGTCAACGTTTTCATAAATACTGCATAAAACTTGCACATGTCATTCGCATCATGATAATAACATTTAAATGTTTAAAATTGTTGTTGCACCAAATTGATAATTGCATATGGGGATTTACCAGATTTGTTGTTTGTTATATCCGGCCCCATTTAAATTGTTTAGATGGTATAGTTTTGTTATGTTTTCACCTCTTGACTTGCTTAACAACGTTTAATATTGCTGAGTACATAAACAAGATCGAACTAAATGAGTCACGTGGTGTTTCGTCAATATGCAACGGAGTTGCATATTAAGCTCCACTTAATTTGTAGGGTTGTTTGTGCACTTTGCCATGCCATGACTCATTAAACCGGACATGCATCATACTTGTTGTGCATCATGCCATGTTGTTGTGGTGGTTGTTTACTATGTCGTTTGCTTCTTTCCGGTGTTGCTTCTTCGGGTTGGTTCCGATAATGTCGCGTTTGTGAGGACCCGTTCGTCTACGTCCGTTTATCTTCTTCATGGACTCGTTCTTCTTCCTTGCGGGATTTCAGGCAAGATGATCATACCCTCGAAATCACTACTATCTTTGCTATGCTAGTTTGCTCGCTCTTTTGCTATGCCAATGCTACGATGCCTACCATTTGCTTTCAAGCCTCCCAAATTGCCATGTCAAACCTCTAACCCACCATTGTCCTAGAAAACCGTTGATTGGCTATGTTACCGCTTTGCTCAGCCCCTCTTATAGCGTTGCTAGTTGCAGGTGAAGTTTGGATGCCGTTCCTTGTTGGAACATTTATTTACTTGTTGGGATATCACTATATATCTTATTTAATTAATGCATCTATATACTTAGTAAAGGGTGGAAGGCTCGGCCTTATGCCTGGTGTTTTGTTCCACTCTTGCCGCCCTAGTTTCCGTCATATCGGTGTTATGTTCCCGGATTTTGCGTCCCTTAGGCGGTTGGGCTATAATGGGAACCCCTTGACAGTTCGCCTTAAGTAAAGCTCTTCCAGCAATGCCCAACATTGGTTTTACCATTCGCCACCTAGCCTTTTCTTTCCCTTGGGTTCTGCAGACTCAAGGGTCATCTTTATTTTAACCCCCCCCCCTCCCCGGGCCAGTGCTCCTCTGAGTGTTGGTCCGACCGAGTAGACTGCGAGGCCACCTCGGGGCAACTTGAGGGTTGGTTTTACTCGTAGGATGTCTCATCTGAGTGTGCCCTGAGAAAGAGATATGTGCAGCTCCTATCGGGATTTGTCAGCACATTCGGGCGGTGTTGCTGGTTTAGTTTTACCCTGTCGAAATGTCTTGTTGTACCGGGATACCGAGTCTGATCGGAACGTCTCGGGTGGAGGTCTATTCCTTCGTTGACCGTGAGAGCTTGTGATGGGCTAAGTTGGGACACCCCTGCAGGGATTGAACTTTCGAAAGCCGTGCCCGCGGTTATGGGCAGATGGGAATTTGTTAATGTCCGGTTGTAGATAACTTGAACCTTAACTTAATTAAAATGAATCAACCGCGTGTGTAACCGTGATGGTCTGTTTCCGGCGGAGTCCGGGAAGTGAACACGGTTGTTGGAGTTATGCTTGGCGTAGGTTGCTATAGGATCACTTCTTGATCATACTTTTATCGACCGTGCTTTGCCTTCTCTTCTCGCTCTCATTTGCGTATGTTAGCCACCATATGTGCTAGTCGCTTGCTGCAGCTCCACCTCATACCTTTACCTTACCCATAAGCTTAAATAGTCTTGATCGTGAGGGTGCGAGATTGCTGAGTCCCTGTGGCTCACAGATACTTCCAAAACCAGCTTGCAGGTGCCGATGAATCCGTGCAGATGACGCAACCAAGCTCAGGAGGAGCTCAATGAAGATCTTGTCCTTTGTGTTGTTCCGTTTCCAGTTGATCAGTAGTGGAGCCCAGTTGGGGTCGATCGGGGACCTTCGTCGCATTTGGGGTTCTTCTTTTATTTTGGTTCCGTAGTCGGACCTTGATTGTATCTGGATGATGTAATGCTTTATTCATGTAATTGTGTGAAGTGGCGATTGTAAGCCAACTATGTATCTCTTTCCCTTATTATATTACATGGGTTGTGTGAAGATTACCTCACTTGCGACATATGCCTTCAATGCGATTATGCCTCTAAGTCGTGCCTCGACACGTGGGAGATATAGTCGCATCGAGGGTGTTACAGCAGTGGTGGTCGGCCTCTTGAGATCTTCTTTGCTTCTTCATTAACTCGAGCAGGGCTAGTTTCTGGTTTCCCCGCGCACCATGTAACGCCAATTGCAATGGGGGCAGATAATGGGCCGTGCCTTGCGGAGTGCCCACGTCCCACGTTCACGGGGTGGTAACTGCCATCCCACTATTCCTCTCGCTCCATGCGCCCCTGCCACGTGTATAGCATGCATTGCACAGGGTTGGCGGTGGATGTAGAGGGCACGGGAATGGGTGCCATGGCGGAAAGCCAGGCGCCGTGGATTGGAGCAGAGGGTCGGCCTTGATTCTTCGAGCTGTTAATGGTGAGGAGGAGCCGGATTGGTCGAATGGGGCGGCAACCTTCACGGAAAAATCTGGCCCCTCCCTTCTCTCGCCTATAAAAGGGGACGCAAGGCGAGGCACTTCCTTGCACCTCCTCCTTTCTTTGTCCTATCCATAGTCCTTGCTTACCGTGGTGAGAGGTCGGGGATCTGGTGGAGCTCCCGTGGCGACGAGAACTTTTGCTCGACAGCGCCCCCTACTCCTCCCAAAGATGCGGGGGCTGAGCCTACTATGAGAGGAGGCGGGAGGGGGCTTGGCCGAGGTCGTCGTGGCGTACGGGGGCGAGGAGGACGGGGCAGCACCTCGCCTGTGCCCACACCGGAGGATCCTCCCTCGCTGGAGGGCCACGTTGGAGACCAGCCCTATGAGTTCATCATCTGGCTGTATAAGCCTCTGCACGGCCGCCTCTGCCTCCCCACCCCATTCGCAAGGCCAATGGAGCTCGAGCAGCCGAAAGCGTTGAAATTGCACACGAGGGGTTGCGAGAATGGCAGCATACGGGTGGATGTAGATTTCCCCGCCCCTCATGTTATGTACTTCCATCGAGGCTGGAAGACTTTGTCCCACGCCCACAGCTTGCCGGAAGGGCATGTCCTCCATTTTAATTTAATGGAGGCCGGTTTCCTTTCCGTCAAAGTTTTTGGGAGATCGATCGGGTTCTCGCTTAGGGTGCTGCGTGGAGAGATCGACCAACGAGGAAAGCTTCTCCTCGAGCGATAGCGACGGGGAGGACAGTGACGATGATGAGGACGACGTCGGCTGGGAAGGCGACGACTCCGACTCCGGCTGAGCACCATCCGCACCGTCACCGTCAGGCGGCGGCACCATCATCTTCACCTTCATCTCCTCTTCGGCAAGGTGATTTGCCAGTGAGTTGGATATGGGGGTGGGGATGGTGCCCCTGGCTCCTCCAGCAGTCTTCCAGCTGGGCCCCGACAGGCTTCCTCACGGGCTGCAACTCCATTTGCCCTGCCGTGTCCTGCTGGCCCTGGTGGTGGCGGTTGACGAGTCGTCTCCGCCGATTTCTTCACCATCGCCTTTGTCCGTGCCCTCTGCTCTTGTCGGGCTACCTCTCCTGGAGCCTGATAGGGTTAGGCTAGGCTTCTGCCAAGATGCCCCTTTTGCCCTCTTCGCCTTCAACTGCCATGCCTAGGAGGAGAGGGACAAGAAAGGCATCACGAGGCACTTATCTTTTTGCAATCTAAAATCAGTAGGCACTTGCCAAATTTTAGTTCAAATTATGTAATCTCTTGAATCCATGCTTGTGCCCTGTAAGATCAGTACTTGTTTCATCAACATATTAATGAAAAAGATAAACCTTGTCGGGGATTCGTGCATGTAGTATGTCCATGCAGAGGTGGGATGCCTCCTTACTTTTAAGTAAACAAGTTTCCCCCAGTAGGCTATCCTGCCGGTACCCTGAGTTTTGTTGCTGTGGAGTAAGGTCTACCGGGCACAAATCGCGAAGAGGGACCAGACCGCCGCCAATCTTTTTTCACCAAAGGCCACTGCGACCATCCCGACCGAAGCAACATTCGAGTCAAGGAATGGGAGCACCTAAGTTTCAAAAAGCGGCGAGGTTTTGTTATGCATAAATCCTTACTTACAGAACAAGTATGGATAAGAGAATAAACTTATCTGTTTGGCTTGCCAGAGATCGGTGTAGGCTCATCTTTTCATATCCTCTTGAGGACCAAGTCCTTGGCGGGAGCCTGCAGTTTATGCAGATGAAAATGATGCCAGATGCAATATTATCTACATGAACATGCGATGCTCATGAAATGCATATGCATGCATGCAACTTGTCGGGGGCCCCCTCGGTGCTTCATTTATTTCTCTGTTGCTCAGGGTCTGCGCCTGGCTTTGTACAAGGGGTTACATGCAACTGAGGCAAGGCCTGTACAAAAGGGTGGCTGCAGGGTAGGACCCGACAGCCGCGCCTTACAAGTAGAACTTGCGAAGATGCTCAATATTCCATGAGTTTTGCAATTGAATGCCATCTCCGGTCTCCAGACGGACTGCGCCAGGTCTGGTGACTCGTACTACCCAGTAAGGGCCTTCCCACTTCGTCGTCAACTTGTTTGCACCCTTGGCGAACTAAACGCGCCTAAGGACAAGGTCGCCTTCCTCAAAACATCGGGCGTGAACCCTGTGGCTCTGACAGCGATGTAGGTCTTGCTGGTAGCATGCAACACGTGTAGCAGCCCAGAGACAGTTCTCCTCAAGAAGCACAACATCATCACGCCATTACTGATCCTGCGCTACTTCATCATAGGCAAGCACTCGAGGTGACCCGTAAATGAGTTCGGTGGGGATGACTGCTTCTGCCCCATAGACTAGGGAGAAGGGAGTCTATCCGGTAGCTCGATTCAGTGTTGTTCTGAGGGACCAAAGAACCACTGACAGCTCGTTGATCCATAGCGTGCTGCACTTCTGTAGATTATCAAATGTTCTCATCTTGAGTCCTTGCAACACTTCAGTGTTCGCCCTCTCAGCTTGTCCATTGCTTCTGGGATGTGCAACAGAGGCAAATGAGATCTTGCTTACGAGGGCATGAACATATTGCATGAAGGCGTGGCTCGTGAACTGGATGTCGTTGTCGGTGATGATCCGGGCAGGGACCCCGAAGCGGCACACCAATCCTTTCAAGAACTTGATAGCTGACTGAAGAGTCACCTTTCTCACGGCTTCTACTTCCGGCCACTTTATAAACTTGTCGATGGCAACGAACAAGAATTCAAAGCGTCCGACATCTCGGGGGAAAGGGCCGAGGATATCGAGCCCCCAGACCAAAAATGGCCATGAAAAAGGGATTGTCTAAAGAGCTTGGGCAGGCAGATGGATGTTCTTGGAATGGAACTTGTCGGATTTCAGGTTCTGGCAAACCCTTGACAAGTTCGAACTCTCGGGTGCGCACGAAGAACACTCTCTCCCTAGTCCGCTCGCTACATGATCCCACGGCCTAGCTCGACGAACCCAAAGAACAAGAGACACAGGGGTTTATACTGGTTCGGGTCACCTTGCAGTGTAATACCCTACTCCAGTTTGTGGTGGATTGCCACAAGGGGCTGAGGATGAACTAGTACA
Source organism: Triticum urartu (assembly GCF_056163025.1). Lineage (NCBI taxonomy): Eukaryota > Viridiplantae > Streptophyta > Magnoliopsida > Poales > Poaceae > Triticum > Triticum urartu. The sequence goes on along the minus strand of NC_141876.1, from coordinate 116,770,719 downwards.
GTGGATGAACAGCCTCAGGAGGTGAGGTGTTCTTGAGCTCGATGAGCTGGTGGGTGTGAGGATGATCTAAATGATCCGTCCTCTCATTTCCTTCTATGGTGGTGGCTAAGTCCAATTTATAGTGGCCTTGGTCCTCTTCCCAAATGTTAGGCAGGAAGGGATCCCACAATGGCCATGTTTGAAGGGGGACAACTAGTACAAGCTATCCTGACAAAAGGTGGTCTTCGCCTGCCAAAGGCTCTGGTGGTGACGCTGCTGTGGGCCCCGCGATGACCTCCGTCCTGCCGTCCTGTGGATTCGGGGTTCCGGCAAACCCTTAAGAGGTTAGAACTCTGGGGTGCGCACGAAGAACTCTCTCTCTCCCTAGTTCGCTCGCTCAACAATCTCACGGCCTAGCTCGACGGACCCAAGGAACATGAGACACGGAGGTTTATACTGGTACGGGCCACCTTGTGGTGTAATACCCTACTCCAGAGTGGTGGTGGTGCATTGCCTCGAGGGCTAAGGATGAACTAGTACAGTGGATGAACAGCCTCCTGAGGAGAGGTGCTCTAGAGCTTGATGAGCTAGTGAGATGGCCTTGGTGGAATGGGTCCAACCCAAGATGAGATGCCTCCTACGGTGGTGGCTAATACTATTTATAGAGGCCCTGGTCCTCTTCCCAAATGTTAGGCGGGAAGGGATCCCACAACAGCCAAGTTTGAAGGGGGACAACTAGTACAAGCTATCCTGACAAAAGGTGGTCTTCGCCTGCCAAAGACTCTGGTGGTGATGCTGCTGTGGGCTCCGTGGTGACCTCCATCCTGCCGTCCTGTTGGTCTTGGTCTTGTTGCACCAATATGGAAACCTTTGCCTGATGACTCGGAACTCCTCGCCTGCACCTGCCTCTTTAGCACCAAAGATGAAATCGGCACACTGCGCCCGATGGCGCCCACCTGGCCTTGGTCGTCATGGCTCACGTCACGTGAACCTTGCGAGGTGCCCCTTGCATAGATATCTCTGCTCCTCAGGAGCCAACCTAGCGAGGCCGCCCCGAGGGAGGTCTTGGCATCGTCTGCCTCGCGAGGCTTGGCCCCTCGCGAGGGTCTTGAGCGTTGCTGCTGAAGCTGGGACGTACCGGGCCATTGGTGAAGCCACGTCGTGGGCCACAGGAAGACAAGTCTGGGTACCTCGGTTCCCAGGACACTGACAGTAGCCCCCAGGCCCAAGGCGCGCTCGAACTTGGCTTCGAGGTGATGCCAAAGGGCAAGTGCGGAGCGCCGTGGGCCCCAACCGCCTGCGTCCTCGGTCGACATGTGGCGAATGATGGGACGTGTGTGCCTCCGCTTCCCCATGCTGCCTCGGCAACCGTTTGACTTGACGAGACCCTGCTGCATGCAGAAGAAAACCATCATTACCTGCGATCGTGGAGGTTGGCGGTTGGCCTCCTTCTGGCTATAAATGAGGAGGGGGGCGGAGCCCCTGTCGCTCATCTCCTTCTCCATTCCTCATGCTTCTTATTCTTCCTCTTTGCTCCGCCGCCTTGCTGTGACACCCATGGCGCCGATAAGGAGATTCTCCGCCGTTGAGAAAGGAAAAACCCCTTGTGAAGAGCAGGGGCCACTTCCGCCGAAGAAGAGGTTGGCTCGCTCCCGCGAAGTTGTCGTGAGGCAGGAGGTGATGAGGCCTTGGTACGAGTGGCCTCCCCCTAGCTACCCGCTGCCCTTGTACGCCCATGCACAAGGCTCCGGAGGAGGAGGCGGCGCCCCGCGCCGCTCGTGCCACGGCCGTGGTGGCCAGGCCGTGGTGGCACACACCGCCGACCCACGAACTCACGCCGAGGGCTCCTCGCGAGCTCGTGGTGTGGGCGGCGATGCCACCACGCACGTGGATCAGATTCCCGCAGTTCTTCACCGAAGAGATGTCGCCGAGGGGGCCGCTCGAGTTGTGGTTGCAGCATGCCGAGTGCAGCACCCCAGCAATGGGAGCGGAGGTCGAGGTCATCCTGGGAAAGATCTTCATGACCCGTGGATGGGGCGACGTCGCCCGCACCTGCCGCGCAGAGGGGGCGCTCGCCATCCATTTCGAGTACGACGGTGCCTCCACGCTGATCTTCAAGGTCTTCAACAAGGAAGGCCGCCACCTGGAGTGCTGCCCTAGAGGGGGACACCAGGACGGCGTAGCGGCATGCGCTGGGCCCGCCCTTGGTCCTACCAAGAGCTCCTCCAGTAGAAGCGACGGCGCCTGGGAGTCCAGCGACTCTCCTGAGCCTGACAAGACTCCGGAGACGCGCAACGACAGCTACGTGCCCCCAAGCTCTCGCCGTGCCCGGAGCGAGCAACGGCGTCCGCTCATCGTCATCATTGATCTAGATGGGGTTGGCGTCGCCCCCCTGGTCCACTGTTGATGATGGCGTCGGCGGCGACGTCCGTAGATATGACTCCTGGAAGCCTTCTTATTTTGTTCCCTGCGAGGAATCGAGATGAACCCCGCGGGGCTATGTAAAGAATCTGTAGTGCTTTTGCATCAATGTTATTCCCATTATGAAATTCGTGATTGCGCATCTTGCTTTGGCATTGTCCCCCCTTTTCGTCCTCACGGTAGCTTAGTGCTCTACGCCGATAGGTCCCAGTCCCCAGGCAGGCTTCAGCCATCGCAGGTATGCCAAGTCGCGATGCCGTGGTCAGGTCCAGGAGGTTCCTAAGGCGCGATGCTTAAGAGGTCCCCCTTGGCGTGCAAGCAGCTTCCTAAAGGCAGAAAAGGAACGCGGCATTGCCGGAGCAAGGCTACAAGAGTCGAAAATCCTGAGTCGCAGTGCTGGGCCAACTTGAATGTGTGACTTATCTTAGCGAGCCTGAAGCGATTCCTTGCGCAGCGCCCAATTTATGCATCAACGATGGTGGTACTGCTAGGTCAGATCCGTGCTAGCTTCCCCCTTTCACGCTCTTCTAAGTCCTCTGCGTCCTCGGGTGTAACGCCCTCGATGCGGCTATAGCTCCCACGTGTCGAGGCACGACTTAGAGACATAACCGCATTGAAAGCAATGTCGCAAGTCAGGCAATCATTACAACAACCCATGTAATATATAGTAAAAGGGGGAAGAACATAGTTGGCTTACACTCGCCATGTCACATCAAAGTACATAAATAACATCCATCAGACAGACACTCATGGCCCGACTACGGCGCCAAAATAGAAAAGAACCCAACATGCGACAAGGCCCTGAATCAAACCCCAACTAGGCACCACTACTGATCATCGGGAAAGGAAACATAATAACGCTGACAGTCCTCGTCGAACTCCCACTTGAGCTCGTACTCGTCACCTGGAGCGGAATCGCCTGGACCTGCATCTGGAGTTATAGTATCTGTGAGCCATGGGGACTCAGCAATCTCGCACCCTCGCGATCAAAACTATTTAAGCTTATAGGAATGGATAAGGCAAATATATGTGGAGCTGCAGCAAGCGACTAGCATATGTGGTGGCTAACTTATCCGCAAAAGAGAGTGAGAAGAGGAGGCAAGGCGCGAGCGAGAAGCTATAAGAACAACCTGCGCAAGCATAACTCCAACACCGTGTCCACTTCCCCGGACTCCGCCGAGAAGAGGCCATCACGGCAACACACTCAGTTGATTCATTTTAATTAATTAAGGTTTAAGTTATCTACAACCAGACATTAACAAATTCCCATCTGCCCATAACCGCGGGCACGGCTCTCGAAAGTTCAATCCCTGCAGGGGGGGTCCCAACTTAGCCCATGACAAGCTCTCACGGTCAACGAAGGAATAGACCTCCTCCCAAGACGTTCCGATCAGACTCGGTATCTCGGTAACTCAAGACACTTCGACAGGTTAAAACAAGACCAGCAACACCGCCCGAATGTGCCGACAAATCCCGATAGGAGCTGGACATATCTCTTTCTCAGGGCACACTCAGATTGTCTTAGGTACGGGTAGGCCAGCCCAGAGTTGCCCCTGATGGCCACCGGTAGCTGACAGGTGGACCAACACTCAGAGGAGCACTGGCCCGGGGGGGGGTAAAATAAGATGACCCTTGAGTCTGCAGAACCCAAGGGAAAGAAAAGGCTAGGTGGCAAATGGTAAAACCAAGGTTGGGCATTGCTAGACAAGCTTTAATCAAGGCGAAATATCAAGGGGTTCCCATTATAACCCAACCGCGTAAGGAATGCAAAAATCCGGGAACATAACACCGATATGACGGAAACTAGGGCGGCAAGAGTGGAACAAAACACTAGGCGAGAGGCCGAGCCTTCCACCCTTTACCAAGTATATAGATGCATTAAGATAACATAGCAATATAATGATATCCCAACAAGTAAATAAATGTTCCAACAAGGAACGGCCTCCAATCTTCACCTGCAACTATCAACGCTATAAGAGGGGCTGAGCAAAGCGGTAACATAGCCAATCAACGGTTTGCTAGGACAAGGTGGGTTAGAAGTTGACATGGAAATTGGGAGGCTGACAAGCAAAAGGTAGGCATCGTAGCATTGGCATAGCAAGAGCGAGCAAACTAGCATAGCAAAGATAGTAGTGATTTCGAGGGTATGATCATCTTGCCTGCACAGTTGTCAGAGTTGACTGGATCCTCACAAGCAAACTCAACGGGCTCCTCGTTAGCGAACTCGTCTCCCGGCTCTACCCAAACAAGACAAACAAGCAACAAGGATACAATCAACCACGTGCAAACTCAAACAACACGATGCAAAGATGATATGCTATGCGGGATGCGATGCGGGATGCAAAATGCAAGATATGACAGGAAATGCATGAACCTGGCCTCAACTTGGAATTCCAAGGGTGCCACTGGATAGAGGGGATGAAATCTCTTGAAAACGATATAAAGATCATTGGAATCGGAGTTACGGTTTGGAAATGGCAAGCGTTTTAAGATATGACACCGGTCTGCGATTTACAGCAAGTAGGCATCTAAATGCAACGAGATGAACATGCTACAGCCACCAAACATGACAACAAAATACATGGCAGGGATGCACACAAGATGCTTAACAAAAGACTAGCACTGAGCCACGGCCAATTCATCCATTATGAGGTTCAAACAAGCATGGCAAAAACGCAAATGCAAAACAGATTCCAGACTTTGTGAAATTAACACTAGTCTGAAATTTCAGATCACGAAGCCCTCTTCGGAGCAGCAAAACAACATGATAAATGACCTGAACATGACAAGTAAGAACATGGCATGGAGCTACTCAACAAGCTTAACAAAATACCCAAAGTGACCTGGGGCCAAAAGGGTTCACAAAAATATATTAACGGGCACACGAACATAGCTAAAACACAATCAGTTTTCAGACTTCGTGAAAACTGAGACATGCTGAAATATAACTCACGAAGGCATGTAAACGAGCTCGATGCACTCACCACGGTGCAAGTCATGGCAAGGCAGGCATACACCCATTAAGAAGGCACAAAATACAAGCTAGACATCGCAAGAACAATGGCATAGCATGCACGGATCATCTACAATAATAACGGCAAAATCGCAAACGAGTTGACGATCTGCCCAGATTCACCATGAAGCAAAAGTAGAGCTCTATTGACTCAAGCTATGGTGCTCCATAATTGCAAAAAAAGACATGGATGGATAGATCATAACATGAATAACAAAAGTCCCTTACTGATCATTCTCAAAAGAGGCACGGATCACTAGGAAACAAGCTGAACATATGGCATCATGAACTAAAATATCCCAGACTTAGTGAAAACAACTAAGTCCCTGAAAACAGATTTACCGGGTGCCTCACTTTGCAATCTTGCACAAGTCACCACACACATCCTAAAAATTCATGGGTTGCACCTCTGGAAAGAAGACAAAATCCTTAACAAAACATATGAAGGACTCACAGGCATATCATGCACACAATAATCATGGCAAAAATGACAAAAGTCTAAGATGAACTAGCAGATCTGATAATTAACTCATGAAGCCTCCTTCTAAAAGCATTTTGGGCATCAAGATGAACTCAAATGAAAATGATGCAATGGAATGAAATGATGTACTCGTCGAGACGAACATTTTGATATATAATATGCCCAAATCGGAGCTACGGATGCAAAGTTACGGGGCCTCGAACATAGCAACTTGGACTAAAAATCCTGGGACTTAGAAGAAAATATCACCCTAGGGTTTACTGTTCATCGCGATCCGGATCTGGATCCGACGGGACACTGTAGCGGTGCGGCCTTCGAGGATCACCGGACGGGGAGACGAGGCCGGGGCCGGCCGACCTTGGCGGCGAGGTGGCGGTGGCTGACGGCCCGCGGCGGCGCGCCGGAGTGGCGGCGACGGCCGGAGGCAGGAGGCGGCACGGGGAGCACGGCGGGGTTCGGTGGCGCCGGCCACCGGCACTGGAGAGGGCGGCGACGGACGAGGCAGGAGGCGGCGGGCGGATCGGGCCGCGCGGGGGCCCGACGTGGGCCTGGCGGGCCGGCGGCGCTGAGGCGGCGATGTGGGGCGCGAGGCTGACGTGGCGGCGGCGGAGCGGGTCGGACACTGTCCGGCCCGGCGCGAGGGTTTTTTTAGGGTTTCGAGAGGGGGAGAGAGATCCGAAAACGGAGGGGTGTATATATAGGCATAAGTGGAGCTAGGAGAGTCCAAATGAGGTGCGGTTTTTGGCCACGCGATCGTGATCGAACGCTCTAGGACATGGAGCAGAGTTTGGTGGGTTTTGGGCCAAATTAGAGGGGTGTTGGGCTGCAACACACACGAGGCCTTTTCGGTCCCTCGGTTAACCGTTGGAGTATCAAACGAAGTCCAAATGATACGAAACTTGACAGGCGGTCTACCGATAGTACACCAAGGCCGCATGACAAGTCTCGGTCCAATCCGGAAATGTTTAATCCCCACACACGAAAGAAAGCTAGAAATGACCACTGGAGGAGAACGAAGCGCCGGAATGCAAAACGGACAACGGGGAAAATGCTCGAATGCATGAGATGAACACGTATGCAAATGCAATGCACATGATGACATGATATGAGATGCATGGAAACGAAAACACCACACGGAGACAAAACCCGAACCCGAGAAAATAAATATAACTTAACGCCGAAAACGGCAAGAGTTGGATACAAATTTGGAAAGTCGTATCTGGGGCGTTACATCAGGTCCCAACCATCGAGTGACGCTCAGCCGCTGCTGGTATGCTAGGTCGCGACGCCGAGCTAGAGCAGTCGTGCGGGCGAGCACGGGTGCCTAGAGGAACTGGCGAAGAAGGTGGAAGCGGAGAAGGCCCAATTGGAAGTCAAGAAGAAGGTTCTTGCCGAGGATCGCGTGGCCTTCAAATCTCTTGAGCGAGGTCCCGCGAGGCACTGCAGGAGCTCTACGAGAAGGGCTTGGAGAAGCCATTGGTGGCTGATGATGAGGGCACCGCCCAGCTACTCCCTTAGCTTGTCATGGCGCTCAAGGGCGTCGTCAACGGGATCGGCCCTATGGTGGAGGGGGAAGCCCGCGCGCTCTCCTCATGAGCCCTGATGCGCGTGTTCAACCACCTTCATCTTCGTGACCCTGATGCCGACCTCGGTGTCCTGCTCAAGCCTGTGGACGAAGAGCGCTACGGAGCTGCTGCCGAAGCTGTGAAGGGACAGGTGGAGGACCTGTTGAAGAAGTTCCTTGCCATCGACCCTGCACCCCCGACTGACGGTGCAGCTGGCCTTGTGGCCCCGGTGGACGGCACGGGTGACGGCGACGTCGCCAATGAAGGGGCACTCCTCGCGGACGGCGGCAGCGCCTAAGGCTGGCGCGGGGGCTTGCTGACGATGCCTCTTCCCTATTTTATTCCCTGCAACATGCACCATGCCTCGTGGAGGCATTTAAAACTCGTGTTTGGTAGTTGGAGAACAGTATGTTTTGTAATAACTTATTAGGATTCCGTGATTTCCTTCTCGTTGCTTTATCGTTCTGCTTCGGCAGGGCCCAGCCACGCGCATGCGTCAGCCACCGTTGGGTCGTCCGGATCACCAGGAGGAGACCAAGGGGTGAGGGGCCACGTGGCTAGTTAGGCTTCTGAGTCACGATGCTCAGGAGTCCCCCTTGACGTTCAAACAGCTTCCGGGAAGGAGATGCGAGAATAGACCTCAGCGTTCTGCGTCGGCAGGGCCGGCTCCGTGCATGCCTCGGCCGCCATTGAGTCATCTGGATCGCCAGGACGAGACCAAGGGGTGAGGGTCTATGTGGCCAGTTAGGCTCCTGAGTTGCGATGCTCAGGAGTCCCCCTTGACGTATGAGCAGACCTCCATACCTGTCCTCATAGAGGTCCTGCTCGGGAGAGGAGCGTGACGACCAGGTTCGAGGGACCTGGCAGGGCGGCGTATGCTAGGCGTGGCCTGAGCGTAGCCCCCGTGCCCAGCCCCCTCGCGTGACCCTCCCGAGGGGAAGGTGTTGCGACGAGGCTGGTCACCGAGCATGTTGGCTCCCTGAGGTTGATACGACCAGGGGGCCGCCCTCAGTTGTTTATCACCAGCGCGGAGCATAGCGCTTCCGCACTTGGACGGGCATATTCGCTCCTCAACCGTGTCGACTGCCAGCACGGAGCTTGGTGCTTCCACTGGTGCGTGGGTGAGGGCTCCCTCCGAGTGGAGCCCCCGGGGCGTGTACAACCCCGCCCTGACACGTGGCTTACACGACAGGGCTAGACGAGGTGTATCTGGGCACTTGTGAGCCAGCGCAGGACTCACGAGGCCCTACCTTATGGCGGGTTGCACCTGAATTTGATTCTTGACACTGTCGTGGTCCTGCGAGATGGTTAGGCAACCTACGCTGAATGAATCTCCTGAGGTGATCACGTGAGAAGGCCAAACACCAACGACCCCAAGAGGTGACGTGAACGGGGCCGGCCTGCTAGACAGAGCTCAGTCATGGGTTTTATCGACGCAGCAGGGACGGACCCGAGCACAGACGCCGTGCCCAGTCTTCTCATGCGAAAAATCCTGAAGAAAGACATCCGGCGTGCGGCTCCCGTGGTGACGAGGGACCGTGTCGCGCGCCCTAGCTCATCTGTCCGTGATTAGCTCACGCGAGGGCCAACCACCAAGGACCATGGGAGGTGACGTACACGGGAGCTGGCCCACGAGCCAGAGCTCAGCCTCTTGTATTTAGCGACGCTGCAGGGACGAGTCCGAGCACAGACGTCGTACCGGTCCTTAATCATGAGACGGCCGCAGGTGGGTTTGCAAGAGCGTACGACGTTCATGGCATTGAAGTGCCGTACTGGGAAGTAATAATCATAAGGTGACCCATAGGAGGAGGCAAGCTAGTTCGAATAGATGCAAGAACGATACATGCCACAGGGATGGACCCATGCGGCCTGGGGATGATGCAGCTCGAGGGGCGCCCCCAACAGAGTAAGCTAAAGATGCAAAAGGATACATGTCGTAGGGACAGGCCCATGACACTTGGGCATGATGCAGCCTAAGGGGCGCCCCCAGCTGAATAAACCAGAAAATGTCACCTGGCACCGTTGTTGGAGAGGTGTTGGAGTAGCTGAAGATGCGTGCTGAAGAGGTCGCTCCTCACGAGTCGTACGGCAGTCGGTTCCCAGGGGACCCCGGAGGTTCTGGATCCTCCTCCCCAGGACCACCTGGGCCTAGCCTCGTGAGCCGCAAGGGCGCCCTGCATGAGCCGGTGGAAGGTGACAGCCACATTCGACAAGCCAAAAGGCATGCAAACATAGTTGTGAGGGGGACCCTCGCACCGACCAATGCTCGATGGCCAGAAGCGCCCCTGAGATGCGTACCTATTGAGCCCTGGAATGTCGACACAATGCGCAGCTCGTCGTCCCCGCCAGGACAAGGAGCTGCACCAGGTGGTGGGCAGCAGTCACCGCGCATGGCTCTTACCTGTTGAAGCACATCGGTTGTCTTGGTGATGAACTCCTGAGCACCGGGAACCTCGCGCCTTGTGCCCTAATGAGGGAAGCGTGCAGTGAAGCATGCCTCCACATGGTGCCCGAGCGCCTCCCTCGTGACATTGGCCAGGTCTGAGGCCCTCTAGAAGAGAGCCCTGGAGCCCAGCCTGAGGAGGGCGTCGGGCGCACCTTCCTATGCGAGGGAGGGAGGCGCCCCATCTACGGGCGCAGGTCCTGAGGTGGTGCCGTTGGAAACACCGCTCTCCTGAGGCCCTTGGTGGAGCAGCTGCTTTTTCTTCTTGGGGACGGCCTCAGGAGGGTAGATGGCGCCTTCGTTGTCTGGGTCCTCGACCACCGCAGCTTGGTAAGCACGCTCGAGAGAGCACACCCCGTCCTCCTCTTCGCAGGCGACTGTGATGACGTCGCAGCTCCCTGGCATCTTGAGGATGTTGTAGCCATGGTGGGTCACTGCCATGAACTTGGCCAGGGCTGGATACCCAAGGATGGCATTGTACGGAAGGCGAATGTGGGCAATGTCGAAGTCGATGAGCTCGGTGCGGTAGTTGTCGCACTTGCCGAAGGTGACAAGGAGGCGGATCTTCCCTATCGGGGTGGTGGAGCCGTCGGTTACTCCTGAGAAGGGATTGGTTGGCTGCAGCTGATCATATGGCACTTGGAGGCGGTTGAACGTATCGATGGAAAGGACATTGAGCCCTGCACCGCTGTCGATGAGGGTCTTGGTGACAAGGACATTGCTGATGATGGGCAAGCAGAGCATCGGGAGGGCGCTGGCAGTGGCCACACGCTTGAGCTGGTCTGATGAGCTGAAGGTGATGGTGCACTTGGACCACCTGAGTGGATGCGTGGCCTCAATTCTGGGGAGAGCCGCGTTCACCTCATGAGCGAACTACTTGAAGATGCGCTGGTAGGCTGGGGCTTGAGCGCCACCCAAGATGCAGGCGATGGCACGTGGCTCCTGGAAACCTCCAGCCCCCTCATCCTAGTGATGGTCGTCATTCCTCCTCGGTGGTGGCGGCAGCGGAGGGAGGCCAGCCTTGCCCTAAGGATGGTCCTCACGAGGCTGCTCCCTCCAGGTGCCCTCACGAGGCTGGTCCTACCAGCGGTCCTCACGAGGTCGGTCGCGCCACTCCTGGCGGGGCCCGCGGTCGTCCCAGCGCCGTCCACTTCATCCTCCTCCTCGGTCGTAGCCCCGATCGTTGTGCTCGGGGCGTCGACCGAAGCGCCCATCACAGAAGGCCCTAAGCTCCTGACATTCATTGGTGTTGTGGCTGTGTACGTTGTGTAAGGCGTAGAATGGACGGCTGCCCTTGGACGACTCTGGGTGGTCGCAGCTGCGCTTCATCTCTGGCTCGGCCGCGAGCATGGCTGCTCCCTTGCGCTTCACATCCTTGGTCTTGGCCTTCTTGTCTTCTGGGTCGGCAGCTGGAAGCTCGAGGAGGGAGAGGCGCCCTTCCTCAGCTCCCGTGCACTTGGTCGCCATGTTGAACATCTCCAGAGCCGTGCATAGGTCCTCGTGGATGGCGAGCTCCTCCTTCATCTGAACATCGCCGACGCCATCGGAGAACGCAGAGATGATGGCCTCATCCGTCACCTTGGGGATCTTGAGGCGGACGCTATTGAAGCGCTGGATGTACTTCTGCAGGGCTTCCCCTGCCTGCTGCTTGATGCGCCGCAGGTCACAAGCGGCCGATGGGCGGTCGCGAGTGCCCTGGAAGTTGGCGACGAAACGCTCGCGCATCTCGCCCAAGGAGGAAATCGATCCTGCGGGCAAGTTCAGAAGCCGCGAGCATGCGCCATCCTTGAGGGCCATGGGAAACCAATTCGCCATGACCTTCTTGTCGCCGTTGGCTGCCTCGATGCTCAACCCGTAGAGTTGCAGGAACTTAGAAGGGTCGGGGGTGCCGTCGTAGCGTGGAGGCAGGTCGGGCTTGAACTTCCTGGGCCATACGACGCTGCGCAGCTCGGTAGTGAAGGCACGACAGCCTGCTGTAGTCACTGGAGCCCGTCGAGGGGGCGGAGCCTGGTCTTGGCACCCACGCACCGCCACCGCAGGCGGCACACGGTCTTGACGTGGTGGTGCTGGAGTGTAGGAGCACCTTCTTTCGGCCGAGGGATCTCCTGGCAGCTTCCTTCTTCATGTGCTAGCACCCTGCGCGGTGGGTCACACTGCGGGGCCGCGCGTCTTGGTGCGAGGGCACCATCTTGAAGTGGAGGTGGTGGAGGTGCTCTGTGGGCCACGTCACCCGTAGTGGGGGCGGACGAGGTAGCGAGAGGGATGTCGCAGGAGAGCCCCAAGAGGTGCTGACGAGCTCGGCGATGCGGTCTAGCCAGTCCTCATAGAGGTTGTCGACGGGGCGGTAGCGAGGAGCTCGCGTGCCATGTGCAGCGCAGCCTGCGTGTCCGCAGGCCCGCGGCGAGCGTGGGATGACGAACCGGCCGGAGTCAGTGACGCGGTGGCGGCGCATCCGTCCCGCCGAACGGAGGGGTGCAGCGACGAAGCCTGTTGCTCGTTCCCTCCCGGGCCGGTGGCGGCGTTGGCAGCGGGTGATGGAGAGCGACGGGGAGGCCCACCGACGGGCGCCGTCTGGGTGACTCAAGCGTTGAGAGCGGCCCGGCGCTCACCACGGGCCCAACGAGCTTCAGCCATGGCACTGGTGGAGCGGTGGAGCGTGGATCGACGGAGGAAAGGCTTCGGCGCACCCCTACCTGGTGTGCCAAATGTCGGATTCGGGGTTCCAGCAAACCCTTATGATGTTTGAACTCTTGGGTGCGCACGAAGAACTCTCTCTCTCTCCCTAGTTCGGTCGCTCTACGATCTCACGGCCCAGCTCGACGGACCCAAGGAACACGAGACGCGGAGGTTTATACTGGTTCGGGCCACCGCGTGGTGTAATACCCTACTCCAGTGTGATGGTGGTGGATTGCCTCGAGTGCTAAGGATGAACTAGTACAGTGGATGAACAGCCTCCTGAGGAGAGGTGTTCTAGAGCTGGTGAGATGGCCTTGGTGGAATGGATCTAATCCAAGATGAGATGCCTCCTACGGTGGTGGCTAGTCCTATTTATAGAGGCCCTGGTCCTCTTCCCAAATGTTAGGTGGGAAGGGATCACACAACGACCAAGTTTGAAGGGGGACAACTAGTACAAGCTATCCTGACAAAAGGTGGTCTTCGGTTGCCAAAGGCTCTGGTGGTGACGCTGCTGTGGGCTCCGTGGTGACCTCCGTCCTGCTGGTCTTGGTCTTGTTGCACCGGTATGGAAACCTTTGCCTAATGCATCGGAACTCCTCGCCTGCACCTGCGCCTGCCTCTTTAGCACCAAAGAGGAAACCGGCACACTGCACCCGCTGGCGCCCGCCTGGCCTTGGTCGTCATGGCTCATGTCACGTGAACCTCGTGAGGTGCCCCTTGCATAGATATCTTCGCTCCTCGGGAGCCAGCCTAGCAAGGCCGCCCCTAGGGATGTCTTGGCATTGTCCGCCTTGCGAGGCTTGGCCCCTCGCAAGGGTCTTGAGCATTTCTGCCGAAGCTGGGCCGTACCGGGCCGTTGGTGAAGCCACGCCAGGGGCTGTAGGCAAGCAAGTCTGGGTACCCCCGTTCCTAGGACGCCAACACGTCCTGCTGGTCTTGGTCTTGTTGCACCGATAAGGAAACCTTTGCTTGATGCCTCGAGACCCTGCGCTTGCGCTTTCCTCCTTATCACCAAAAAGGAAACTGGTATACTGCGCCCGCTGGCGCCCGCCTGGCCTTGGTCGTCATGGCTCATGTCATGTGAGCCTCACGAGGTGCCCCTTACATAGATATCTCCGCTCCTCGGGAGCAAGCCTAGTGAGACTGCCCCCAGGCTGGTCTTGGTGTCGTCCGCCTTGCGAGGGTCTTGAGTTGTTGGTGCCGAAGCTGGGCCGTACCAGGCCGTTTGGTGGGGCCACGCTCGCGGGTCACAGGCAGGTAGGTCTGGGCACCCCGGGTCCCAGAACACCAATAGTAGCCCCCGGGCCCAAGGCGCGCTCGAACCTGGCTGATAGATTTTGGGTTCCGGCAAAACCCTTAAGGTTCGAACTCTTGGGTGCGCACGAACATCTCTCCCTCCCCTAGCTCACCCGCTCACCACAATCTCAAGGCTCAACACGTCGAACTCGAAGAATGAGGGACACAGGGTTTATACTGGTTCGGGCCACCGATGTGGTGTAATACCCTACTCTAGTGTGGTGTGGTGGATTGCCTCTTGGGATGAGGATGAACAAGTACAAAGGAAGAATAGCCTCTTGAGGAGAGGTGTTCTCATGCTTCAGTGAGCTTGTGTGGATGAGGATGATCTGATTCTAGATCAGTTGCCCCCTACTGTGGTGGCTAGTCCTATTTATAGAGGCCCTAGTCCTCCTCCCAAATGTTGAGTGGGAAGGGATCCAACAATGGCCAATTTTGAAGGGAGACAACTAGTACAAGTTATCCTGACTAAAGGTGGTCTTCACCTGCCAAAAGCTCTGGTGGTGACGCCGTCCTGGGCTCCACGATGACCTCTGTCCTGCCGTCCTGCTGGTCTTGGTCTTGTTGCACCGATATGGAAACCTTTGCATGATGCCTCGGGACTCCTCGCCTGCGCCTGCCTCTTTAGCACCAAAGAGGGAACGAGTACACTGTGCACGCTGGCGCCCGCCTGGCCCCCGCCTGGCCTTGGTCGTCATGGCTTGCATCACAGGAACCTCGCGAGGTGCCCCTTGCCTTGATCTCTGTGCCCCTCGCGAGCCAGCTTAGTGAGGCCACCCCCGAGGAGGTCTTGTGTCGTCCGCCTCGCGAGGCTTGGCCCCTCGCAAGGGTCTTGAGCGCTTGCTGGTGAAGATGGGTCGTACAGGGCCGCTGGTGGAGCCACGCCATGGGCCGCAGGTAGGCAAGTCTGGGGACCCCCGTTCCCAAGACGCCGACAGAAGCCCCCGGGCCCAAGGCGCTCTCGGACTTGGCTTTGAGGCGAAGCCAAGGGACAAGTGCGGAGCGCCGCGGGCCCCAACAGCCTGCAGCCTCGGTCTACGCGTCCCCACGCTGCCTCGCCAACTGCCCGACTTGACGAGTCCCTGATGCATGCAGAGAAAACCATCATTACCTGTGATCATGGGGGTCACCGGTTGGCCTTCTCCTGCTATAAATGAGGAGGGGGCGGAGCCCCCGTCGCCCATCTCTTCATGTTCCGCTTGCTTCTCCTCCCTTGCTTCATTGCTCGCAGCGACACCCATGGCGCCTGTGAAGAGGTTCTCGGGCGCGGAGAAGGGGAAGGCCCGCCAGGAGGGGCCCGGCTCACCGCTGCCCAAGAGGGGGCACGGTCGCCCACGTAAGCATGTCGCGACCCCCGCCGTGGCCCCTTGTGGCCGCGGCGGGGCCTCCTTGTGCGGTGGGAGCCGCCGAGGTCGTGGCAGCCCCGTCGATGAAGTGAGGCGCGCCATGGTTGCACGGCCTTCCTGGCCGCGCTTCCACTAGGCGGAGGTGCTGCCGGAGTTCGTTGTGTGGTTGGAGAACCCGGCCGGCACGTGGCTTGAGCTCCCGCGCGTCTTCGCTGGCCACGGGTCCAGGAGGTCTGTGGCTGCAGGCAGACGGCTACTACCGCAAGGCTTCTTGGGTTGCGGTGGAGGTCTCCGTCGCGGGCAACGCAGCCCTGGCCCGCGGCTGGCAGACGTTTGCCCGCGCGCGCGGCCTGGGCAGGCGGTGTACCCTCCACTTCAAGTACGACGCCAACGCGACCCTCTATGTGAGGGTATTCGGGGAAGATGGTCACCGCGTCGGATGCTGCCCTAAGGACAACGACGGCGGCGAGGTGCTCGGCCTTGGCGACGGTCGTGACGAGGGTTGAGGGAGTCTTGGATTAGGGGGTGTTCGGATAGCCGGACTATACCTTCGGCCAGATTCCTGGACTATGAAGATACAAGATTGAAGACTTCGTCCCGTGTCCGAAAGGGAGTTTCCTTGGCGTGGAAGGCAAGCTTGGCGATACGGATATGTAGATCTCCTACCATTGTAACCGACTCTGTGTAACCCTAGCCCTCTCCGATGTCTATATAAACCGGAGGGTTTTAGTCCGTAGGACGAACAACAATCATACCATAGGCTAGCTTCTAGGGTTTAGCCTCCTTGATCTCGTGGTAGATCTACTCTTGTACTACCCATATCATCAATATTAATCAAGCAGAAGTAGGGTTTTACCTCCATCGAGAGGGCCCGAACCTGGGTAAAAACATCGTGTCCCTTGTCTCCTGTTACCATCCGCCTAGACGCAAAGTTCGGGACCCCCTACCCGAGATCTGCCGGTTTTGACACCGACATTGGTGCTTTCATTGAGAGTTCCTCTGTGTCATCACTTTTACGCCCGATGGCTCCTCCGATCATCAACAGCGATGCAGTCCAGGGTGAGACCTTTCTCCCCAGACAGATCTTCGTATTCGGAGGCTTTGCACTGCGGGCCAATTCGCTTGGCCATCTGGAGCAGATCGAAAGCTACGCCCCTGGCCATCAGGTCAGATTTGGAAGCTTAAACTACACGGCGAACGATCGCGAAGACTTGATCTTCGATGGATCTGAGCCACAGCCAAGCGCGTCGCACTGTCACGACGGGCATGATCTAGCTCTGCCGCCGAACGGTTCCCTGGAGGCCGCACATGTGTCCGCTCTGACCCTTAGCTCAGGGCCGACCACACCAATCAAGGATGGGTGGTTAGACACCGCCTCGGGGGCTGCAATCTCTGCGGCGATCGAGCCGAACACCAGCCTTGTCCCCTGCGAAGCCCGTGACTCCAAGGCGCCGGACTCCTCTCTGGACTCCGAGCCCTCCGCGCCCCTACCAATCGAAGCCGATTGGGCGCCGATCATGGAATTCACCGCCGCAGATATTTTTCAGCACTTGCCCTTCGGCGACATTCTGAATTCACTCAGGTCTCTCTCTTTGTTAGGAGCCTGGCCGGACTATGACCGGTAGGATTGGGATGCGGACGGCGAAGAAATTCAATACCCACCCACCACCCACTTCGTAGCCACTGTCGATAATTTAAACGACGTGCTCGACTTCAACTCCGAAGACATCGACGGTATGGACGACAATGTAGGAGACGAATATGAACCAACGCCTATAGGGCACTGGACAGCCACCTCATCTCATGATGTATACATGGTGGACACACCTAAAGGAAGCGACGACGAGGAACACAGGGACGCAACGAGGGATCGCTCACTCGAAAAGCAATCAAAGCGGCGATGTAAGCGCCGCTCCAAGCCCCGCCTCGACAGAGACAGCAGCCATACAGACCCAGCCATAGAGCAGGACGAGCCGGCGGACGACGAACATGCCTTTGAGCAAACGTCCGAACAGGGCAACTTGGATAAACAAACCGAACAACCCGTCCCCGGCGAGAACAACATTCCGGACGACCTTATGCCGGACAAGCTCATGGAGCAGAAGAACCTCCACAAAAGGCTCGTTGCCACTGCGCGTAGCCTGAAAAAGCAGAAGCGGAAGCTCAAAACTGCGGAAGATGCACTCAGAATCAGATGAAGCAAAGTACTCAACACCGCAGACAAATACGGCGGCATTCGCCACACCAAAAGCTATCCGAAGTGAAAGCTACTGCCTGAATTTGACGAGGAGGCCGTAGAGCCCCCGCAATCAAAAAATAAGAAAGCCACCCGGTCGGATAGACGACCCCATGGCCAGTATAGAGCGGCAAGCGGCGGCGCGCACAAGCCGGCACGTGATCCACTCAAGGATTCGCATCAAAAAGATGGCCCAGCCAGATCTATCTATGGGCCAAGAAAGCAAGCTCTCATAAGCAATGCAACACAACCAATATTCGAACATCACGGCACACCCAAATACAGGGGTGCCGCACACCCCCTATGTTTCACCGATGAGGTTCTGGACCATGAATTTCCAGCGGGATTCAAGCCCGTAAACATAGAGGCCTACGACTGAACAACAGACCGTAGAGTCTGGACTGAGGATTATATTCTCCACATACACATGGCCAGAGGAGATGACCTCCACGCCATAAAATACTTACCCCTCAAGCTTAAAGGACCAGCTCGGCATTGGCTCAAAAGCCTTCCCGAAAACACCATTGGAAGTTGGGAAGAGCTCGAGGACGCTTTCCGGGCAAATTTTTAAGGGATTTATGTCCGCCCTCCGGATGCAGACGATCTCAGTCACATAACTCAACAGCCCGGAGAGTCAGCCCAGAAATTCTGGAACAGATTTCTTACTAAGAAGAATCAGATAGTCGACTGTCCGGACGCCAAAGCCCTAGCAGCTTTTAAGCATAACGTTCGAGATGAATGGCTCGCCAGACACCTCGGCCAAGAAAAGCCAAGAACAATGGCCGCATTAACAAGCCTCATGACCCGCTTTTGCGCAGGAGAGGACAGCTGGTTGGCAAGATGCAGCACTAGCGACCCAAGTACATCCAAAGTTAGAGATGGAAACGGCAAACCGCGACGCAGCAAGGACCAGCGCCGGAATAAGGGAAACAGCCCAAAGAGCACGGCAGTCAACGCCGGATTCAAAAGTTCACGACAGAACCAGAAAAAGCCGCCCCTCCAGGATAATAGGGACGAGCTATCCAACCTAAACAAAATCTTGGACAGGATATGTCAAATACACAGTACTCCCGGGAAGCCTGCACACCATACACACAGAGATTGTTGGGTCTTCAAGGAATCCGGCAAACTCAACGCCGAACACAAGGGGCTTGACACACCAAGTGAGGACGATGACGAACCCCATAAGCAGAGCACCAGGAAACAAAAGAATTTTCCACAAGACGTCAAAACAGTAAACTTACTTCACGTGACAAAACAAGCGGCGCCTATAGAGATACGCGCCGTACGGCCTATCCCAAAGGAGTCTCGCCACTGGTTGTTAAAACCGATCACCTTCGACCATCAGGATTACTCTAGAAGTATCCGAAACGTAGGCTGGACTGCCTTGGTATTAGATCCAATAATTGGCGGACTCCACTTTACAAATGTCCTGATGGACGGCGGCAGTGGTCTAAACCTGTTATATCAGGACACAATCCGCCGCATGGGGATAGACCCAACAAAAATTCGCCATGGCAACACTTCCTTTCAAGGATGTAACGCCAGGCCCGGTTGCCCACTGCACGGGCTCTCTCCGGCTAGAAGTTCTATTCGGCTCCCCCGACAATTTCCGTCGCGAAAGACTAACCTTCCATATCGCCCCATTTTCAAGCAGCTATCAAGCACTACTGGGACGCGACGCTTTCGCCCGCTTTAACGCAATACCGCATTATGCGTCTCTTACGCTCAAGATGCCCGGCTCACGAGGCATCATCTCATTAAAGGGAAAACATTGAGTGCGCCTCCCGCGCGAAAGACTGTGCGGCTGCCTTGACAGCCCCACAACAAAACGGCTTCACCAGCCAAAACATCTAAACAGGTCGTTAAGACCACGGACACGGCTAGACGAGTCCGGCATAAACATATAATTGATAAAGGCTTAATAGCCGTATACCCCTGTACTAGGGGCTCCGCGCATATAAAACAAGAGACAATCAAGCTCAATTTTACCATTTCAATTTATACTTCGTTTATTTAGTATAACTTCTGTTCGGCACGGCCCTTTTTCAACTAAGTTCCTCTCTTTTACAGATGAACACCATGCTGCGCCCGTCCAGAATTCGGCACGACGGAGACACAGGCGCACACGTGCAGCAGGGACCCATTCCAAGGATTCTTTTCAGATTAAGACCCTGCGTAAACCTTTTTTACTGTCTCTCGTTGATACACATCCCCTGGTTTTTTGGTATAACCAAGGAGGAGGCTAGCGTGTTGGCATGTGGCCACGTCAGAAATTTTCCCGTACCTGGACACTAGGGGCTTATAACTAAGGGCGTTGTCTCGCCCGCCCTCATAAAAGACCGAATACCTTAGGGAGTGTTCGGCGTCACGAGTTTGGCCTTATATGCATCAGCTCTGAATCATGTCTTTGGTCAAATGTTGGGTTTGCTCGGCTCCTGTGTTGTGCTGCCTTACGTTCCGCTCTATCGGCTAAGGCGGCACCAGGAGAACTACTGCGATTGTGCCCCGGTTCGGCCAGGCGAGCACCTCAGTAGAGAAAGCCGAAAACTGACTGTCATGATATAGTGTGAGACTGGTCAACCACTCGATGACTTACCGGAATCTATAGGATTCCTCCACATTAACGAAGGGTCCTTTCCCGGCCAGGCGCATACGCGCCCCGAGTTCGGGCAAGCGCAAACGCCACCAGGGGCTATATAAGTAGCCTCACTGTCAAGCTCCTATGGCTAAGTGAAAGTGATAAAGCATTATAGTCTGATTGCCTAGTTCGCTGCGCTATCACCTCCTTTGTAGGACCAAGACGTTGGATCAAGTGTGAAAATGCACCTTCTGCGAACACCCCCGCATTATTTGCGTGGGGGCTGAAGCCGACGACTGCCATCTTTCAGATTATATATACATATATCTTAAACGGCCGCACAGGAGGTGTTATAATACTTGAAGGCACAAGTATAAAAAGCTTCTACAATTTATCAAAATATTGTTTTACAATAACATATGCTATTCGAACATAGCATTCTTCGAGCACTGCGTCTCTATTACACGAGCGCCTTGCAGAACTTCCTGAAAATAGTGCTCGGCAGGTACTCGGCTTTCGTCCGAATCTCGGGATGCAACAACGGTGGTCTCCATCTTCGCCCAGTATGTCTTGACACGGGCAAGAGCCATCCGTGCACCCTCTATGCACGCAGACCTCTTCATCGCATTAATATGCGGCACCGCACCAAGGAACTGCTGCACCAAGTTGAAATAACTTTTAGGCTCCGGCCACAGATGACTCATGACACACTTCATGGTGAGTCCGGACAACCTATTCAGCTCGGCCCATTTGGCCAGACGATCGGCTACTGACAGTGGACGCTCTGGACTGTGGAACTGCGACCAGAAGAGCTTTTCCACTTCCCGATCCTCTTGATCTCGAAAGTGTTCGACCGCATCTGCAGCACTCGCTGCCAAATCTAGATAGGTGTCCACCGTACTCCACATCCGATCTAACGAAGCATGTTTAGGATCACAGAACTTCCTCCGCAGCATAAAGGGCGTTCCAGCCGTGATATCTCCGGCCTGACGTAGCTCCTCCTTCATAGCTCTCATTGCAGAGCGAGCCTCCTTGGCATCCGCAACGGCCTTCTCCAGGTCTGTCTGTTCCGCCCGGTCTTCTTTTTCAAGAAGCTTGCAACAGTCAGCAGCGCTCTTTAGCTTTACGGCCATCTCGGCCATTTCTTTCTTGCTTCGGTAGTGAGCAGCCTGTTCGGCTTTCAGCTCTTCAATTGCCTTTCCGGCAGCCGCATCACTTTTCCTGGCTTGCTCCTTGGCTCGGGCAAGTTCTGCCCGAAGATTCTCCATGGCAGCGGCACCATCTGCATCAAGCACACACATTGTAAGATACTGGCCTAAAGCTCCTCTTACCAGGTGCCGCCGGTGGAATTACATACCTTGTGCCTCGTCAAGCCGCTTGTTGACAAGCGCGATGTCGGCATCTGCCACGTCAAGTTGCTGCTTTAGCTCAGCAAATTCCTCAGTCCGGCTAGCCACCGGACACTTCGCCACCTACGTTTGAAGGCGGCATATTAGACCTGGGATTATGATCCTCTGCGCGCCGTCACTTTTGACAACGCACAGAGTCTCAGGGGTTACTATCTACACAGGGCGCATCTTATTTATGCGCAACTATCAAAAAGGGTGCATTATTTCGCGTACCTCAAAACCTGTCAGTAAACTCCTGACGGCCTCATGAAATCCGCTCTCCGCGGATGAAATCCTTTCAATCACCGTGCGCATCAATGCACGGTGCTCCTCTGAGATAGATGCTCGCCCTAGCAGATCCTTCAGCTCCTCCGACCATGCACCGGACGGTGCCGGACTCGTCCTATGGCCTTTTTCGAAGGCCGGATGCGGAGGGCTTTGGGGGGCCATATGGCTACCTTCCGGCCCTACCAGAGTCGGAGGAACCCTCCGCGATGATACCTCAGGGTCGCCCGCCTCGCGAGGCGGTACGGCAGGGGGAGGCGTTCCGCTCTCCATCATCTCCGGAAGAAGATCCCCCGAGGACGAGCTCTGCTGAGAAGGGCTGAGGTCCGAGCTACAAGGTAAATTTTTGGTTACTCTTCTCAGATATAAAGCAAGGATTCCTCTCAGAAAAACTTCTCTCTACTTACGGCTCGGTGGAGGGCTGATCCCCTTGAGGGCATAATTCGGCCGAAGTATCCCCCGGCGCAGGACCCTCTGACAAAGATTTCTTTCCCTGCTTTGAGGCCATGATCTCCGGGTCATTAGAGGCGGTCCTCTTCTTCCCCTGAGGGGAGGAATTTTCAATTCCTCCCTTCCGAACAGCCTCCTTCGAGGAGGCCATAGCTTCCTTGTCTCCTCCCTCGCCTTCCTCCGAAGGCACAACCTCCAACATCCTGACTAGCATGGGATCCGGCGTGGTCTCGCGGAGGGGGGTCGGACACCTGATTAGCTTTGCTTTCGCTATCCACTCCTGTTTAAAGGACAGCTCTTTTAGGGGCAATTTTATGATAAATATATGGATAGCGAGTCCGGGCACAAGGCTACTTACTTGAGTATCCGGGCGATTGCAGCTCAGACCTGCGTCCTCGGTCAAGTCCGGACACATTGCTTGTGATCCGAAGAACAATTTTTACATCTCCATGGGCGTTGCGCCCATAAAATGTTGGAGAGCTCGCGGTCCCTCCGGATTGAACTCCCACAGGCGAAGGGGGCGACATTTGCCGGGCAGGGTTCGGTGGATCAGCATGACCTGCGTCCCCTCGACCAGGCTGAGGTCTCTTTCTAAGAGATCCCTGATGCGGCCCTGCAGCAAGGGCACGTCCTTGGATGGCCCCCAGTCTAGTCCTTTATTGACCCATGACACTAGCTGTGGTGGGGGACCCGAGCGAAAGGCAGGTGGCGCCACCCACTTAGTGCCCCTGGGAGCGGTGATATAGAACCACTCTCGTTGCCATAAGCCGAGCTCCTCTTGAAAAGAGCCCTCGGGCCATGGAGCATCAGCATTTTTGCTTATAATAGCACCTCCGCACTCCGCGTGTCAACCCTCATTCGTCTTCGATTCCACTTTGAAGGTCTTAAGCCATAGTCCGAAGTGGGGAGTAATACGGAGGAAGGCTTCGCACACGACGATGAATGAGGAAATATGGAGGATGGACTTTGGAGCTAAGTCGTGAAATTCCAGCCCATAATAGAACATGAGCCCCCTCACGAAGGGATCCGTCGGGAAGCCTAGCCCACAGAGGAAGTGAGACATGAACACCACGCTCTCACCAGGCTTGGGAGTGGGAATGACCTGCCCTTGAGAAGGCAGCCTATGCGAAATTTCGCCGGTCAAGAACCTAGCCTCTCTCAACTTTAGCATGTCCTCCTCCGTGACGGAGGAGGGCATCCATCGGCCTCGAAGGTCGGAACCGGACATTGTCGAAGGTCCGAAGCGCCTGAAATCTGGAGCCTTGGGTGCTGGAACTCGAGGCGAGGGGCGAACTCGTTTGAGATTGAAAGAAAGGAGTAGGGCCTTGGTCTCTTTATAAGAGGTTGAAATACCAAGGGCCCTCCCCGTGACCGTTTGGGACTCGCCTTTGATCGAGAAAACATACCAACGGGCACGACTGGGTTACCCACATCCATATTGATGAGAATCCCGTAAATAAAGGGGACACGATCTCTGCTTTGAAAGGACGTGCCAAGGAAACCGCCTCGCTAAACGCGCTGAGGTGGGACAGTAAAAACGATTCGAATAAAGGCTTGGCCGTGGTGTGATGTCACGCTACGGAATACGTCAGCAGATTAGATTTGTGTAAATATTATTCTCTCTGTGGCAATATGTGGAAACTTATTTTGCAGAGCCGGACACTATCCTTGTGTTCAAAATCTTCTATGAAGTACTTGGAGGAGGAACCCGCCTTGCAATGCCGAAGACAATCTGCTCGCCGGACTCGTCGTCATTGAAGCCTGGTTCAGGGGCTACTGAGGGAGTAATACGATGTCAATTACATGATCATGCAAAGCAATATGACAATGATGAAGCGTGTCATAATAAACGGAACGGTGGAAAGTTGCATGGCAATATATCTCGGAATGGCTATGGAAATGCCATAATAGGTAGGTATGGTGGCTGTTTTGAGGAAGATATAAGGAGGTTTATGTGTGATAGAGTGTATCATATCACGGGGTTTGGATGCACCGTGAAGTTTCCACCAACTCTCGAGGTGAGAAAGGGCAATGCACGGTACCGAAGAGGCTAGCAATGATGAAAGGGTGAGAGTGCATATAATCCATGGACTCAACATTAGTCATAAAGAATTTACATACTTATTGCAAAAATCTACAAGTCATCAAAACCAAGCACTACGCGCATGCTCCTAGGGGGGATAGATTGGTAGGAAAAGACCATCGCTCGTCCCCGACCGCCACTCATAAGGAAGGCAATCAAAGAAACACATCATGCTTCAAATTTGTTACACAACGGTTACCATACGTGCATGCTATGGGACTTGCAAACTTCAACACAAGTATTTCTCAAATTCACAATTACTCAACTAGCACAACTCTAATATTAACATCTTCATATCTCAAAATAATCATCAAGTATCAAACTTCTCATAGTATTCAATGCACTTTATATGGAAGTTTTTATTATACCCATCTTGGATGCCTATCATATTAGGACTAAATTCATAACCAAAGCAAATTACCATGCTGTTCTAAAGAGTCTCAAAATTATATATGTGAAGCATGAGAGGTCAATTATTTCTATAAAATAAAACCACCACCATGCTCTAAAAAGATATAAGTTAAGCACTAGAGCAAACGACAAACTACTCCGAAAGATATAAGTGAAGATCACTGAGTAGTTGAATAATTATGTAACTATGTGAAGACTCTCTAACATTTAAGAATTTCAGCTCTTGGGATATTACTCAAACAGCAAGAAAAACTAAATAAAATAAAATGACTCTCCAAACAAAATATCATGTGGTGAATAAAAATATAGCCGCAAGTAAAGTTACCGATAGACGAAGACGAAAGAGGGGATGCCTTCCGGGGCATCCCCAAGCTTAGGCTTTTGGTTGTCCTTGAATATTACCTTGGGGTGCCTTGGGCATCCCCAAGCTTATGCTTTTGGTTGTCCTCGAATATTACACTGGGGTGCCTTGGGCATCCCCAAGCTTAGGCTCTTGCCACTCCTTATTCCATAGTCGATCGAATCTTTACCCAAAACTTGAAAACTTCACAACACAAAACTCAACAGAAAACTCGTAAGCTCCGTTAGTATAAGAAAATAAAACCACCACTTAGGTACTGTTGTGAACTCATTCTAAATTCATATTGGTGTAATATCTACTGTATTCCAACTTCTCTATGGTTCATACCCTCCGATACTACTCATAGATTCATCAAAATAAGCAAACAACACACGAAAAATAGAATCTGTCAAAAACAGAACAGTCTGTAGCAATCTGATTTGTTAGAATACTTCTAGAACTCCAAAAAAATTGACACACTAGGACAACCTGGATAATTTGTATATTGGTCTTCTGCAAAAAGAATTAGCATTTTATCACGTTCTGGTGGATTTTAACAATTATTTCCGTGAGCACAAAATTTCTCTCTTTTTCAGCAAGATCAAACAACTATCACCCAAGAAGATCCTATTGGATCTACTTGGCACAAACACTAATTAAAACATAAAACCACATCTGAACAGAGGCTAGATAGATTATTTATTAATAAAAAGGAGCAAAAAGCAAAGAACAAAAATAAAATCAGGTTGCCTCCCAACAAGCGCTAACGTTTAACGCCCCTAGCTAGGCATGATGATTTCAATGATGCTCACATAAAAGATAAGAATTGAAACATAAATAGAGCATCATGAAGAATATGACTAGCATATTTAAGTCTAACCCACTTCATATGCATAGGAATTTTGTGAGCAAACAATTTATGGGAACTAGAATCAACTAGCATAGGAAAGCAAAACAAGCAAAACTTCAAGATTTTAAGCACATAGAGAGGAAACTTGATATTCTTGCAATTCCTACAAGCATATATTCCTCCCTCATAATAATTTTCAGTAGCATCATGAATAAATTCAACAATATAACCATCACATAAAGCATTCTTTTCATGATCTACAAGCATATAAATTTTATTACTCTCCACATAAGCAAAATTCTTCTCATTCGGAATAGTGGGAGTAAACTCAACAAAATAATTATCATGTGAGGCATAATCCAATTGGAAACTAAAATCATGATGACAAGTTTCATGGCTATCATTAATATATATAGCATATATGTCATCACAATAATCATCATAGATAGCAACGTTATTCTCATAATCAATTGGAACCTCTTCCGAAATAGTGGAATCATCACTAAATAAAGTCATGACCTCTCCAAATCCCCTTTCGTAATTATCACAATAAGATTCAACATCCTCCAAAATAGTGGGATCATTACTTCCTAAAGTTGACACTCTTCCAAACCCACTTTCATCAATATTATCATCATAAATAGGAGGCATGCTTTCATCATAATAAATATTCTCATCAAAACTTGGGGGACAAGAAATATCATCTTCATCAAACATAGCTTCCCCAAGCTTGTGGCTTTGCATATCATTAGCATCATGGATATTCAAGGAATTCATACTAACAACATTGCAACTATGCTCATCAAAGAACTTATGTCACCTAGAAACTCCAATGTCACCTCAAGTATCCGTGGGTATGATTATACGATATGCATCACACAATCTCAGATTCATCTATTCAACCAACAGAAAGAACTTCAAAGAGTGCCCCAAAGTTTCTACCAGAGAGTCAAGACAAAAACGTGTGCCAACCCCTATGCATAAGTTCACATGGTCACGGAACCCGCAAGTTGATCACCAAAACATACATCAAGTAGATCACGTGAATATCCCATTGTCACCACAGATAAGCACATGCAAGACATACATCAAGTGTTCTCAAATCCTTAAAGACCCAATCCGATAAGATAACTTCAAAGGGAAAACTCAATCCATTACAAGAGAGTAGAGGGGGAGAAACATCATAAGATCCAACTATAATAGCAAAGCTCGCGATACATCAAGATCGTGCCAAATCAAGAACACGAGAGAGAGAGAGAGAGATCAAACACATAGCTACTGGTACACACCCTCAGCCCCGAGGGTGAACTACTCCCTCCTCGTCATGGAGAGCGCCGGGATGATGAAGATGGCCACCGGTGAGGGATCCCCCCTCCGGCAGGGTGCCAGAACAGGGTCCCGATTGGTTTTTGGTGGCTATAGAGGCTTGCGGCGGCGGAAGTCCCGATCTAGGTTATGTTCTGGGGTTTTTTTGTATATATATATATAAGAGGTTTTGGCGTCGGGAACAAGTCAGGGGGGTCTCCAAGGTAGCCACGACGTAGGGGGCGCGCCCAGGGGGTAGGGCGCACCCCCACCCTCGTGGGTGCCTCAGGACTCTTCTGGCCCATCTCCGATACTCCATGGGCTTCTTCTGGTCCAAAAATAATCTCCATGAAATTTTAGGTCGATTGGACTCCGTTTGGTTTTCCTTTCCTGCGATACTCAAAAACAAGGAAAAAACAGAAACTGGCATTAGGCTCTGGGTTAATAGGTTAGTCCCAAAAATAATATAAAATAGCATATAAGTGCATATAAAACATCCTAGATGCATAATATAATAGCATGGAACAATCAAAAATTATAGATATGTTGGAGACGTATCAATTGTTTTTGATGACCCACTACCTATTGATGATAGCTTTCCTGATGAATAAAGGCTTCTCCTACTACTGCATGGTATGCTGATTATGCTAATTACATTGTTGCTAAATTTATACCACCTAGTTTCACATACCAACAAAAGAAAAAGTTTTTCTATAATTTAAGACATTACTTCTGGGATGACCCACACCTTTATAAAGTAGGAGTAGATGGTGTTATTAGACATTGTGTACTTGAGCATGAACAGGAACAGATCCTATGCAAGTGTCACTCTCAGGCATATGGAGGACACCACGCTGGAGACAGAACTGCACATAAGGTATTGCAATCCGGTTTTTATTGGCCTACTCTCTTCAAAGATGCCCGTAAGTTTGTCTTGTCTTGTGATGAATGTCAAAGAATCGGTAATATTAGTAGACGTCAAGAAATGCCTATGAATTATTCACTTGTTATTGAACCATTTGATGTTTGGGGCTTTGATTATATGGGACCGTTTCCTTCCTCTAATGGGTATACACATATTTAGTTGATGTTGATTACGTTACTAAGTGGGTAGAAGCTATTCCAACTAGTAGTGCTGATCATAACACTTCTATTAAGATGCTTAAAGAAGTTATTTTTCCGAGGTTTGGAGTCCCTAGATACTTAATGACCGATGGTGGTTCACATTTCATTCATGGTGCTTTTCGTAAAATGCTTGCTAAGTATGACGTTAATCATATAATGGCATCTCCATACCACCCACAGTCTAGTGGTCAAGTAGAATTGAGCAATAGAGAGACTACATTAATTATGCAAAAGACTGTTAATAGATCTAGGAAGAATTGGTCCAAGAAACTTGATGATGGATTATGGGCCTATAGAACTGCATATAAAAATCCTATGGGTATGTCTCCGTATAAAATGGTTTATGGAAAAGCATGTCACTTACCTCTCGAACTAGAACATAAGGCATATTGGGCAATTAAAGAGCTCAATTATGATTTCAAACTTGCCGGTGAGAAGAGGCTATTTGACATTAGCTCACTTGATGAATGGCGAACTTAGGCCTATGAGAATGCCAAACTGTTTAAAGAAAAAGTTAAGAGTGGCATGACAAAAGGATACAAAAGCGTGAGTTTAATGTAAGTGACTATGTTTTGCTATACAACTCTCCTTTAAGATTTTTTGCAGGAAAACTTCTCTCTAAATGGGAAGGTCCTTACGTTATCGAGGAGGTCTATCGTTCCGGTGCCATAAAAATCAACAACTTCGAAGGCACAAATCCGAAGGTGGCGAACGGTCAAAGAATCAAACATTATATCTCAGGTAATCCCATAAATGTTGAAACCAACGTTATTGACACCGTAACCCCGGAGGAGTATATAAGGGACATTTTCCAGAACGTTTCAGACTCCGAAAAGGAATAGGTATGTGGTACGGTAAGTAAACCGACTCCAAAATAGTTCTAATGGCAATATTTTTTCGTTTTGGAATATTTAAGAAAATAGGAAAATAAGAAGTAGTCCGGGAAGGACACGAGGCATCCACGAGGGTGGAGGGAGCACCCTACCCCCTGGGCGCGCCCCCTGCCTCGTGGGCACCTCGTGTGCTCTCCGGACTCTGTTTTCTTGCACAATACTTCTTTTGGTGGGTAAAAATTCATTATATAATCTCCCGAAGGTTTTCACCCTCGTATCACGCGAATATCCTCTGTTTTTGTCTCGAGCTGTTTTCTGCCAGAGTTGTCAAGGCCAGGCATCATGTCGTCTCCCTCCTCCAACAATTAGGGCAAGGATTCTTGGCTAATGAAGATAGAGCTGAAGAGAGAAGAACCCGGGGAGATCAACAAGGATGATAGGATCAAGAAGGCCATGGATGATCAAGCTCCGGCAACAGAAGAAGAAGACATCCTTCAACCTCATCACAATCTTCTTACCCCAACTAAGATTGAAGCTTTGAACATGATTGCGTTAGCTCGCATACAAAACAAGTATCTCACACGTGAAAATATTTTGTTGAAGGAGCATATCACCGCACTCAAGGGCATTATCCGCAAATTGGAGGATCTCCTACGCTCGATATGCGACACTCCACCATCTTCTTCACCAGCAAAGGAGAACTGAGTATCTGGCATGGGAACTCCCCTTGGCAACTGCCAAGCTTGGGGGAGGTGCCCTGGTATCGTATCACCATCACACTCCTATCTTTACCGTTTTTCTTGTTGGGGAACATAGTAATTTCAAAAAAAATCCTACGCACACACAAGATCATGGTGATGCATAGCAACGAGAGGGGATAGTGTGTCCACGTACCCTTGTAGACTGAAAGCGGAAGCGTTAGCACAACGCGGTTGATGTAGTCGTACGTCTTCACGATCCGACCGATCAAGTACCAAATGCACGGCACCTCCGAGTTCAGCACACTTTCAACTCGATGACGTCCCTCAAACTCCGATCCAGCCGAGCTTTGAGGGAGAGTTCCATCAGCACAACAGCGTGGTGACGATGATGATGTTCTACCGACACAGGGCTTCGCCTAAGCACCGCTACGATATGACCGAGGTGGATTATGGTGGAGGGGGGCACCGCACACGGCTAAGAGATCCAAGGGATCAATTGTTGTGTCTCTATGGGGTGCCTCCCTCCCTGTATATAAAGGAGTAGAGGAGGGGGAGGGGGGCGGCCACCCTTGGTGCGCCCCATGAGGAGTCCTACTACCACCGGGAGTAGGACTCCCCCGTTTCCATGTTGGAGTAGGAGAGGAGAGGGAAGGAGAGAGAGGGGGAAAGGAAAGGGGGGGTGCCGCCCCCCCCCCCTCCTTGTCCAATTCAGACTTGGCGGGGAGGGGCACGCGGCTGCCCCTTGGCCGCCTCTCCTCTTCCACCACTTGGGCCCATGAGGCCCAATAACCTCCGGGGGGGTTCGGTAACCCCCGATATTCCGGTATATATCCGATAACCCCCGGAAACATTCCGGTGTCCGAATATAGTCATCCAATATATCAATCTTCATGTCTCGACCATTTCGAGACTCCTCGTCATGCCCGTGATCACATCCGGGACTCCGAACAACCTTCGGTACATCAAAATATATAAACTCATAATGAAACTGTCATTGTAACGTTAAGCGAGCGGACCCTACGGGTTCGAGAACAATGTAGACATGACCGAGACACGTCTCTGGTCAATAACCAATAGCGGAACCTGGATGCTCATATTGGCTCCTACATATTCTACGAAGATCTTTATCGGTCAGACTGCGTAACAACATACGTTGTTCCCTTTGTCATCAGTATGTTACTTGCCCGAGATTTGATCGTCGGTATCTCAATACCTAGTTCAATCTCGTTACCGGCAAGTCTCTTTACTTGTTCCGTAATACATCATCCCACAACTAACTCATTAGTTGCAATGCTTGCAAGGATTAAGTGATGTGCATTGCCGAGTGGGCCCAGAGATACCTCTCCGACAATCGGAGTGACAAATCCTATTCTCGAAATACGCCAACCCAACAAGTACCTTCGGAGACACCTGTAGAGCACCTTTATAATCACCCAGTTACGTTTTGACGTTTGGTAGCACACAAAGTGTTCCTCCGGTAAACGGGAGTTGCATAATCTCATAGTCATAGGAACATGTATAAGTCATGATGAAAGCAATAGCAACATACTAAACGATCAAGTGCTAAGCTGACTAAATGGGTCAAGTCAATCACATCATTCTCCTAATGATGTGATCCCATTAATCAAATGACAACTCTTTTTCTATGGCTAGGAAACATAACCATCTTTGATCAACGAGCTAGTCAAGTAGAGGCATACTAGTGACACTCTGTTTGTCTATGTATTCACACATGTATCATGTTTCCGGTTAATACAACTCTAGCATGAATAATAAACATTTATCATGATATAAGGAAATAAATAATAACTTTATTATTGCCTCTAGGGAATATTTCCTTCATTTCTTACTTCGATCCTTTTGGTAATATCTTGATCTAGTTTTGAGATTTGCTTTATGATCCTTCTATGTAATCGAGTCCATGAGATATATAATAAAGATTAGTTTTGAGTCAAGGGCTTGATTATCTTACTATGATCTTGAGGGAATAAAAGAAAAAGAAAGAACAAAAATAAATAAAGAAATCATATTGATCTTATGAAGAGTAATGACTTCACATATAAAGAGTATGATGAATAAAAGTTGTTGAGAGTTGACAAACATAGTTTTGGTCATCGTTGCAATTAATAGGAAGTAATAAAGAAAGAGAGGTTCTCACATATAAATATACTATCTTGGACATCTTTTATGATTGTGAGCACTCATTAAAATATGACATGCTAAAAAGTTGATGTTGGACAAGGAAGACAACATAATAGGTTATGTTTTCTTATATCCGAAATAAAGTATATTGTCATGGATCATCCAACATGTTGAGCTTGCCTTTCCCCCTCATGCTAGCCAAGTTCATTGTACCAAGTAGAGATACTACTTGTGCTTCCAATTATCCTTAAACCCAGTTTTGCCATGAGTGTCCACCATACCTACCTATGGATTGAGTAAGATCCTTCAAGTAAGTTGTCATTGTTGCGTGCAATAAAAATTGCTCTCTAAATATGTATGATTTATTAGTGTGGAGAAAATAAGCTTTATACGATCTTGTGATATGGAAGAAATAAAAGCGACGGACTGCATAATAAAGGTCCATATCACAAGTGGCAATATAAAGTGACATTCTTTCGCATTAATATTTTGTGCATCCAACCATAAAAGCACATGACAACATCTTCTTCCCTCTGCGAAGGGCCTATCTTTTATTTTGCCTTATGCTTTATGCAAGAGTCAGGGTGATCTTCACCTTTCCTTTTTACATTTTATCCTTTGTCAAGCACATTGTGTTGGAAAGATCCTGATATATATATCCAATTGGATGTAAGTTATCATGAACTATTATTGTTGACATTACCCTTGAGGTAGAAGGTTGGGTGGCAACACTATAAGCCCCTATCTTTCTTTGTGTCCGATTAAAACTCCATACCCGTAAGTATTGCGTGAGTGTTAGCAATTGTGAAATATTAAATGATAGTTGAGTGTGTGGACTTGCTGAAAAGCTCTTACATTGACTCTTTCTGATGTTATGATAAATTGCAATTGACCCTAGTTCATCTCTTGTATCCGATCTTTGTCTCAAAACCTCAGATTGGTACCCGTGGGTTGCTAGTAGTGTTGATTACTCCTTGTAGTTGATGCTAGTTGGTTTATTCGGTGGAAGATCATATGTTCAGATCCTTTATTTAATACCCCTCTGATTATGAACATGAATATGATTTGTGAGTAGTTACGTTTGTTCCTGAGGACATGTGAGAAGTCTTGCTATAAGTAGTCATGTGAATTTGGTATTCGTTCGATATTTTGATGAGATGTATGTTGCCTTTCCTCTAGTGGTGTTATGTGAACGTCGACTACATGACACTTCACCATTATTTGGGCCTAGGGGAAGGCATTGGGAAGTAATAAGTAGATGATGGGTTGCTAGAGTGACAGAAGCTTAAACCCTAGTTCATGCGTTGCTTCGTAAGGGGCCGATTTGGATCCACGTGTTTCATGCTATGGTTAGGTTTACCTTAATTCTTCTTTCGTAGTTTTGGATGCTTGCCAGAGGGGTTAATCATAAGTGGGATGCTTGTCCAAGGAAGGGCAGTACCCAAGCACTGGTCCACCCACATATCAAATTATCAAAGTAACGAACGTGAATCATATGAGCGTGATGAAAACTAGCTTGACGATAATTCCCATGTGTCCTCGGGAGCGCTTTCGTTTATATAAGAATTTGTCCAGGCTTGTCCTTTGCTACAAAAAGTATTGGGCCACCTTGTTGCACCTTGTTTACTTTTGTTACTTGTTACCCGTTACGAATTACCTTATCACAAAACTATCTGTTAGCGATAATGTTAGTGCTTGCAGAGAATACCTTGCTGAAAACCGCTTGTCATTTCCTTCTGCTCCTCGTTTGGTTCGACACTCTTACTTATCAAAAAGACTACGATAGATCCCCTATACTTGTGGTTCATCAGATCACTTCAATGCAAATGTTATGAAACAATTGAAATATAATTCTGATATGATTGCTCTCTTGAGTGACTTGTTATTTAGAATCTCAAATGATGTTAGAGGTGTTGGAAAACATGCTTCTATGGTTCAAACTCAGTAAGAACAAGTTGCTAAATCTCAAAGAGAATTGTTTGATGAAATGAATGATAATATACATGACTTTGCTGTTAGAGTTGCAACTAGAGGAGGTAAAATGACTCAGGAACCACTTTATCATGAGGGACACCCTAAAAGAATTGAATAAGATTCACAAAGAGTTAACACTGATGCACCTAGTCCTTCTAGAAAGAAAAAGAAGAAGAAAAATGATAGGACTTTGCATACTTCTAGTGGAACTGAAATAGAAAAACCTCCTGATAATGATAATGAAACTTCTATCTCTGATGCTGAAACTCAATCTAGTAATGAACACTCACCTAGTGATAATGATGAGGTTCATGAAGACTCTCAGCCAAATAATGAAAAAGAACCAGATAATGATGTTGAGATAGAACCACCTATTGATCTTGATAACCCAGAACCTAAGAATAAAAGGTATGACAAAAGAGACTTCATTGCTAGAAAACACGGTAAAGAAAGAGAACCGTGGGTTCAAAAACCTATGCCTTTTCCACCCAAGTCAACTAAAAAGAAAGATGATGAAGAATTTGAACGCTTTGCTGAAATGCAAAGGCCAGTCTTTTGCGTACTCGCTTGACTGATATCTTGAAAATGCCTCCTTATGCAAAGTATATGAAAGACATCATCACAAATAAGAGAAAAATACCGGAAGTTGAAATCTCCACTATGCTTGCTAATTACACTTTTAAAGATGGAGTACCTAAAAACTTGGAGATCCGGGAATAGCAACTATACCTTGCTCTATCAAAAAGAATTATGTGAAAACTGCTTTGTGTGATTTAGGAGCTGGTGTTAGTGTTATGTCTTTCTCTTTATATAAAAGACTTGATTTGAATAAACTCACACGTACTGGAATATCCTTGCAAATGGCTGACAAATCAACTACCATACCAATCAGTATCTGTGAGGATGTGCCCGTTGTTGTTGCTAATGTTACTATTTTGACTGACTTTGTTATACTTGAGATGCCCGAGGACGACAACATGTCGATTATCCTTGGTAGACCCTTCTTGAATACTGCAGGTGATGTTATTGATTGCAATAAAAGCAAGGTCACTTTTCATATCAATGGTAATGAGCATACGGTGCACTTTCTGAAGAAACAATTCCAAGTGAATGGTATTAATGTTACTGAAAAATCTCCGACAATCACTATTGGAAGTTTTCAAATACCTCTACCTACTACCAAAAAGAAATATGAAATGCTTATTGTTGGGGACATTCATATCCCCATTGAGCTAACTTAGTGATTTACGAAAGTTCTTTGGTTTCATGCTAATCGAAAGTGATTGTTAATAAGACTTGATCAACCTTATTAATGGACCATTTTTGAGCGGTATGAAGTTGATGAATTTAGTAAGCACTACCTTCTGTCCCTACTTTTTGTTTTCTGTTTTTATTAGTTAAATAAAATATAGTGCCATGTTTTGTCTGTTTTCTGAATTTCCCGTGCAATAAATAAATGACCCAAAAATAAAAGTTCTCAGAATGCCCTAAAAATTTAATAAGATTTTTTTCTGAATATGTCTCAATTTATGGTGCAAATAATATCAGAGGGAGGTGCACCAGGTGGGCACAACCCACCTGGGCGCGCCAGGACCCCCAGGCGCGCCCTGGTGGGTTGTGGTCCCCACGTGGGCACCCTCACTTATCTCTTCACACCACATCATCACTCGCCTCCAGAAAAATTCTCCATTGTTGTCTCCCCCATGTTCTTGCTCTCAAACCCGCAGATTTCGATCTCTTTGCTCGAAGCTCCATTTCCAAAACTGTCTCGGGGGATTGTTGTTTGGTATGTGACTCCACCGTTTGTCCAATTAGTTTTTGTTTTAGTGGTTTATATTTTATATAATTAGCTACTCTTGGTGCTACTGTAGATGAGCTCGCATGTTGAATTCTTAGTATTCTAAGTAGTTTGAATGCTTGCTATGGCCTCTATGTATCCCTATGAGTAGTTGGTATCAATTTTGTAAAGTTTTGTTGGTAAATTTTTGTCACTCAAAAAATTTCAGAAAATTGTACGTGAACACGATGAACCTTTTTGGAAGGAGTTCTTCGAGGAGGCGATCCTCGGGGGCATCTTCTAGTGATAGCTCCGCTCGCCGGTCTTATGTTGAACCAAGTGAAAGTTCCACACGAGATACCGCCACCAAAACATGATTATGGCCTTGCGATGAGTATATAATACATGTGGGTATTAAGGAGGAATTTGAGCAATATGTTTACAATGCCGGTCTCGGTCCCTACATTTCAGATAAGGGTGAACAACGCCACATTCTCATTGAATCATTTGTCAAAGGATTTAAATTCCACCCCCGTGAGTCTAGGGTGTCGTTTATGCTTTATGATAATCCATTTACCATATCACTAGAGAATTTTGCTTACCACTGCAAACTCCCGCTCCGGGGTTCGCTTGACGAACCGCCAAGGGCTGAGTACCACTCATTCTTAACTAGTCTTTGCTGCGGTGAGGGGAGGGGAGTGACACAAGGTAGAATAAAGAGCATTCATTTTCCCGCAATTCAGTACTTTGCATTATTTAACGGGAAATGTATAGTAGGCAAGCAGGACTGTAGTACACTTTGTGCTCCAGACTTGAGCCTCATACGCACCGCTCTCACCGGTGAAAAGAATTATAACCTTGGAGCGATTGTTGCACCTAGAATTCAGCACAACGCTAACAGTGGCTATTTCTATGGTGGAATATATGCCACGTGTTTAGCACGAGGGCTGGGTGTTTCACCTTTGCCTTTTGATCCCATCCTATCCACACAGTATTTAGATTTTAACACCTTAAAAGATCATAAGAACCTTAAAGGAAAGATTGATAACTATTTAACCAAACATCTGTTGTGCACACATATTTTCCTGCGCCTGCTCTTTTTGACTATCACATCAAAGGAAGACATTTTGTTCTTGAGAGCGAGGCCCGAGCTCACAACGCAGCAGTGGAGGCAGCACGGCAGGCTGAGGCATCCGCATCGAGAGCCTCTGTGAGCCACCACGCCAACTACTATCTAGGCAATTGATCGACTACCAAGTTAGGCCAAAAGCCTAAGCTTGGGGGAGTACGTGTTTCCCACCGACATTACATTCATGTTCACTTATTCCATTAGTCGGTGTTCACACTTTTTCATTGTATCATCCACGCTTAGATTTATTTTCTTGCTTTCTTCTTGTGTGTTTGAAAAACTTTAGAAAAACTTAAAAAAATTAGTTGTAGTTAGTTTACTTTCTATGCATGCTTAGTAGTAATATTACAAAGAAAACCCAAAAAGATTTCCTTGTTCTTATTTTGCTTGTTGGGAGCTTTCCCGTGTAAATAGTTTTTCTCGTTTTTTGCTTTTCCCTTTTATTTGCTTGTTCAAGAAAACCAAAAACCCCAAAAATATTTTAGTGTGTTTCTCTGAATTTCTTTTCTTTTTATTCGAGTTGTACCGAGGAGAAGACCACGATGAAAATGTTGAGTGGCTCTCATATGAATAATTTTTTGACTAATAAAGAGCCCATTTTACCTTGTCTTCTCCTATTGAATAAAATGTTTGCAGATTCCAGCTTAGTCCACGACACTCTTGCACTATTATTATTTTCATATCGTTCGGTCGTGCAAGTGAAAGGCAATAATGACGATATTCCATGAACTGGCCGTGGCAGAGAGAAACTGGTATGAACTCGACTTGTTTTGTTTGTGTAAATATGTTTAACCTAGTATCCATGATTCAGCCCATTATGATTAAACATGTTTGCAATGACAATTAGAGATTATAGTTTCTCATGCCATGCATAAGTAGCTGGGAGTGGATAATGATTTATCTTGGATACCAACATTGCGTTAAAATGATTGTGATGTAGTATGATGATATGGTATCCTCCTCTGAATGTTCGAGTGGCTTGACTTGGTACATGTTCATGCATGTAGTTGAATCAAAACCAGCATAGCCTCTATGATATTTATGTTCATGGTTGTCGGTGTCAAAACCGGCGGATCTCGGGCAGGGGATCCCGAACTGTGCGTCTAAGGCGGATGGTAACAGGAGGCAGGGGAAACGATGTTTACCTAGGTTCGGGCCCTCTCGATGGAGGTAATACCCTACTTCCTGCTTGATTGATCTTGATGATATGAGTAGTACAAGAGTTGATCTACCACCAGATCATAGAGGCTAAACCCTAGAAGCTAGCCTATGGTATGATTGTTGTTGTCCTACAGACTAAACCCTCCGGTTTATATAGACACCGGAGGAGGGCTAGGGTTACACAGAGTCGGTTACAATGGGAGGAGATCTTCATATCCGTATCGCCAAGCTTGCCTTCCAAGAGTCCCATCCGGACACGAGACGAAGTCTTCAATCTTGTATCTTCATAGTCCAACAGTCCGGCCAAAGGATATAATCCGGCCTTCCGGATACCCCCTAATCTAGGACTCCCTCAGTAGCCCCTGAACCAGGCTTCAATGACGATGAGTCCGGCGCGCAGTTTGTCTTCGGCATTACAAGGCGGGTTCCTCCTCTGAATACTCCATAGAAGATCTTGAACACAAGGATAGTGTCCGGCTCTGCAAAACAAGTTCCACATACCACCGTAGAGAGAATAATATTTCCACAAATCCAATCTGCTGACACATCTTGAAGCATGACATCACACCACGACTCGGTCATTATTCGAACCATTTTTCACAACCAGCCTCGGCACATATCGCGAGGCGGTTTCCTTGGCACGTTTTGTCGAAGCAGAGATCGTGTCCCTTTGCCACGGGATTCTCATCAATACAGACGTGGGTAACCCAACCGCGCCATCAATTATGGCATTTGGGTAACAAGAGGTTTTACCAGGCTAGTGGGGAGGAGCATCGCCTCTTCTGTCCTTATAAGGGGACAAGGATCTATCCTTCTAAACCATGCCTTCCTCCCAGCTCATTGCCTTCTGCTCAGGCTCCAACGCCCAAGCGTTCCACTTCTCTGTCCACAAGAGGTCCTCTGAGGATGTCCGGATCCAGAGCGGGAGGCAAATGGATGGCCTCTACCGTCCAAGAGAAGGATATCAAAAAGCTTCGGTAGGCTGGGTATCTGGCCAAGAAAATCAGCCACCGTCTTCCGACGGTGGGACAAATCATCCCTACTCCGGAACCCCACAAGAGGGTTGTATTCCTCCCTCATTTCGTCCGCGGGCTGGGGTTTCCCCTTCACCCGTTTGTTCGCGGCATCATGTATTATTATGGAATCGATTTGCACGATCTGTCCCCCAATTCCTTCCTCCACATCTCGACATTCATTGTCGTGTGCGAGGCTTTTCTCCGTATTTCACCGCACTTCGGCTTATGGTTGAAGATTTTTAATGTGAAGCCCAAGGTGGTGGGCGGTGAGCACGCCGAGTGTGGAGCGCCATGGTGAGCAAAATGCCCAACGTCATATCGCCAACGGGAACCTTTAATGATTCTGTCAAGGAGTGGCAACAGCAGTGGTTTTATATCACTGAGCCGCGCGGCATAGAGTGGGCCGCCTCTCCCGAGTTCCAATCCGGCGCCCCCTGCGGCTTACATCCTGGGTCAAGAAAGGCCTGGACTGGTCTTCGTCCGACAAACTGTCGGCGCTCCAGACGCGCGTTGGAGATATGGGAGACAAGAACATTGGGCTTGCCAACGTGGTCCAGGTGATGTTGATTCGCCGGATCCTGCCTTGTCAGCACCGGTCTTGCAATTTGTCGGAATTCGATCCGGCCCAGCACCAAACCTTGCGGGGGCTTTTCGGCTCCTCGCACAAGGACATCTGGAAGGCGCTCTTCAAGTCCAGCAAATCATGGCCGGACTCCGCCGAAGACCGTGGGTACCAACTGTCCCGCCCGACAAGTTCGGTGAGTTATCGAACTTTCTTATCTGCGTAACCCAAAAGAAACACTTAACGTGTTTTATTCAACTCTCCCAGGGCTGGATGAAGAAGGCGGAGTGGATCCATTGTCCGGCCCCGTTGCCAGAAGAACCGGCCATCCCGCTTCTGACGAAGATGTTGGTCCTGGCACCTTACAAGGTGCCGCAGAAGATGGCCAAGGAGGAGGCCAAAAAGACCCGGGGCGGCCCTCGTCGTCGCGGCACTTCGGACACAATATCCAAAGGCCCCAATGCCCATTCCGCCTCCGAAGAGGACGAGGAGGAGGAGGAAGATGAATTCCCTGCGGGGGAAGAAAGAAGAGGACAGCCTCCGTGCACTTAGAGGCCGAGCTGCCCAAAAGGGGAAAGGCTCCTCTTCCAGAGGAGTCCACTGCCGCCACCGATAGCGGCCCGGCATGGGATCCCAGGGCCCAGCCCCTGGTGAGCTCGTAAGTGTGTAAAATCCGAATACGTTTGAGGCGTTCGGACTCATCGTGGCTTAGTATTTTAACCCAAGCCATATTTTTTGTAGTCCGACGGGGTCTCGTGCCAAACAATCCTCGTCAGAGGACTTGCTGAGCTCAGGTACTATGGAGAGCGGGACGCCCCCAAAGGCCCCTTCCTCCAAACAGGTGTGCAACACCGAGGCTTCGTCCCAGAAGGACCCCGGCCAAGGAGGAAAGGAAAGAATCGTGAAGGCGGCGTC
Source organism: Triticum urartu (assembly GCF_056163025.1). Taxonomy (NCBI): domain Eukaryota; kingdom Viridiplantae; phylum Streptophyta; class Magnoliopsida; order Poales; family Poaceae; genus Triticum; species Triticum urartu. The sequence goes on along the minus strand of NC_141876.1, from coordinate 116,730,235 downwards.
TGGAGGTCAAACCTCAGGAGCCGGACACATGGTGGAAAAGATTCCCATGGGGGCTGATGGCGGGAGCGATACTGAGTTCGGCTCCCAGCCGGATGCGATTCCGGAGACCTATGCGGCTCCAGGATCAAGCAGGCAGCCTCCTTTGGCTGGAGGGGGAGTGCCTGTTCCATCAGCGACCTCTGTCTATCCGGAAGTGTCGGATGCTTTGTTAGTGGCGTTGAAAGACGCCTCCCTTGTTGACGAACACCGTGCCCTTATGGGTGCTGTCAGATTTCGGGTTCCGGCGGACCCTTGAGGTTTGAACTCTGGGGTGCGTGCGGAGATTACGCCTTCTACCTCTCCGCCTCGCAAAGATCTAAACTACTGAAAGAACAGCACAAGAGACACAGGGTTTATACTAGTTTGGGCCACCATTGTGGTGTAATACCCTACTCTAGTTTGTGGTGTAGTGGATTGCCTCTTGGGCTGATGATGATGAACAATACAACGAAGAACAGCCTCGCGAGGGTCTGCTCTTGGCTGGGGCGATGAACTGCTAGGAGGAGTTCAGCCGCCCTTCTCTCTCTCTCTTATTCTCTGCTTGCCCAGATTCTGGATTGCTCGATGATGTCTCTCCCCTCTACCCTGGGGGTGGCTAGTCCTATTTATAAGCAAAGGCCCTGGGCCTCCTCCCAAATATTGAGCGGGAAGGGCGCCAACAGTTGGCCATTTTGAAGGGGAACATCTGGTACACTTATCCTGACTAAAGTTGGTCCTCGCCTGCCAAAGGCTCTGGTGGTGACGCCAGCTCGGGCTCCACAATGACTTCTTCCCTGCCTTTGGACTGGTCTTGGTCTCGTTGCATCGAAATGGATGCCTTTGCTTGATACTCTCGCCTGCGCTTGCTCCCTTTGCACCAAAGAGGAAAGGAGGACACTGCGTAGGCCGGCGCCCGCCTGGCACCCTTGGTCGTCATGGCCTGTGTCATGGGCACCTCGTGAGGTACCCCGCCTTGATCTCTCTGCCTCCTCATGAGCCAGCCTGATGAGGCCGTGCCTGAGGAAGTTCCGCGTCGTCCGCCCCGCGAGGCTTGGCCCCTCGCGAGGGTCTTGGGTCTTGTGTTGATGAAGATGGACCGTGCTGGGCCCCCCTTTGAGCCACGCCGCAGGCCGCAGGCAGGCAAGTCTGGGGACCCCCGTTTCCAGAACGCCGACGGTAGCCCCCGGGTCCAAGGCGCGCCCGGGCTTGGCCGTGCAGAGAGGCGAAAGGGCAAGGGCGAAGCGCCGCGGGCCCTAACAGCCTGCGGCCTTGGGCACCACGTGGCGGTTGATTGGACTGGAGCGCTTCAGCAACCGCGCAGGTTGATAAAGGAGTAGCATCTGCCCAGACCTTGCATTTTGCTTTCTTCGGTTGCTGCTCAGATCCCCTTTCTTGCGCCTCCCCTTTCTTCCTCCAAATTTCTAGATCTACTACGACCGCGTGACCTAGGAATCCATGGCGCCTTGTCAGTCTCCGGCCGAAGCTTGGTACTCGTCTGCTCTGGACTTGCAGAACGTGTCGGAGGCAGGCTTTGCCCGGCTGCGCCGGATGGCGGCGGCGCAGGGCATCGAAGGGGCGAAGGTGTTCAAGGCTGGCTCCGCCACCCCCGAGGGCCAAGGGAGCACCTTTTATCCTCTCTTTGTGAGCTCCATTGCTGCTGGCCTGGTGCCTCCCTTCTCCGAGTTCTTCTTCTCTGTCCTCCGCCATTACAACTTATAGGCTCTGCATCTCCACCCCAACTCCGTCCTTCTCCTAGCGATCTTTGCCTATTACTGCGAGGCTCACGTAGGGGTGCAGCCCTTAGTGGCCTTGCTGCGCCACTACTTCTCCCTCCGGGTCTCTCGCGGTTCTCCTTCCGCGTGCGCGAGCTTCGTCGCGTACGGTGGCACCATTGCCATTTCGAAGCCCGGGAAGAGGATTGAGGGCTTCAGGAGCAAGTGGGTCTTGGCAGATGCTGGGCGCATCCACCCTTGGCTGATCTTGCCCGCGGAGCCGCCCGCGAACTCGAGTGATTGGTGCTGAGCGGAGCTCATGGACCCCCGTGCGAAACTGGTGTTGGAGAAGATGGACGCGGACCTGAGGCCGGCCAGCATGACGGCGGCGAAGCTGACCGGCGCGTCGCTGCTGAGGGAGTTCCTGGAGCACCAGCTGGCTCCGCTTCGGCAGTACTCACCTCCGATGTGGAGGCCTCATCCAAGCCCCGCGGCCTTGGGCGACGAAGATCTGGCCGCGGTCCTCCAATCTCTGGTCGGGGGCGAGGTGGCAAGGTTGGAGGGCGCTCCTACGCCCTTGTTCCTCCGCGACGACTGGGAGCAGGTGGTGGAGTCCATGCCCGTCTTCAACGGGGACGGGCCCATGCCCGCGGAGGCGCCCGAAGGACTGGTGGACGTGTCCTCCGGCGACTCCGGCGAGGAGGAGGACGAAGAGGAGCGGGAGAAGGGGCCTGACTCCGAGGCGACTGACGGAGAGTCGAGGGCTCCCCTCCCCCGGCGCAGGTCCCGCACTCTCCGCCTCTCTTCGAGCGATGACGACAAGGATGATGACGAGCAGGTCGGCGGGAGCTTGCCCCCGATCCCGAAGAAGGACAGGACCGGGCTGATCTCCCGCGGGTCTGCCCCCGCCCCGAGGCGGTCTGCAGACGCGCCTTCTGCTTCCGAGGTTGACCCCTCCAGCCGGCTTTCGGGCTTCAAGTATGGCCGGAGGCTGCCTGAGATCACCGGCGACGACCCGTAAGCGCTTGATCCTTGTCTTTATTTCTTGTTCTGCTGCTAAGGCTTGACGTTCGCATCTCTTGAATAGGCTGGCGCCCGCGGCGAAGAAGCCGAAGGGGGCTCCTGAGGCTCCATCCGCGGCAGCGCCTCTGCCTGCGGAAGGAGGTGACCGCGACGCACGGGATTCTCCTACCCGGTCGTCCTCGCGAGGCCTGGCTGAGCTGGCTGGGGCGAGCTCAGCCCCCATGGCCCAAGTGATTCCTGCGGTGCCTTTGCCTACTGCCGCCACCACAGCCGTTGGGGCGCAGCAGGCTCCACCTCAGGACGTTGTGGTCTTGCCGCCGTTGCCTTCTCCTCCTGCTCCTCCGACTGCTGTCTCTCCAACTCCTCCTGCCGTCCTGGAGCGTGCTGCTGCTGGACTGGACCGGCTGCGGCAGGATCTTCTTGGCGCTGACCCCCGCCTGGTGGCCGGGCGCTTGGAGCTGGCTTCAGGATGGATTCGCTCCGACGCTTTGATTCGGGCAACGCTAGTTTAGGCCTCGACGGCCTACAATGAGGAGAGGGAGGCCGTCCTTGAGGCGAAGGCTGCTCGTGACACAGCCCTGGGGGAGGTAGTCGGCGTCTGCGATCGCTGCAAGGCGCTGGAGGACGAGCTGCAAGGCCTGCGGGACCAGCTCGCGAAAGAGGCCCGCCTTCGCCAGGAGCAAGAGGAAAGCGTGAAGGCTCGCGAGGCGGCCATCGAGGGCCGGGAGGCTAAGATCAAGAAGCGCCGCGACCGCCTAGGCGCGCTAGAGAAGGAGTTGGGGGCGATGAAGGTCGAGCTGGACAGCAAGGCCCAGGTTCTTGCCGAGGACCGCGTGGCCTTCGCGGACATGGAGGAGAAGGCTCGTGCTTCGCTGAAGATTCTCTACGCCAGCGGCCTGGAGAGCCCGCTGGCCGGCGCCGAGGACGGCCCCGCCAAGCTGCTTCCCTTCCTGGTCTGTGCTCTTGAGGATGTCACCCTTGGCCTTGGCCCTACGGCCGAGGCCGAGGCGCGTGTCCTGTCTTCTGCTGCGCTGACGCGGGTCTTCACCCACATCTACCTTCACGACCCCAGCGTCGACCTCGACAGCCTGTTGGAGCCAGTAAGCGGCGAGGGTGCTGCTGCCGCTGCCGAGGCCGTGAAGGGTCGTGCGGAGGCTCTGTTGGGGAAGTTCCGGGCCTTCAGCACCAAGCCGAAGCAAGGCGCTGCCGGTCCTGCTGCTCCATGAGGCGAAGCCACCCCGCGCTGCTCCACCGCCGACAAGTGACTCCGCTACCGCTCCTGTCCTGCTTTTAATTCCAGCACATGTATCATGCCTCGGGGAGGCGTTTAAACTTGCGTTTGGTATTGAGACGACAGTATGAACTATAATATTTGCTTTTAAATTCCTTGAATTTTATGCTTTTCCTTCCTACTTGCTTGTGTTCTACGCCGGCAGAGCCCGGCCCCGCGTGTACCTCACCCAGCATTAGCCCCGACCGAAAACCAGGACGGGACCAAAGGAGCGAGGGGCTACGTGACAAGTTAGGCTCCTGAGTCGCGATGCTCAGGAGTCCCCCTTGGCGCACGAACAACAAGTAGGGAGGTGTGACGTAAGTGGATCTACTGTTCTATGTCTGTAGAGCCCGACTCTGCGCGTACCTCACCCAGCATTAGCCCCAACCGGAAACCAGGACGGGACCAAAGGAGTGAGGGCCTACGGAGCCAGTTAGGCCCCTGAGTCGCGATGCTCAGGGGTCCCCCTTGACGCGCAAACAGCAAGTAAGGAGGTGAGACGCAAGTGGAACTACCATTCTACGTCTGCAGAGCCCGGTCCCGCGCGTACCTCACCCAGCATTAGCCTTTCAGAACTAAGGAGTGAGGGGCTACGGGACCAGTTAGGCCCCTGAGTCGCGATGCTCAGGGGTCCCCCTTGACTCTCAAACGGCCTTCATACCTTGGCTCCGCTCGGGGAGAGACGCGCGACGAACCAGGCCCGGGGGGGCTGGCTGGGTGGCGTGCGTCTGGGCGTGACCCAGGCGCAGCCCCCGTGCCCAGCCCCCTCGCGCGGCACTCCCGAGGGGAGGCGTTGCGATGAGGCTAGACACTGAGCTCTGGGCTCCCTGAGGTTGATGCGGCCCGGGGGCCACCCTCAGTTGTTTATCACCAGCGCGGAGCATAGCGCTTCCGTATGTGTACGGGCATAGCCGCTCCTCGGCAGTGTCGTCAGCCAGCACGGAGCATGGTGCTTCCACTAGTACGTGGGAGGGGGCTCCCCTCCGGGAGGAGCCCCCGGGGCGTGTACAGCCCCGCCCTGACACGTGGCCGGCACGGTAGAGCTTGGTGAGGTGTATCTGGGCACCCGTGAGCCAGCGCGGGACTCACGGGGCCCTACCTCTAGGCGGGTTGCGCCTGGCACTGGGCCTTATCTTGTGATGTGTTCCTGCAAATTTGGTTAGATGCCGGCACTCTACGTCCTCGGGTCCCGGCCCTCGAGCTGGTCTCAGCCGTCGCTGGTATGCCAGGTCACGATGCCGTGGACAAGGCCAGAGGGTGAGGGCTGGAGAGCCGGTAAGAGCCCTGAGTCGCGATGCTCAGGTACCCCCCCCTTTAACGTGTAAGTGGTCGACATGGAGAAAAAGATGTGATGTGGACAGGCGTCAAGTAATCAAGCATGATGGGCGAATGCATAGCCAAAAATAAACGCAAGGGAGATACATGCCGCTGGGCCTGGCCCGAGCGACTTGGGGATGATGCAGCCCGAGGGGCGCCCCCAACAAAGCAAGCTAATCAACATGAAATAAAAAGGGATACATGCCGCAGGGACGGACCCACGTGGCCTAGGAATAATGCAGCCCTGGGGGGCGCTCCCAGCTGGAAATGAAACTTGAAAGATGTCACCTGATGATGCCGAGGACGAAGGAGTGTTGGTGCAGCAGACTCGGTGGGCTGCGGAAGCCGGTCCTCACGAGACCCCAGGCCCAGGGGCCTCGGGAGGCTCTGGAGGCACTGGTGGCTCCTCGCGAATCATCTCCATCTCCACCAAGGCTGCGGACCGCCTGGCCTCTTGAGCCTCCATGATGCCCCTCATGAGGCGCTGGTACATAGCAGCCGCGCTCGGCAAGCCGTAAGACATGCGAACGTAGCTGTGGGGTGGGCCTCCGCAGCGCCCCACTTGCGAGGGCCAGAGGCGCCCCAACGAGGCGACTTGGTTGAGCCCTGGTACGTCGATGCAGACACGCAGCCCACCATCCTCGCCTGGATGGGGAGCCACATCTGGTAGACGGCGGCAGCCTCTCATGACTCTTGATTCCTGTAGTTCTTGAACGGCCTTGCTGACGAACTCCTGAGGGTCTAACCCTCCTTGCCTTGCTCCTTCTTGAGGGAAACATGCTTCGAAACACGCCTCCACATGGTGCCCTAGCGCCTCCCTCGTGACCTTGGCCAGGTCGGTGGCCCTCCAGGGGAGAGCCCCCGAGCCCTGCCTGAGGAGGGCGCCGGGCGCGCTTTCCTATGTGATGGAAGGAGGTTCCCCTTGGGCAGACGCGGGCCCTGAGGGGCCCGCCTCCTGAGGGGCCGGTCCGGATGATGTCTTCTTCTTCTTGGGGGTGGTCTCGGGAAGCCTCCTGCTTCCGTGGTCCGGGTCTTCCAGTGACGCGGCCTGAAAGGCTCGCTCCAGGGAACACACCGCATCCTTCTCTTCACAGGGCACAGTGATGACTCCGCCACTTCCTGGCATCTTGAGGACGTTGTAGCCATGGTGAGTTACGGCCATGAACTTGGCCAGCGCTGGGTACCCGAGGATGGCGTTGTACGACAGGCGGATGTGAGCAACATCGAAGTCGATGAGCTCGGTGCGGTAGTTGTTGCGTGCCCCGAAGGTGACAGGGAGGCGAACCTGCCCAATCGGGATCGTGGAACCGTCGGTGACTCCGGAGAAAGGCTTGGTTGGCTGAAGCTGGCCATAGGGCACTTGGAGATTTTTGAATGTTTCCACGGACAGGACGTTGAGTCCTGCCCCACCATCGATGAGGGTCCTGGTGACCAGTACATTGTTGATCATTGGGGAGCAAAGCATCGGGAGGACTCCGGCTGTGGCCGCACACTTGAGCTGATCCGCTGAGCTGAACGTGATGGCGCACGCCGACCACCTGAGAGGGCGCGTGGCTTCGAGCTTGGGGAGGACTGCATTCACTTCGCAAGCAAACTACTTGAAGATGCGTTGGGAGGCTGGGGCTTGAGCTCCGCCCAGGATGCAAGCGATCGCGCGTGGCTCCTGGAAGCCCCCAGCCCCCTCGTCTTGATGGCGGTCCTCGTTCCTCCTTGGTTGCGGCGGCAATGGAGGGAGGCCTACGTTGCCTTGTGGGCGATCCTCACGAGGCTGATCCCTCCAGTCCCCCTCGCGAGGAAGGTCTTTCCAGCGATCCTCGCGAGGTTGATCGCGCCACCCTTGGCACGGGCCGCGGTCTTCCCAGCGTCCTGCGTTTCTTCCTCCTCCTCGGCCGTAGCCCCGGTCAGCATGGTCGGGACGACGGCCAATCCTTCCTTATCGCACGGCTCAGAGCTCTTGGCATTCGTTGGTGTTGTGGGTGTGGAGGTCATGGTACACACAGTACCGGCTGCCCCTGGAGGATTCAGGCAGATCTTTACCCCGCTTGGTGTCTGGTTCTGCCGCGAGCACGGCAGCCCCCTTGCGCTTCACTTCCTTGGCCTTGGGCTTCTTCTCTTCTGGGTCTGCGGCAGGCAGCTCGAGGAGGGAGAGACGTCCTTCCTCTGCCCTGGCGCACTTGGTCACCAAGTTGAACAGCTCCAGGGAGGTGCACAGGTCTTCATGCATCGCCAGCTCCTCCTTCATCTTGACGTCACGCACACCATCAGAGAAGGCTGAGATGATGGCCTCCTCGGACACCTTGGGGATCTTGAGGCGCGTGCTGTTGAAGCGCTGGATGTACTTTTGCAGGGTTTCTCCGGGTTGTTGCTTGATGCGGCGCATGTCGCTCACGGCGGGCGGCTGGTCGCGAGTACCTTGGAAGTTGGTGATGAAGCGGGTGCGCATCTGGGTCCAGGAAGAGATCGTGCCTGGAGCCAGATTCAGGAGCCAGGTGCGGGCCCCTTCCTTGAGCGCCATGGGAAACCAGTTCGCCATCACCTTCTCGTCTCCGTTGGCAGCTTCGATGCCCAGCTCATAGAGCTGGAGGAACTCCATAGGGTCGGTCGTGCCGTCGTAACGAGGAGGCAGGTCAGGCTTGAACTTGCCGGGCCACACGATGCTGCGCAGCTCGATGGTGAAGGCACGGCAGCCTGCAGTGGCCACGGGAGGCTTTGGGTGGCGAAGAGCTTGGTCTTGCGGGTCCCCATGCGCTGCAGCTGGGAGCAGCGCGGGGTCTTGACGTGCGGGAGCAGGAGCAGCGTCGCGACGTGCCGGAGCAGGGAGCGCCCGGGCGGCTTCTTGCGAGCGAGGGACCTCTTGGCAGCTCCGCTCTTGCTGCGCTGGCACCTGATGAAGCTGGTTCCGCCCAGGGGCCACGCGCCTTGGAGCCATGGCATCTTCTTGAAGAGGAGGCGGCTGGTACGCCCCCGGAGCTTCGTTGCCCGCACGGGGCGGGGTGCGGCGCAGCGGAACGGACGGCGCGGGAGAGCCCCCTGCGGCGTGGACGAGCTCGGCGATGCGGTCGAGCCACTCTTCGTAGACGTCATCGACGGGACGGTAGCGCAGGAGCTCGTTTGCCGCGATGAGCGCAGCTCGGGCCTCCAAGGGTGCACGGAGCGCGCGGGACGAAGAACCAGCTGGTGTGAGCGATGGAGTAGCGGTGCGGCCGTCTTGCCGCACGGACGGATGCTGAGACAACACTTGCTGCTCGTTCCCCGCCGGGCCGGTGGCAGCGTTGATGGCGGGGGACGGGGAACGACGAGGACGCCCACCGACGGGAGCCATCTGGGCGACGTGGGAAGCGATGGCGGCCCGGCGCTCGGCGCGGGCCCGACGAGCGTCAGACATGGACGCGATGGTCGGAGGAGAACGGAGCGGTGGAAGTCGAATTCCGGCGCACCCCTACCTGGCGCGCCAAATGTCGGATTTCGGGTTCCGGCAGACCCTTGAGGTTCGAACTCTGGGGTGCGTGCGGAGATTACGCCTTCTACCTCTCCGCCTCGCAAAGATCTAAACTACTGAAAGAACAGCACAAGAGACACAGGGTTTATACTAGTTCGGGCCACCATTGTGGTGTAATACCCTACTCTAGTTTGTGGTGTAGTGGATTGCCTCTTGGGCTGATGATGATGAACAATACAACGAAGAACAGCCTCACGAGGGTCTGCTCTTGGCTGGGGCGATGAACTGCTAGGAGGAGTTCAGCCGCCCTTCTCTCTCTCTTATTCTCTGCTTGCCCAGATTCTGGATTGCTCGATGATATCTCTCCCCTCTACCCTGGGGGTGGCTAGTCCTATTTATAGGCAAAGGCCCTGGGCCTCCTCCCAAATATTAAGCAGGAAGGGCGCCAACAGTTGGCCATTTTGAAGGGGAACATCTGGTACACTTATCCTGACTAAAGTTGGTCCTCGCCTGCCAAAGGCTCTGGTGGTGACGCCAGCTCGGGCTCCACAATGACTTCTTCCCTGCCTTTGCACTAGTCTTGGTCTCGTTGCACCGAAATGGATGCCTTTGCTTGATACTCTCGCCTGCGCTTGCTCCCTTTGCACCAAAGAGGAAAGGAGGACACTGCGTAGGCCGGCGCCCGCCTGGCACCCTTGGTCGTCATGGCTTGCGTCATGGGCACCTCATGAGGTACCCCTCCTTGATCTCTCTGCCTCCTCGTGAGCCAGCCTGATGAGGCCGTGCCTGAGGAAGTTCCGCGTTGTCCGCCCCGCGAGGCTTGGCCCCTCGCGAGGGTCTTGGGTCTTGTGTTGATGAAGATGGACCGTGTTGGGCCCCCCTTTGAGCCACGCCGCAGGCCGCAGGCAGGCAAGTCTGGGGACCCCCGTTCCCAGAACGCCGACAGGTGCGGTGATTGAGAAAATTCAGTCAACTGAGAGTGGACTGAACGAAGCTTGTATCAGCCTTATAAGAGGCTTTGAGGTATGTGTGTCGAAGAGTGTCATGGTATGGATAGTAGCCCCTGATACACTGTGCGGTGAAGAAACCGGACAGAGGATCAAATATATATTCGCGGGAAGACCTTACTAAATGATAGTTATTTCTCTTCTGTTATACGCAGGCGTCTGTGGCCGCTGCTGCCTCCCATACTGCGGAAATCTCTGGACTGAATCGAAGTCTGGAGCGGTCCAAGGAAGAACTTGACCAGTTCAAAATGCAGTTGAGGGATAAACAGGGTATGCACAAGTCTTGTTCGTGTTTATTGCGGATGAATTTTCAGTGTGAACTGAGCTTGATGACATTGCGCTAGGAATTATGACCGAAGTCGAAGCCCCCAAGAAGGCTGTGGCCAAAGCCGAGAAAAACGCAGCCACTGAGCAGGCTCTTCGTGAGAAACACGAGGCCAGGGTTATTAAAGCTAAACAGGAGCTACAAGAGGCCGTAGGGAAATGCGAGACCTTGGGGCAGAGTTTAACGGAGAAGGAGTCCGAACTCACCAAGGCTCAGCAGGCCGCGAGCGATGTCTAGGGGGAAACCCGAAGTGCCCTGCAGGAGATCCAAGAAGCGAGGAAGATCACGGCTGGTAAGGCGTTTTCCCCGTAGAGTAAGTATTTGGGGGGGGGACTTGTGGTTCTAATTTTGAATCCGGATTTCTCAGGGCTATTTGCCGAGCTACCTCACAGCATATCAGATACCGCTCAATTCTACCGAGGCGAAGAAAGGAGTACTGCGGATAAGCTCTTCTGGTCGCAGTATTTGGCACCGAATTATCCGGTGCCTTTTGCCGATCAACTGAAACAGCTGATCGAACTACAGAAGGCGGCGGAACTAGCCATGAAGGATTTAATTATCCGACTATGCCCTGCTGAGCCGATCCCAACTAGCTACTTCGGGCTCGCGAAGCGGCTTGTGGGTGCATGTCCTCGACTTGACGTCATCAAGCGGTCGGTCTATATAGAGGGTGCATGAATGGCCTTCGCCTGTGCAAAGGTGCGCTGGGGGAAGATGGACGCTGAAAAGCTGATGATCGAAGGACCGCCGGAGGGGAAGGAGCACCGCAAGCCCGAGTTGTATTATGAGAATGTCCTGAAAGAATCCTACCTTGCCGCAGAGTTATGTACCAACGACTTCATATTTCCATGAATGCAAATCATGTTGTCCTTTGTAATGTTAAAACAGGGTCAGTTATATCAGTTACCGTCCGTTATATGAAAGTTTACCCTCCTGTGCGGCCGTTTTATATGCCGCCGGAGGGGAAGGAGCACCGCAAGCCCGAGTTGGCCAGTCGTCGGCTTCTGCCCCCACGTATGAAGTACGGGGGTGTTCGGGATAAACATGAGCACTCTTCATCCCAATTTTGGGTCCTCCGAAGGAGGTGCTCAGCACAACGAACCAGGCAATCATACTATATGGCTTTATCACTCTCACTTAGCCATAGGAGCTTTAGTATGGTCGACGCAGCCCCTGGTGTTTGGAAGACCGTACTGGGGGCTCTATTAGCGCCTGATCGGAGAAAGGACCGATCCATCGCACGCTGCATTGGTTATGGCATTGTACGGAAGAAATCCTTAAAGATTTTGCAACCTCTCGAACAGCTGACCAGCTCTCGCCTTATCATGACAGTCAGTTTTAGCTTTCTCTACGGAGGTGTTCGTCCGGAAGAACCGGGACACAATCGCAGTAGTTCTCCCAGTGCTACCTTAGCCGATATAGCAGAACGTAAGGTACCAAAACATGGGAGCCGGGCAAACCCAACTATTGACCCAAGACATGATTCGGAGCTGATGCATATAATGCTATAAGTTCGGGGTGCCGAACTTCCATGAAGGTGTTCGGACTTTACAGTCGTGTTATGGGTAAAACATAGCCCCGTTTTAAGGCGTATCGCTATTTGCGGATGCCATTTTAACAAAAGAATTTCAATAAGAAATGACCAGCAGATAAGCATCATATAAATCCTCATGTTGTATTTAGGTGGTACGTCTATGCGTATAGGTACAAATAATGTGATATATAAAATAAGGGAATATGACTGTGGAACCTGCTGAAACCAGGTGGAAGAGGTTGAGTGCGGATCCGTAGTATAACTGGATGGTCATTGCGGGGAATGTCAAAGGATTCCCTTACGCGTTCAAGCTGCCTTCATATAGTCCATCCTGGTCGGCGCAAAGGTGAACCTGTGAGGGAAATGTAAGAAATATTTATGTGCCGCAGGGCGGTTAAGCCGCCGAGTGCGGCCTGTCCTGGCCTTCGCCGGAGTGCTTAACTGAGCCTTGGACGGGCCGGCTATCCTTCCGTGAAGTAGGTCGGAGGTCCTTGACGGTATCCGTAGGCCCGGACGTCTGATCGAGGTCCGACTGCCAGGTGCTACTTGTTGTCTCTGCTGCTAAGGCGGTGGTGTATATGTTGGCGCCGAGGGAAAGTTTGGCCTTTCCATTAACCGTGATGACGCCGCATGGACCGGGCATCTTGAGCTTACGGTAGGCATAATGTGGCACCGCGTTGAATCGAGCGGATGCAGTTCATCCGAGCAGTGGTGGATAACTACTGCGGAAAGGGACGATTTCAAAGTTTAACTCTTTGATACGGTAATTTTCTGGTGAACCGAAGACTACCTCAAGGGTAATGGAGCCTGTACACCGAGCATCCTCACCTGGTATAATGCCTCTGAGAGTGGCTTTAGTGGGTTTGATTGCCGAATGATCGATGCCCATCTTGCACACTGTGTTTTGGTAAAGCAGATTGAAACTGCTACCTCCGTCCATGAGGACTCGAGTGAGGTGGAACCCGTATATTATTGGGTCCAGGACTAGTGCGGTTGGATTGCCCTGATTAGTGTTGACCGGATGATCCGTGCGGTTGAAGGTGATTGGCCCCAGTTTATATTGTGGGACGGCAAGTTCCGTTGAGTCACCATCCCTAAGGATGGATATCCGGTCCGAGTTGGTAATTTGTGCGGTATGTACCATGTTCACCGATTGAATATGTGAGGGAAATTTCTTTTGCCCTTCTGTGTTCGGTGGTCTGGGCTCTTTGTCGCTATCATCGCTTTGAGACCCCCTGAGGGAGTCCTGGATTAGGGGGTGTTCGGATAGCCGGACTATACCTTCGGCCGGACTCCTGGACTATGAAGATACAAGATTGAAGACTTCGTCCCGTGTCCGGAAGGGACTTTCCTTGGCATGGAAGGCAAGCTTGGCGATACGGATATGTAGATCTCCTACCATTGTAACCGACTCTGTGTAACCCTAGCCCTCTCCCGTGTCTATATAAACCGGAGGGTTTTAGTCCGTAGGACAAACAATAATCATACCATAGGCTAGCTTCTAGGGTTTAGCCTCCTTGATCTGGTGGTAGATCTACTCTTGTACTACCCATATCATCAATATTAATCAAGCAGGAGTAGGGTTTTACCTCCATCGAGAGGGCCCGAACCTGGGTATAAACATCATGTCCCTTGTCTCCTGTTACCATCCGCCTAGACGCACAGTTCGGGACCCCCTACCTGAGATCCGCCGGTTTTGACACCGACATTGGTGCTTTCATTGAGAGTTCCTCTGTGTCGTCACTTTTAGGCCCGATGGCTCCTCCGATCATCAACAGCGATGCAGTCCAGGGTGAGACCTTTCTCCCCGGACAGATCTTCATATTCGGCGGCTTTGCACTGCAGGCCAATTCGCTTGGCCATCTGGAGCAGATCGAAAGCTACGCCCCTGGCCATCAGGTCAGATTTGGAAGCTTAAACTACACGGCGAACGATCGCGAAGACTTGATCTTCGACGGATCTGAGCCACAGCCAAGCGCGCCGCACTGTCACGATGGGCATGATCTAGCTCTGCCGCCGAACAGTGCCCTGGAGTCCGCACATGTGTCCGCTCTGACCCTTAGCTCAGGGCCGACCACACCAATCAAGGATGGGTGGTTAGACACCGCCTCGGGGGCTGCAATCTCTGCGGCGATTGAGCCGAACACCAGCCTTGTCCCCTGCGAAGCCCGTGACTCCAAGGCGCCGGACTCCTCTCCGGACTCCGAGCCCTCTGCGCCCCTACCAATCGAAGTCGATTGGGCGCCGATCATGGAATTCACCGCCGCAGATATTTTTCAGCACTCGCCCTTCGGCGACATTCTGAATTCACTCAGGTCTCTCTTTGTTAGGAGAGTCCTGGCCGGACTATGACCGGTAGGATTGGGATGCGGTAGACGAAGAAATTCAATACCCACCCACCACCCACTTCGTAGCCACTGTCGATAATTTAAACGACGTGCTCGACTTCGACTCCGAAGACATCGACGGTATGGACGACGATGTAGGAGACGAATATGAACCAACACCTATAGGGCACTGGACAGCCACCTCATCTCATGATGTATACATGGTGGACACACCTAAAGGAAGCGACGACGAGGAACACAGGGATGCAACGAGGGATCGCTCACTCGAAAAGCAATCAAAGCGGCGATGTAAGCGCCGCTCCAAGCCCCGCCTCGACAGAGACAGCGGCCATACAGACCCAGCCATAGAGCAGGACGAGCCGGCGGACGACGAACATGCCTTTGAGCAAACGTCCGAACAGGGCAACTTGGATAAACAAACCGAACAACCCGTCCCCGGCGAGAACAGCATTCCGGACGACCTTACGTCGGACAAGCTCATGGAGCAGAAGAACCTCCACAAAAGGCTCGTTGCCACTGCGCGTAGCCTGAAAAAGCAGAAGCAGAAGCTCAAAACTGTGGAAGATGCACTCAGAATCAGATGAAGCAAAGTACTCAACATCGCAGACAAATACGGCGGCATTCGCCACACCAAAAGCTATCCGAAGCGAAAGCTACTGCCTGAATTTGACGAGGAGGTCGTAGAGCCCCCGCAATCAAAAAATAAGAAAGCCACCCGGTCGGATAGACGACCCCATGGCCAGTATAGAGCGGCAAGCGGCGCCGCACACAAGCCGGCACGCGATCCACTCAAGGATTCGCATCAAAAAGATGGCCCAGCCAGATCTATCTATGGGCCAAGAAAGCAAGCTCTTGTAAGCAATGCAACACAACCAATATCCGAACATCACGGCACACCCAAATACAGGGGTGCCGCACACCCCCTATGTTTCACCGATGAGGTTCTGGACCATGAATTTCCAGCGGGATTCAAGCCCGTAAACATAGAGGCCTACGACGGAACAACAGACCCTGGAGTCTGGATTGGGGATTATATTCTCCACATACACATGGCCAGAGGAGATGACCTCCACGCCATAAAATACTTACCCCTCAAGCTTAAAGGACCAGCTCGGCATTGGCTCAAAAGCCTTCCCGAAAACACCATTGGAAGTTGGGAAGAGCTCGAGGACGCTTTTCGGGAAAATTTTTAAGGGATTTATGTCCGCCCTACGGATGCAGACAATCTCAGTCACATAACTCAACAGCCTGGAGAGTCAGCCCGGAAATTCTGGAACAGATTTCTTATTAAGAAGAATCAGATAGTCGACTGTCCGGACGCCAAAGCCCTAGCAGCTTTTAAGCATAACGTTCGAGACGAATGGCTCGCCAGACACCTCGGCCAAGAAAAGCCAAGAACAATGGCCGCATTAACAAGCCTCATGACCCGCTTTTGCGCAGGAGAGGACAGCTGGTTGGCAAGATGCAGCACCAGCGACCCAAGTACATCCGAAGTTAGAGATGGAAATGGCAAACCGCGACGCAACAAGGACCAGCGCCGGAATAAGGGAAACAGCCCAAAGAGCACCGCAGTCAACGCCGGATTCAAAAGTTCATGACAAAACCAGAAAAAGCCGCCCCTCCAGGATAACAGGGACGAGCTATCCAACCTAAACAAAATCTTGGACAGGATATGTCAAATACACAGTACTCCCGGGAAGCATGCACACCATACCCACAGAGATTGTTGGGTCTTCGAGCAATCCGGCAAACTCAACGCCGAACACAAGGGGCTCGACACACCAAGTGAGGACGATGACGAACCCCATAAGCAGAGCACCAGGAAACAAAAGAATTTTCCACAAGAAGTCAAAATAGTAAACTTACTTCACGTGAAAAAACGAGCGGCGCCTATAGAGATACGCGCCGTATGGCCTATCCCAAAGGAGTCTCGCCACTGGTTGTTAAAACCGATCACCTTCGACCATCAGGATTACTCTAGAAGTATCCGGAACGCAGGCTGGACTGCCTTGGTATTAGATCCAATAATTAGCGGACTCCACTTTACAAATGTCCTGATGGACGGCGGCAGTGGTCTAAACCTATTATATCAGGACACAATCCGCCGCATGGGTAACGCCGGGCCCGGTTGCCCACTGCACGGGCTCTCTCCGGCTAGAAGTTATGTTCGGCTCCCCCGACAATTTCCGTCGCGAAAGACTAACCTTCCATATCGCCCCATTTTCAAGCAGCTATCAAGCACTACTGGGACGCGACGCTTTCGCCCGCTTTAACGCAATACCGCATTATGCGTCTCTTACGCTCAAGATGCCCGGTTCACGAGGCATCATCTCATTAAAGGGAAAACATTGAGTGCGCCTCCCGCGCGAAAGACTGTGCGGCTGCCTTGACAGCCCCACAACAAAACGGCTTCACCAGCCAAAACATCTAAACAGGTCGTTAAGACCACGGACACGACTAGACGAGTCCGGCATAAACATATAATTGATAAAGGCTTAATAGCCGTATACCCCTGTACTACGGGCTCCGCGCATATAAAACAAGAGACAATCAAGCTCAATTTTACCATTTCAATTTATACTTCGTTTATTTAGTATAACTTCTGTTCGGCACGGCCCTTTTTCAACTAAGTTCCTCTCTTTTACAGATGAACACCGTGTTGCGCCCGTCCAGAATTCGGCACGACGGAGACACAGGCGCAGACGTGCAGCAGGGACCCGTTCCAAGGATTCTTTTCAGATTAAGACCTTGCGTAAACCTTTTTTACTGTCTCTCATTGATACACATCCCCTGGTTTTTTGGTATAACCAAGGAGGAGGCTAGCGTGTTGGCATGTGGCCACGTCAGAAATTTGCCCGTACCTGGACACTAGGGGCTTATAACTAAGGGCGTTGTCTCGCCCGCCCTCATAAAAGACCGAATACCTTAGGGAGTGTTCGGCGTCACGAGTTTGGCCTTATATGCATCAGCTCTGAATCATGTCTTTGGTCAAATGTTGGGTTTGCTCGGCTCCTGTGTTTTGCTGCCTTACGTTCCGCTCTATCGGCTAAGGCGGCACCAGGAGAACTACTGCGATTGTGCCCCGGTTCGGCCAGGCGAGCACCTCAGTAGAGAAAGCCGAAAACTGACTGTCATGATATAGCGTGAGACTGGTCAACCACTCGATGACTTACCGGAATCTATAGGATTCCTCCGCATTAACGAAGGGTCGTTTCCCGGCCAGGCACATACGCGCCCCGAGTTCGGGCAAGCGCAAACGCCACCAGGGGCTATATAAGTAGCCTCACTGTCAAGCTCCTATGGCTAAGTGAAAGTGATAAAGCATTATAGTCCGATTGCCTAGTTCGCTGCGCTATCACCTCCTTTGTAGGACCAAGACGTTGGATCAAGTGTGAAAATGCACCTTCTGCGAACACCCCCGCATTATTTGCGTGGGGGCTGAAGCCGACGACTGCCATCTTTCAGATTATATATACATATATCTTAAACGGCCGCACAGGAGGTGTTATAATACTTGAAGGCACAAGTATAAAAAGCTTCTACAATTTATCAAAATATTGTTTTACAATAACATATGCTATTCGAACATAGCATTCTTCGAGCATTGCGTCTCTATTACACGAGCGCCTTGCAGAACTTCCTGAAAATAATGCTCGGCAGGTACTCGGCTTTCGTCCAAATCTCGGGATGCAACAACGGTGGTCTCCATCTTCGCGCAGTATGTCTTGACACGGGCAAGAGCCATCCGTGCACCCTCTATGCACGCAGACCTCTTCATCGCATTAATATGCGGCACCGCACCAAGGAACTGCTGCACCAAGTTGAAATAACTTTTAGGCTCCGGCCTCTCCGGCCACAGATGACTCATGACACACTTCATGGCGAGTCCGGACAACCTATTCAGCTCGGCCCATTTGGCCAGACGATCGGCTACTGACAGTGGACGCTCTGGACTATGGAACTGCGACTAGAAGAGCTTTTCCACTTCGCGATCCTCTTGATCTCGAAAGTGTTCGGCCACATCTGCAGCACTCGCTGCCAAATCTAGATAGGTGTCCGCCGTACTCCACATCCGGTCTAACGGAGCATGTTTAGGATCACAGAACTTCCTCCGCAGCATAAAGGGCTTTCCAGTCGTGATATCTCTGGCCTGACGTAGCTCCTCCTTCATAGCTCTCATTGCAGAGCGAGCCTCCTTGGCATCCGCAATGGCCTTCTCCAGGTCCGTCTGTTCCGCCCGGTCTTCTTTTTCAAGAAGCTTGCAACGGTCAGCAGCGCTCTTCAGCTTCACGGCCATCTCGGCCATTTCTTTCTTGCTTCGGTAGTGAGTAGCCTGTTCGGCTTTCAGCTCTTCAATTGCCTTTCCGGCAGCCGCATCACTTTTCCTGGCTTGCTCCTTGGCTAGGGCAAGTTCTGCCCGAAGATTCTCCATGGCAGCAGCACCATCTGCATCAAGCACACACATTGTAAGATACTGGCGTAAAGCTCCTCTTACCAGGTGCCGCCGGTGGAATTACATACCTTGTGCCTCGTCAAGCCGCTTGTTGACAAGCGCGATGTCGGCATCTGCCACGTCAAGTTGCCGCTTTAGCTCGGCAAATTCCTCAGTCCGGCTAGCCACCGGACACTTCACCACCTACGTTTGAAGGCGGCATATTAGACCTGGCATTATGATCCTCTGCGCGCCGTCACTTTTGACAATGCACAGAGTCTCGGAGGCTACTATCTACATAGGGCGCATCTTATTTATGTGCAACTGTCAAAAAGGGTGCATTATTTCGCATACCTCAAAACCTGTCAGTAAACTCCTGACGGCCTCGTGCAATCCGCTCTCCGCGGATGAAATCCTTTCAATCACCGTGCCCATCAATGCACGGTGCTCCTCTGAGATAGATGCTCGCCCTAGCAGATCCTTCAGCTCCTCCGACCGCGCACCGGACGGTGCTGGACTCGTCCTATGGCCTTTTTCGAAGGCCGGACGCGGAGGGCTTTAGGGGGCCATATGGCTACCTTCCGGCCCTGCCGGAGTCGGAGAAACCCTCCGCGACGATACCTCAAGGTCGCCGGCCTCGCGAGGCGGTACGGCAGGGGGAGGCATTCCGCTCTCCATCATCTTCGGAAGAAGATCCCCCGAGGACGAGCTCTGCTGAGAAGGGCTGAGGTCCGAGCTACAAGGTAAATTTTTGGTTACTCTTCTCAGATATAAAGCAAGGATTCCTCTCAGAAAAACTTCTCTCTACTTACGGCTCGGTGGAGGGCTGATCCCCTTGAGGGCATAATTCGGCCGAAGTATCCCCCGGCGCAGGACCCTCTGACAAAGATTTCTTTCCCCGCTTTGAGGACATGATCTCCGGGTCGTCAGAGGCGGTCCTCTTCTTCCCCTGAGGGGAGGAATTTTCAATTCCTCCCTTCCGAACAGCCTCCTTCGAGGAGGCCGTAGCTTCCTTATCTCCTCCCTCACCTTCCTCCGAAGGCACAACCTCCAACATCCTGACTAGCACGGGATCCGACGTGGTCTCGGGGAAGGGGGCCGGACACCTGATTAGCTTTGCTTTCGCTATCCACTCCTGTTTAAAGGACAGCTCTTTTAGGGGCAATTTTATGATAAATATATGGATAGCGAGTCCGGGCACAAGGCTACTTACTTGAGTATTCGGGCGATTGCAGCTCAGACCTGCGTCCTCGGTCAAGTCCGGACACATTGCTTGTGATCTGAAGAACAATTTGTACATCTCCACGGGCGTCGCGCCCATAAAATGTTGGAGAGCTCGCGGTCCCTCTGGATTGAACTCCCACAGGAGAAGGGGGCGACGTTTGCCGGGCAGGATTCGGCGGATCAGCATGACCTGCGTCGCCTCGACCAGGCTGAGGTCTCTTTCTAAGAGATCCCTGATGCGGCCCTGCAGCAAGGGCACGTCCTTGGATGGCCCCCAATCTAGTCCTTTATTGACCCATGACACTAGCTGTGGTGGGGGACCCGAGCAAAAGGCAGGTGGCGCCACCCACTTGGTGCCCCTGGGAGCGGTGATATAGAACCACTCTCGTTGCCATAAGCCGAGCTCCTCTTGAAAAGAGCCCTCGGGCCATGGAGCATCAGCATTTTGCTTATAATAGCACCTCCGCACTCCGCGTGTCAACCCTCATTCGTCTTCGATTCCACTTTGAAGGTCTTAAGCCATAGTCCGAAGTGGGGAGTAATACGGAGGAAGGCTTCGCACACGACGATGAATGAGGAAATATGGAGGATGGACTTTGGAGCTAAGTCGTGAAATTCCAGCCCATAATAGAACATGAGCCCCCTCACGAAGGGATCCGTCGGGAAGCCTAGCCCCCAAAGGAAGTGAGACATGAACACCACGCTCTCACCAGGCTTGGGAGTGGGAATGACCTGCCCTTGAGCAGGCAGCCTATGCGAAATTTCGCCGGTCAAGAACCTGGCCTCTCTCAACTTTAGCACGTCCTCCATCGGCCTCGAAGGTCGGAACCGGACATTGTCGAAGGTCCGAAGCGCCTGAAATCTGGAGCCTTGGGTGCTGGAACTCGAGGCGAGGGGCGAACTCGTTTGAGATTGAAAGAAAGGAATAGGGCCTTGGTCTCTTTATAAGAGGTTGAAATACCAAGGGCCCTCCCCGTGACCGTTTGGGACTCGCCTTTGATCGAGAAAACATACCAACGGGCATGACTGGGTTACCCACGTCCGTACTGATGAGAATCCCGTAAATAAAGGGGACACGATCTCTGCTTTGAAAGGACGTGCCAAGGTGTCACGCCCAAGATGCGACCCTATCCTAAAGGAACCCGAAGTCCCACCAAGGATAGAAGCGCATCTTGAAGACGCTTTTGCAAGGTGGATATCATTACATCAACATTAAATAATAGTGGGGATACAACCAAGGCATACAATGTCACATGAATACAACAATACATCATATACAAGATCAACACCCGACTACGGATGAAACATAAATAGAAAATCAAACAATATCCACCCTGCTAGCCCAAGCTGCCGACCAGGAACCTATCCCCTGATCAACGAAGAAGAAGAAGAACTCCAACAAAAATAAACATCGCTCTCGCGTCATGATCATCACATAACCTGTACCTGCAACTGGTGGTGTAGTAATCTGTGAGCCACGAGGACTCAGCAATCCCATTACCATGGGCATCAAGACTAGCAAAGCTTAAAGGGGTAAGGAAGGGGTAAAGTGGTGAGGTTGCAGCAGCGACTAAGCATGTATGGTGGCTAACTTACGCAAATAAGAGCGAGAAGAGAAGCAAAGCAAGCGGTCGTCAACTAGTAATGATCAAGAAGTGATCCTGAGCTCCTACTTACGTCAGACATAACCCAGAAACCGTGTTCTCCTCTCGATCAACCCCGAAAAGAGATACTCACGGTTACACACACGGTTGGTGTATTTTAGAAGAGTTCACTTCAAGTTTACTACAGCCGAACATTAACAAATTCCCATCTGCCACATAACCGCGGGCACGGCTTTCGAAAGTTCAAACCCTGCAGGGGTGTCCCAACTTAGCCCATGATAAGCTCTCGCGATGAACGAAGGATATTCCTTCTCCTCGGGAAGACCCGATCAGTCTCGGAATCCCGGCTACAAGACATTTCGACAATGGTAAAACAAGTCCAGCAAAGCCGCCCGGATGTGCCGACAAATCCTGATAGGAGCTGCACATATCTCGGTCTCAGGGCACACCGGATTGTCCAAACTTCCGGTAGGCGAACCCAGAGTTGCCCCTGGTGGCCACCGGCGGCTGGCGGTTTGGACCAGCAGTCACGACGAGCACTGGCCCGGGGGGGTAAAATAAGATGACCCTCGAGAGCGCGACTCCCAAGGGAAAAAGGGCTAGGTGAGGCAAATGGTAAAACCAAGGTTGGGCCTTGCTGGAGGAGTCTTATTCAAAGCGAACTGTCAAGGGGGTCCCATAAATCACCCAACCGCGTTAGGGACGCAAAATCCGGGAACATAATACCGATATGACGGAAACTAGGGCGGCAAGAGTGGAACAAAACACCAGGCATAAGGCCGAGCCTTCCACCCTTTACCAAGTATATAGATGCATTAATAATATAAGAGATATTGTGATATCCCAACATAAACATAAACATAATCCAACATGGAGCAATCTTCATCTTCACCTGCAACTAGCAACGCTATAAGAGGGGCTGAGCAAAAGCAGTAACATAGCCAAACAACGGTTTGCTAGGAAGGGTAACAAAGGGCAGAGGTTCATGGCAATTTGGGAGGCTTGATAAGCAAGTGGTAGGTAACGCAGCATAGCGATAGAACGAAGCAACTAGCATAGCAGTGATAGTAATGAGATCCAAGGTGACGGTCATCTTGCCTGAAATCCCGCAAGGAAGAAGAACGAGTCCATGAAGAAGATGAAGCCACGAAGATGAACGAATCCTCACGATCGCAACGAAACAGGAACTAGCGAGAAAAAGCACACAACATGGTAAACACACCACACATGAACAAGGCATGATGCTCAACCAAGTATGACGCATGACAAGACTACATGAAGCTATTCATGGCAAGAGATGATGCATACAAGAGCAACACATCAAAGCAAGTTTAAATGAGGCCGGAAACAACATATAGCAATTTCGGTAAGTCCTCATATGCAAATTTCGAAATTGGTCCAGATCTGAATAAACCATATGTTCAAGTTGATAAACAGCAAGTTAAGATGCACCACGATGGTCTACACGAAATTCTAGTCAAGTTACATATAAAGTTCATTAGATTCGGAGCTACGGCCTAGAAGATATGAGCAAAACAAGTTAAACATGGCATTGATGCAAAATGCATACAAACATCAAGCAAACACATCAAAACATGGATGCAACAAGGTAACATGAAACTACATGC
Organism: Triticum urartu; assembly: GCF_056163025.1. Lineage (NCBI taxonomy): Eukaryota > Viridiplantae > Streptophyta > Magnoliopsida > Poales > Poaceae > Triticum > Triticum urartu. The sequence continues at coordinate 116,707,351 of NC_141876.1, read as the reverse complement.
AAAACTAAGCAAGTTTCATATAGAGCGCACTCAAAACGGAGCAATGGTTCAACACATACACACCATACAAGTTCAAAGGACACGCTGTCCAAAACAGCAACTAGGCATATTGCAAGCATCAAAACAACATGCTACAGGATATCAACATGAAAACAAAAGGCACGGACATGATGTACAGGTAAAGCATAACAAAACATGAACACTGAGCTATCTCCAGAAACTAATAGAACATGCTCAAAAGGACATGGCAAGATTGCAAATAATAACAGGTTCACAGACTTGGCAGAATTCACAGGACATGGCAGAAATAACATCAGGTTGCAATGTTTAGAGCTATAAAACAACATGTTACAGCAAGCTATCATGTCAAACTAGAGCATGGCTTGAATCTACTCAAAGCATATAACAAGAATCCCTTACTGACCATGAGCCAAAAGGGATCAGAAGATATGATGGCACCCATGTAAACATAGCAAGTTTTGTTACAGATTTCAGACTTAGCAGAAAACTGGACACAGCAGCAACAACATCATGAAGGCATCTTCGTGAGCTCGATGCACTCACTACGAGGCATTGCATGACAAACCAAGCATACACCCAGCAACTAGACATGGCATAGAAGCTATACATGGCAAGAAAAATAACATAGCATGCACGGATCAACTACAACAAGCTTGGCAAAATTGAATAACATGTAAACAATCTGCCAGGAACATTTTATAGCAAAAGTAGAGCAAGATTAAGACATGTTAGAGCACCCTATAAATGCAAAAATAGACATGGATGGATAGAGCATAACCATATGTCCAAAACATCCTTACTGAACATACTCAAAAGAGGCATGGATCTCACTGTAGCAACATGAATACATGGCATAAAAATAACAGCAGACAAAGACTTAGTGAAATTCTAAGACCCTGAAAACAGCAACATCACGGAGGCTAATTTGCAAGCTTGAAACAATCAATACATGGAATATCATGAAGAATGGGTTGCACCACAGCAAAGATGGCATGTTATAGCTCATAACACATGTATACTTCATGCTCAAAAGAAAATCACACAAAAAGATGCAAAAATGACAAATGAGCATGTTCTGTTAACAGACAGCAGACAACATTATATAGCACTATTGCAATAGCATTTAGGGCATCAAGATGGACTCAAATGAACATGACCCAATGAAACAAAATGAAGAGCACACTCTGATGAACATTTTGACATATTATATGCATGAAACGGAGCAGTGTGCAACAAGTTATGGCATGATGAACAGAGCAACATAATGCAAAAGATTCGGGACATAGAGAGAAAACAACCTCCGGGAGAAGTCAATGGGTCGGTCGTGGATCGGGTCGGGGAGGTGGATCCGGGTCAGACTGACGCGGATCCGTGCGGTGAGGGAGCTCCGGCGAGGTTGCCGAGACGCCGGCGAGCTCGGCAGGCGGCGGATCCGGCGGAACCGACGAGGGAGACGGCAGCGCGGGGCCCAAGCGGCGCGCGGGCAGCACCGCGGTCATGCGCGGCGGCGGAGGAGAGCCGGTCGGCGAGGCTCGGCCCTCGCGCGGGCAAGCAGCGGCGGCGCCGGAGTGAGGCGGCGGGGCGGCGCCGGCGTGGTGCGGCAGCGGCGAGCGGCGCGCTAGGCGGAGGGCGGCGCGGGTCGGTCGGGCAGCGGGGAGACGACCGGGCGGCGCGGGGCGGCGGATGGGCCTCGGGGGCCCAGGGCAGGCTCCGCGGGCCGGCGGCGATGTGGGCGCGGGCTCGCCCACGTGGCACGCTGCGGTTGGCCGGGACGGCGGCGGCGGACCTTGTCCAGCCGGACCGGACGTGTCCGGCGGCGCGGGGTGGAAGAAAGCTAGGGTTAGGGTGGAATGATCCGAAATTTCGGGGGAGAGGCTAGATTTATAGGTAGGAGGGGCTAGGAGGCTCCAAATGGAGTGCGGTTTGTGGCCACGCGATCGTGATCGAACGGACTAGACGATGGAGGGGGTTAGGATGGGCTATTGGGCCACTTTGGAGGGGTGTTGGGCTGCAACACAAAGAGGGCTTTGCGGCTACCCGGTTAACCGTTGGAGCATCAAACGACCTCCAAATGGTCCGAAACTTAACAGGCGGTCTACTGGTGTTATACCAAGGCCGCTTGGCAAACCTCGGTCCATTCCAAGAAAGTTTAACACCCGCTCACGAAAAGAGGCAAAAGGGGGCGCCGGGTGACATATGAGTGCCGGATTGCAAAACGGACAACGGGGAAAATGCTCGGATGCATAAAACGAACACGTATGCAAAATGAGATGCACATGATGACATGGCAAAATGCAACACGCAAACAAATGACATGGCAACGACGGTGAATAACTAGCGAACACCTGGCGCATCGAATCCGGGGCGTTACACAAGGAAACCGCCTCGCTAAACGCGCAGAGGTGGGACAGTAAAAATGATTCGAATAAAGGCTTGCCCGTGGTGTGATGTCACACTACGGAATACGTCAGCAGATTAGGTTTGTGTAAATATTATTCTCTCTATGGTAATATGTGGAAACTTATTTTGCAGAGCCGGACACTATCCTTGTGTTCAAAATCTTCTATGAAGTACTTGGAGGAGGAACCCGCCTTGCAATGCCGAAGACAATCTGCGCGCCGGACTCGTCGTCATTGAAGCCTGGTTCAGGGGCTACTGAGGGAGTCCTGGATTAGGGGGTGTTCGGATAGCCGGACTATATCTTCGGCCAGACTCCTGGACTATGAAGATACAAGATTGAAGACTTCGTCCCGTGTCCGGAAGGGACTTTCCTTGGCGTGGAAGGCAAGCTTGGCGATACGGATATGTAGATCTCCTACCATTGTAACCGACTCTGTGTAACCCTAGCCCTCTCCGGTGTCTATATAAACCGGAGGGTTTTAGTCCGTAGGACGAACAACAATCATACCATAGGCTAGCTTCTAGGGTTTAGCCTCCTTGATCTCGTGGTAGATCCACTCTTGTACTACCCATATCATCAATATTAATCAAGCAGGAGTAGGGTTTTACCTCCATCGAGAGGGCCCGGACCTGGGTAAAAACATCGTGTCCCTTGTCTCCTGTTACCATCCACCTAGACGCACAGTTCGGGACCCCCTACCCGAGATCCGCCGGTTTTGACACCGACACCCCCCTTTGTCTCTGGCGCCTGCCCTGCCGGCTTGTTTGAAGACCCAGCATTCTCCGTTGTTATGGGTGGCTGGCGTTTCAGGGGTGCCATGAATTTGGCATTGACGATCGAATATGCGGTCCAGACTGGAAGGACCCAGAGTTTTATTTTTGGGTATCCCATTCCGCTGACCGGACTTTGAGCCCCTAAACCCGGCATTAACTGCCGTGTTTTCGGCATTTTCACCATATTTGCGGCGCTTATGTTTGTTGCGTCGTGGTTTGCCATTGCTATCCCTGGCTCCTGATGTGCCGGGTTTGCTTGTTGTTTTGTACTGCGGTCCAACCAGCTATCTTCGCCCGCACAAAAGTGGGTCATAAGTGTCGTTAGGGCAGCCATGGATTTTGGCTTCTCTTGGCCGAGGTGCCGGGCGAGCCATTTGTCACGGATACTATGTTTGAATGCCGCTAAGGCCTCTGCATCTGGACAGTCTACTATTTGGTTCTTCTTTGTTAGGAACCGGGTCCAGAATTCCCTGGCCGATTCCCCTGGCTGGTGGGTTATATGGCTTAAATTGTCAGCATCCGGTGGTCGCACATAAGTGCCCTGGAAGTTGTCAAGGAATGCATCTTCCAAATCCTTCCAACTACCGACGGAGTCTGCTGGCAAGCTATTCAGCCAATGCCGAGATGGTCCTTTGAGTTTTAGTGGGAGGTACTTGATGGCGTGTAGGTCATCACCACGGGTCATGTGGATGTGGAGGAGGAAATCCTCAATCCATACCGCGGGGTCTGTTGTGCCATCATACGGTTTGATATTTACAGGTTTAAAACCCTCTGGGAATTCGTGATCCATAACTTCATCCGTGAAGCATAGGGGGTGTGCGGCGCCTCTGTGCCGGGCTATATCACGATGCAGTTCATATGAATCTTGTCTGCCGTGTTCGGCTCGGCCTGATTTATATTTAGTGTATCCGGCGTGACGATCATCACCGCGTGTAGGCGCGCACCCTCGCGATCCGTAAATCGATCTTGCATGTTTTGCCCTGTCTTCCAATACATCTTGCAGGTCTCGCGTGTTGCCCCGCGCCTTGGTATTTTTGTTTGAGTGGCGGCGGGGTGCCTCTCTATCTCGGCCACGAGGTGGCCGATCCGCCGCATCGTACGCTGGTGATGTAGGTTTCAATGCTTCCTCCTCAAGTCGGGGTAGCAACCTGCGCTTTGGGTAGCCCTTGGAAGGGCGTTCGAGTTCATATTCTTCGGCCGCAAGGACTTCAGTCCATCTGTCTGCTAGCAAATCCTGATCAGCTCGAAGCTGATGTTACTTTTTCTTCAGGCTATTTGTTGTGGCTATAAGCCGGCGCATAAAGCGCTCCTGTTCGACAGGATCCTCAGGCACGACAGATTCATCGCCGAGGCTCACTTCGTCTTCGGAGAGGGGCATGTAGTTGCCATGCTCTGCTTCTCCCTCTGCCGCTCGCTTAGGAGGGCTGGCTTGTTTATCCTCCGGCTCTAGATCGTGCTGGAGGGGGTTGGCATCATCCTCGGCACTGTCTGGAGTACTATTTTCTCTAGTGCCGCTATCACCGCTTTTGCTGTGGCGAGACTTAGAGCGGCGCCGCTGACGCCGGCGCTTGGGTTGCTTCTTGGAGGGGTCATCCTCCGTTGTCTTGTCGCCATTGCCTTCTTTGGGTGTATCCACCATATATATGTCATATGATGAGGTGGCTGTCCAGTGCCCTGTGGGCAGTGGTTCCTGTTCGTCTCCCGCATTGTTGTCCATACCATCAATGTCTTCGGAGTTGAAGTTGAGCATGTCGGTTAAATCGTCGATAGTGGCTACTAAGTGGGTGGTGGGTGGGGAATGAATTTCTTCATCATCTGCATCCCATTCTAGCCGGACATAGTTCGGCCAAGGTTCTCCTGATAAAGAGAGAGACCTTAACGAGTTTAGTACATCGCCGAAGGGCGAGTGCTGAAAGATATCCGCGGAGGTGAACTCCATGATCGGCACCCAATCGGATTCGATAGGCATGGGCGCAGGCGGTTCAGAGTCTGTGGCCGGGGACGAGTCCAGTAGTCCGGCGTCACGGCTCTCGTGAGGGGTAAAGTCAGTATTCGGCTCCATCATCGCTGAGGGTGCGACCTCCAAGGCGGGGTCTATCCACCCGTCCTCGGATGGCGCGATCTGTTCCGGATTGAAGGCCGGGGTGGTTGCTGGCGTGATTTCCCGAACACTGTCCGACGGCAGAGCTACATCATGCTCGTCGTGATCGTGCGGCACACCTAGCATGGGCTCGAATCCGTCGAAGATCAAGTCTCCGCGGATATCGGCAGTGTAATTCAAGTTTCCAAACCTGACCTGATGGCCAGGGGTGTAGCTCTCGATCTGCTCCAGATGGCCAAGCGAGTTGGCCCGCAGTGTGAAGCCACCGAATACAAAGATCTGTCCGGGGAGGAAGACCTCACCCTGGACCGCATCGTTACCGATGATCGAAGGGGCCATCAAGCCTTACGGCGACGACACAGTGGAACTCTCAATGAAAGCACCAATGTCGGTGTGAAAACCGGTGGATCTCGGGTAGGGGGTCCCGAACTGTGCGTCTAAGGCGGATGGTAACAGGAGGCAGGGGACACGATGTTTACCCAGGTTCGGGCCCTCTCGATGGAGGTAATACCCTACTTCCTGCTTGATTGGTCTTGATGATATGAGTAGTACAAGAGTTGATCTACCACGAGATCGTAGAGGCTAAATCCTAGAAGCTAGCCTATGGTATGATTGTTGTTGTCCTACAGACTAAACCCTCCGGTTTATATAGACACCGGAGGGGGCTAGGGTTACACAGAGTCGGTTACAATGGGAGGAGATCTTCATATCCGCATCGCCAAGGAGAGTCCCATCCGGACACGAGACGAAGTCTTCAATCTTGTATCTTCATAGTCCAACAGTCCGGCCAAAGGATATAATCCGGCCGTCCGGATACCCCCTAATCCAGGACTCCCTCAATGGTGTTCGTATCCTACTCATGCTAGTGTCCAATGTTACTTATGCATAATGCATGTTTATGACCGTTGTTGCTCTCTAGCTGTCCGCTTCTCAATCTAATTGCTAGCCTTCGCCTATACTAAGTGGGAATTCTGCTTGTACATCAAAAACCTTGAACCCAAAGTTATTCCAGATGAGTCCACCATACCTACCTATATGCGGTATTACCCTGCCGTCCTAAGTAAATTTGCATCTGCCACCTCTAAAAACTTCTAATAAATATCCTTTTGTGTGCATGGATCATTCATGGACCGACAGGAGGTGGTCGGTATCTTCCATGCTAAGCGGGTTATTCTCAGGTCGAGTGTTTATTCACTCACCATCGCACGAGAAATGGGCGGTAATAGGGATTCCCAGTCCCAAACTCAAAAATGCAAATAATTAAACAAAACTCCCCCGGGACTGTTGTTGGTTTGGACAACACCCGTTATTTCGGACAAGGCATGGAATGTGATTGTTGGTGGAGGCGGAGTAAACCTTTACTTTATCGCTTGGGAACCGCCACTAGCATGCTTAGCATGGAAGATATTGATAACTGATGGTCATGAAGTAAATGAGAAGGGTGCATGCCCCAAAATATCATTTATCTCTGTTTAAAAATTTGAGCTCTGGCACCTCTCCAATCACTACTTCCCTATGCGAAGGGACTATCTATTTACTTTTATGTTGTGTCATCACCTTCTAAAACAAGCACTAGAACCTGAGAGCACAGCTGTCATGACTTATGCATTGTGTGTAGCTAATGTTGGGTGCATCATGACTGGATCTTTTCTACCATGAATTACAATGTTTAGTCGCTGCTTGAACTTTGGAGGTGCTCTGCATTTATGTTTTGCGGTCTCAGACAGGGCTAGCGAGATACCACTATTGTCATATTATATCATGGTTGTTTTGACAACGTGCTGCCGTTTGAGATATCTTATTATTGCTCGCTAGCTGATTATATCATTGATATGAGTCATTATAATCTTTAAGAGTTATTGTTGGCATGGTTAGTTATAATGTTGGCTGAAAACCTGGGTGTTGTTTAAGCTTATTCATACAAACAAGAGCAAAAGAGTTCGTAAAAGTTTTTCTTTTTCACTTTCAGTTTATCAACTGAATTGCTTGAGGACAAGCAAAGGTTTAAGCTTGGGGGAGTTGATACGTCTCCACCATATCTACTTTTCCTAACGCTTTTCCTCTTGTTTTGGACTCTAGTTTGCATGATTTGAATGAAACTAACCCCGGACTGACGCTGTTTTCAACAGAACTACCATGGTGTTGTTTTTGTGCAAAAATAAAAGTTCTCGAAATGGAACGAAACTTTGCGAGGAATTTTTATATAATAAATAAGAATCTCTGGAGCCAAGATCCACTGGAGAGGGGCACCTGGGTGGGCACAACCCACCAAGGTGCGCCCCCCTCTCCAGGCGCGCCCAGGTGGGTTGTGCCCACCTGGTGGACCCGCGGACCCTGAAACCGACGCTATAAAATCCTATTTTTCTAGAAAAAAATCAGGGAGAAAGAGTTATCGTGATCCACGAGACGGAGCCGCCGTCACCTCCTGTTCTTCATCGGGAGGCCAGATCTGGAGTCCGTTTGGGGCTCCGGAGAGGGGGATCTTCGTTCTTCGTCATCACCAACCCTTCTCCATCGCCAATTCCATGATGTTGCCCACCGGGAGTGAGTAATTCTTTCGCAGGCTCGCTGGTCGGTGAGGAGTTGGATGAGATTCATCATGTAATCGAGTTAGTTTTGTTAGGGCTTGATCCCTAGTATCCACTATGTTCTAAGATTGATGTTGCTATGACTTTGCCATGCTTAATTCTTGTCACTTTGGGCCCGGGTGCCATGAACTTGGATCTGAACTGTTTATGTTATCACAATTATATCCATGTTTTAGATCCGATCTTGCAAGTTATAGTCACCTACTACGTGTTATGATCCGGCAACCCCAGAGCGACAATAGTCAGGACCACTCCCGATGATGACTGTAGTTTGAGGAGTTCATGTATTCACTATGTGTTAATGCTTTGTTCCGGTTATCTATTAAAAGGAGGCCTTAATATCCCTTAGTTTTCAATAGGACCCCGCTGCCACGGGAGGGTAGGACAAGAGATGTCATGCAAGTTCTTTCCATAAGCACATATGACTATTTACGGAATACATGCCTACATTATATTGACGAACTAGAACTAGTGCCGTATCGCCCTAGGTTATAACTGTCTCATGATGAATATCATCCAACAAGTCACCGATCCAATGCCTAAAAATTTATCCTATATTGTTCTTGCTAAGTTACTACTGCTATCATCACTGTTACACTTGCTACAAAATTACTGCTATCACTGTTACCGTTACCGTTACTGCTGCTACTATTATCAAAACTATCATACTACTTTGCTACTGATCACTTTGTTGTAGATAATTAATCTACAGGTGTTGTTGAATTGACAACTCAACTGCTAATACTTCAAGTATTCTTTGGCTCCCTTTGTGTCGAATCTATAAATTTGGGTTGAATACTCTACCCTCAAAAACTGTTGCGATCCCCTATACTTGTGGGTTATCAGTGCGGGAGGCCACCGAGGGAGGCACAACCCCCAGGGCGCGCTTGGGATCCTGGGCGCGCCCTGGTCGGTTGTGCCCACCTCGGGCCTTTCCTCTTGTACCTCTTTGGCCCGTCCTTGGTCTTGTGGTCTATAAAAATTCTTCAAAAAGTTTCGCTCGTTTGGACTCCGTTTGGTATGAATTTTCTACAAAGCAAAAAACAACAACTAGCACTGGGCACCATGTCAACAGGTTAGTCCCAAAAAATGATATAAAGTTGCTAAAATGATTGTAAAACATCCAAGAATGATAATATAACAGCATGGAACAATAAAAAATTATAGATACATTGGAGATGTATCAGCGGGTGGGGCCTTGGTGTCAGTGACAGTGATTCTAAACAAGGTTAATTAATTTTAAGTGATATTAAATAGCTAGTGGGCCCCATCCGTCATTGACTACCTCTAACAGAGGGTTAATTTAATCTAATGGATTAATTAGTGGAGCGGGGCCCGATGCCAGCGACCGTTAGAAGTGCGGTTAGTGGCTAATTAATGCACCAATGCACAGGGCCCATCGGTCAGCGACCTAAAGGCCATTTGACTGGTGGAACGCCTCTGATGAACCAAACCGCGGCGGTGCCACGCTGTTATATTAAGACATTGTTCAACGTATACTATAAAATGTTCATTTTGAGTATTTTTTTGTTCAGTATGTTTTGCAAAAATTTAACTATATTTTAGATTTTGTTCAACGTATATCATAAAAATGTTGAATGCAATTCTAAAGGATTTGCCGTTGTACATTGTACTTTAAGGTTTCCGCTGTGCTTTTATCATTCAACCACGCTAGCTCGTTTGGCTAGCCTCACTAGAATACTGCGTGAGGTCGGGGGTTCGATCCCTCGCATTCGCGGTCACGACAAGTGGGAGCAACTAGTTAACGAGCGCTCCTTCAGGAGCCTCGCAACGATCAGCGCCACTTGGCGCGCTCTCAGCCATTCGCCACGTGTCGCGCTCTGGACGCTCCCTTCGGATTTTGTTTTTTTTATTTTTTCGCACGCGTTTTCGGCTTTTTAAACGGGTTTTTTCTGGGTTTTTTTTGACGTTTTGGATTTCCCTCGGTCTTTCTTAGCTTTTCGACCAAAAAAATTCAAAGAAAAATCTTGCATGAAAAAAACGCGCTTTTTTTTCCTTTCGCGAAAGTCACGGTTTTTCTTCCGCGAGAGGCACGGTTGTGCTTTAGCGAGAGTCATGGCCGTGCCTTTCGGAAACAAAAAAAACGCGTTTTCTGTTTTTTTTCTTTCGTGAGAGTCACGGTTTTGCTTCCGTGAGAGGCACGGTTGTGCTTTCGCAAGAGTCACGACCGTGCCTCTCGGAAAGGGAAAAATAAAACGCATTTTCTGTTTTTTTTTCTTTCGTGAGAGTCACGGTTTTGCTTCTGCGAGAGGCACGGTTGTGCTTTCGCGAGAGTCACGGCCGTGCCTCTCGGAAAGGGAAAAATAAAACGCGTTTTCTGTTTTTTTTTCATGAGAGTCACGGTGTTGCTTCCGCGAGAGGCACGGTTGTGCTTTCGCGAGAGTCACGGCCGTGCCTCTCGGAAAGGGAAAAATAAAATGTGTTTTCTGTTTTTTTTCTTTCGTGAGAGTCACGGTTTTGCTTCCGCGAGAGGCACGGTTGTGCTTTCGCGAGAGTCACGGCCGTGCCTCTCGGAAAGGGAAAAATAAAACGCGTTTTCTGTTTTTTTTTCTTTCGTGAGAGTCACGGTTTTGCTTCCGCGAGAGGCACGGTTGTGCTTTCGCGAAAGTCACGGCCGTGCCTCTCGGAAAGGGAAAAAATACACATTTTCTGTTTTTTTTTCGCGAGAGTCACGATTTTGCTTTCGTAAGAGGCACGTCTGTGATTTCGCAAGAGGCACGGGCGTGCCTATTTCGTAAAGGGAAAAAAGCGTGCTCCCGGTCTGGTTTTTTCGCTCGATTTTTTTCGTCCGATTTTTTTCATGAAAAAAAAAGTTTGTCAAAACCTATCAACATGGGATCTAGTTTTGAAGATCTCAACGCGAGGAATCCAATGGTGAAAACGGTTCGAGATTTGGATGCACGGTTTAAGAGATAAAACGTTTTGAATAAACGGATCTATGAAAAAAGGGAAAACTCTCAGGTTGCGACAAGTGGCGCGCTGCATGTGCGCCACTTGTCGCGACCTGGGAAAGTAAAGTGTTTTTTGCAACGAGTACTCCTTAATTAATGATTTCGACGACAAGTGGTGCACATCCAGCGTACCACTTGTCGCAACCTGGGAGTTTTCCCTTTTTTTCGTAGATCCGTTTATTCAAACCGTTTGATCTATTAAACCATGCGTCTAAATCTCAAACCGTTTTCACCACTGGATTCCTCGCGTCGAGATCTTCAAAACTATATCCCATATTGATAGGTTCTGATGAACTTTTTTTCATGAAAAAAAACGGACGAAAAAACCAAACCGAGAGAACGGTTTTTTCCCTTTCTGAAAGAGGCACGCCCGTGCCTCTCGCGAAATCACAATTGTGCCTCTCATGAAAGCAAAACCGTGACTCTCGTGGAAGGAAAAAAACCAGAAAACATGTTTTTTCCTTTACGAAAGAGGCACGCCCGTGACTCTCGCGAAAGCACAACCGTGCCTCTGGCGAAAGCAAAACCGTGACTCTCACGAAAGAAAAAAAACAGAAAACGCGTAGTTTTTTCCCTTTCCGAGTGGCACGGAGCACAACCATGCCTCTCACGGAAGCAAAACCGTGACTCTCGTGGAAGGAAAAAAACAGAAAACACATTTTTTTCCTTTCCGAAAGAGGCACAACCGTGCCTCTGGCGAAAGCAAAACCGTGACTCTCACGAAAGATTAAAAAGACAGAAAACGTGTATTTTTTCCCCTTTCCGAGAGGCACGGCCGTGACTCTCGTGAAAGCACAACCGTGCCTCTCGCGGAAGCAAAACCGTGACTCTCGCGAAAGAAAAAAAACAGAAATCGAGTTTTGTTTTTCCCTTTCCGAGAGGCACGGCCGTGACTCTCGCGAAAGCACAACCGTGCCTCTCGCGGAAGTAAAACTATGACTCTCGGGAAAGAAAAAAACAGAAAACATTTTTTTTTCTTTTGAATTTTTGCCTACCGCGTGATAATTGGGCCGGCCCGTGTGCGCGTCGCTTTAGCAAAGCTGCGACGATCGGACGCACTCGGGTGGCGTATAGGCGAAATCACTAATTAAGGAGTACTCGTTGCAAAGAACAGTCCGCCTTCCTAGGTCACGACAAGTGGCGCCCATGCAGCGCACCACTTGTCGCATCCTGGGAGTTTTCCCTTTTTTCGTAGATCCGTTTATTCAAAACGTTTGATCTCTTAAACCGTGCGTCCAAATGTCAAACCGTTTTCACCATTGGATTCCTCGCGTCAAGATCTTCAAAACTAGATCCCATGTTGATAGGTTTTTACGAACTTTTTTTCATGAAAAACCAGACAAAAAAACCAAACTGGGAGCACGGTTTTTTACCTTTCTGAAATAGGCACGCCCGTGCCTCTCGCGAAATCACAACTGTGCCTCTTGTGGAAGCAAAACCGTGACTCTCGTGAAAGAAAAAAAAACAGAAAACATGTTTTTTCCCTTTCCGAAAGAGGCATGCCCGTGACTCTCACGAAAGCACAACCGTGCCTCTGGCGAAAGCAAAACCGTGACTCTCGCGAAAGAAAAAAAACAGAAAACGCGTTTTTTTTTCTTTCCGAGAGGCACGGCCGTGACTCTCGTGAAAGCACAACCGTGCCTCTCGTGGAAGAAAAATCGTGACTCTCGCGAAAGAAAAAAAAAACAGAAAACGCGTTTTGTTTTTCCCTTTCCGAGGGGCACGACCGTGACTCTCGCGAAAGCACAACCGTGCCTCTCGCGGAAGTAAAACTGTGACTTTCACGAAAGAAAAAAAATAGAAAATGCGTTTTTTTTGTTTTCGAAAGGCACGGCCGTGACTCTCGCTAAAGCACAACCGTCCTCTCGCGGAAGAAAAACCGTGACTTTTCGCGAAAGAAAAAAAAAAGAAAACGGGTTTTTTCGCATAAAAAGGTTTTTTTTTGAAAAAAAAAATTTGGTCGAAAAGCTAAGGAAGACCGGGGGAAAACCACAACGTTGAAAAACCCCGGGAAAAAACGTTTAAAAAGCCGAAAACGCGTGCGGAAAATAAAAAAAAAAAACAAAATCTGGCGGGAGCGTCCAGAGCGCGACACGTGGCGAATGATTGAGAGCGCGCCAAGTGGCGCTGATCGTTGTGAGGCTCCCGGAGGAGCGCTCGTTAACTAGTTGCTCTCGCGTATAGGAGCTACCCACGACATCCACCTCCCCTCTGATGAACAGAGAGGTAGGAGGAGATGGTGGGATGGGCCGGCTGGGCTACCCATTTGCCAGATGGGCCAAAAGCCGGGGGTATTCTCTTTTTCTTATGGCCAGAGCTAGGCGCCGGCGCGCCGGCCGAATTTTCTGCCGGTCACGTGCCCAGCGTCCGATACAAGTGTGCGGAGCCGTCTGATTTTGCACGTCAACTTATGTTGTTCGTCTCCAACCTTTCCCCCCTGCAAACAGCCGCGCCTCCGTGCCCTCACCACTACACATCAAGCTCGGCGCCGCCTGCGCCCCTCGGCGCAGCCAGCTCGGCGCCCCCGGACCTTCTCCCGAGACTCGTCGGAAGCACCTGAGACACCAGTTGCAGCAGCCGACGCCGTCTCTGCCCACGTCCACGGCCTTCCGCCACGGCGCCTCCTTGCCCCCGCAGTCTTGCAGCCCCCCTTGCAGTTCCATGGTTGCAGTACCTGGGTGGGCCATCCTGCCGCCCTCACCGTCGTTTCAATGTCATCACATTCGCCCATATATACCAACGCTGCAAAACAAACCGCTAGATGTAGCTTTTCCATTGCCAGTTGCATCCCACGGCGGCACCACACCCCGTCGTCGCGGTGCCACTCCCATATGGTTGAAGCAAAACAAAATGTCAGATCCAGCTTCGTTGGCAATCGCTTCCAGCAATCCGCATCGCTGATTTCAGCTCCTCTATTACCTTGGTTCCAGCAAAAATCAGCACCTCATGTAGCTCCCGTAATTCCCAGTCCCAGCAAATTCACCAGCTAGTTCCAACATTTGTCGCTCGTCGCTGGAGCCTTGAAGCATCTTGGCACGCCGTTCCTGCATGTCCTCTCGCCGGTTGCAGCACTAGATGTGGCTGGTTCCAGCATCGCCAAAACTTCTTCCAGCATGGGAGCATGTAGCACGCGTTGCGCGTCTGATTTCGGCATCATTCTTCATACACTGGTTCTAGCACACGCGCACAGCGGATGCAGCACTGTGCCCTGCTGGTTCCAGCTAAAACATGTACGTGTGGTCGCAGCGGTGGAGACATCGCCCGTTCCAGCACATGTCGCCAGCGTTTGCGCACGAGGTCCGACGCAGCGTGGCCGCCGCTGGGAGCGAGGCCCTAAGGCAAGCTAGCGGTGGGACGGTGAGCAGCTGGAAGCATGGGTCGAGGAGGCTCGCTGAAGTGGAGAGAGGAGGCTTGAGCAAGGTGCAGGGCGCGTGGATAGGCGAGTGGCGCAACGCCAGCACGAATCGCTGCGCCGGATTTTTTTTTGAGGCGTGCATGCGACCGGCGAGTGCGTGGGCCGGCGGGCCGGCACCAAACGTTTTCCTTGTCTTATACCTTTTAAAATCTTTTTCTGTTTTTTTCACTACTGTTTTGCATTTCATTCTTGTACCAAATTATCTTTTTTGTAGGTAAAACTTGTCACATAAATATTTGGCAATATTGTGAAGGTGCACAAAAAGTCTAGAGCATTTGGAGTTTTTAAACATTTTCAGAAATTGAAAAGGTCTAGTATTTTGTTGCTGAACCACTTAATTAATTCCCAGGGGTATTTGGGGATTTTTAGTGATGTTATTTTCCTCGACATAAATACTAAAGAATTATTTGCAAAATTATGAACTATTTTGTTTGCATTTTTAAACAAGTAAATTTTTTACTTGCAATTCAAATTGGATTTTGAATTTGATTTTTATCAGGAGGAAATTTGGCTTAGTAATTCTTGATGGCATGGCACCATTAGTGTGGGTTATTGTATCATGACACTGGGAGTGTTACACCATGCCTGACGCCTTTGATGGTTGGGCGTCGCCGCCACCGCTCGCGCCGGCGGCAGCGCCAGCCAGGGGAGGGTGACGATAGTGGTTGCTGGCTAGGGTTTGGGGGCACCTCCAAAGCCTCCCGCGCGTGCGGCCTGGAAGGTCAGTTCCCAATCACATAAGCGTGGTGGGCATGGAAACACATACATGCATATAGTTAGGTCTCTCTCTCTCTTTCCGAAACACACCATCTCTCTCTAGGTCTATGTATACCACACACACCGGTAGAGTATGTGCATGAAGAGAAGAGATGCACACATGCACTTGTTCTCACACACACACGGGTACACGGTGGAATACATTTGTATACAAAGAGGCACCCCACGTGATAATTTGACGGTTGTAGAGCCGTTCACTTAAGGGGGAACGCTAAGGATCAGACTACTGATCCCTTGCTTTCCATCAGACCACTAGATGGCTAGGATTAAGACCATGCTATCTGTCCGATCTGACATATGATAGTTAGCCGCTGAGTTTTCTCCCTCCTAATTAATTGCTTTGACCAGTCCCACGTATATAGCATGTCCTCCCGCTGACCTCTCCACTATTCCTAATTCAACCTTGCTATACGTACGATTAATTCCTGTCCAACAATATACGATTAGACACAACCATAGATGATTCAGTTTGCGGGCCGCAGTATTCAGAGATGATCTTCTGTCTGGTCGTACCGTTGTCCGACGCGATAGCATCGTACGCAGAGTAGTTTCGTTCCTAATTCTCTCCTTCTAGTTACTAATTGCTTCCTAGAAACTACGTTAGTTGTTTTGGTAAATCATGATTGCTTCCCACAAATAAATATGGAAAATAATGCTTCCTGCTAATTACAGATTTGCTTCCACTAAAGAAATAAAGAAAATTAATCGTTTATATAGATTTTTTTTGCAACGCAAACTGGTATGGAAACATTATTTTATCCATGGAAGCGCATTTGATGGAAACATAATACTTGAAACTAGGACGTCTAAAGTGAAACGTTGGGTTATACAGAACATGTAATCATTGAACACTTGAAGCATCGGGAAGCAATGGTGGAAGCATGCCTGATTAATGTGTAAGAGAAGCATGATTTTTATGGATGCATAAGAAGCATAGTGTGCTATTGTTAGAAGCATGATTAGTGTCCAACCGGAGCTTTGTTCAACTGTATAGGAAGCATAAATATTTTGTAGAACCTCCATCGCTTGGTTATTATGTAAATGAAGCTTCATCTTTGTGGGTAGGAAGCAAAAATGGACTTGGCTGTGTGCATCATAACTATGCAGAGGCCGGGTGTGTGCTCATTGTTTTATGTATCTTCTTGATGCTTCATTTTGAGCAAATAAAATCCATCTTTTATCGAAGAAAAGGAAGCAAAAATGGACATATTTTGGATACAAAATTTAGAAGATGGTGCGACATACATATGCGACGTAACAATTACATATACTACAAACAAAATGACCATGTGCTTCCAAAGCCGATGGTCGATTACAAAGTTTGCTCCAAGATGTGTAACGCAACAATTATAAAGTTTGCTTCCAAGCTGATGAAGAGTACAATATCACTGATATGCTCAATTTCTTTCCACACGTCATGCCCACCAATGACCACCGCTCCATGCTCACCGTCGGCAAAACATTTTCTTCCACTCCCGTAGGCATTGGGGAAATTTAGGAGGCATGAATTGTTTGGTTTGACTTCAAATAGAACGCCTACAAAACAATATGAACAATGAAAATGAAGCAAACTGAACAGTATCGAAGAACAAGCATCAAACATATGAAGGAAACTGTTGAAGAAACACAACCATGGTGCTTATGAAGCAAACTAAGCGTATGAAGCATGAAATTTTGGAAGCATTGTATCATGCAATCTAACATAATCTGGGTAGTAGAAGCATAGATTTTTAAAAGTGGGATTACCAAAATATTTATAGGTAGTCATTCAAAACCAGATCTGGGAGGGGGGTGATAGGCATCTTCTCCATAATATGTGGGAAATTAGGAAGCAACAATTGGTTGTGCATAATACATACGAAGCAAAGTTGAACACACCTATACGGACCGAAGATGCAAAAGTAGGGCACGCATGTAGCACGTTGTATGGACTAGCGATACATGGTCCTTCCGTCGTTGCGAACAAGGGACGCCGGAACCTGACACCAGTAACATCGACCTCCTCTCCGATGTTGGCGAGGCTCCTGGACACCTTGGTGCGTCGATGTTGAAGGGCTGTGCGGACGACTAGGTTAGCAAAGGCGTTGCAGTGAGATGAGGACGGAGGAGCGAAATCATGCCCAAATCGGGGAGGTGCTCACCATTAAGGCCACCATGGTAGCCTATAAGAGAGGACGTCGATGTTGCGGACCGCCACGATGGGCTGATGCACTACCGTAGCAGGTAGACCGGAGGGATCGCCGAGCGTGGCCAGAACAGCAGTGGAGCGATCAATTATGGACCCGTTTTGATTTCCCTAACCGTGGGTGCATAATTACTGGGTTGGTGGGGGCAGCTTCCATTCCTGATTAATGGGTGCATTTAGTGGAGAGAGAGGCAGTGGTTTCTGGCCATACGATGGGAAACAAATCTATGGTGCAGGATTGGTCTGATAAAGGGAAAACATCAGACATATGAGGGAAAGTGTTTCCCTTCACTTAATGGAAGGTCGGGGACCAAGCATGAATGATACAAAGTGTGGCCTGGACGCGGGGGCACGTTATTCAGAGATTTTTGCAAAAGAATGAGTCAAAAATTTAGTTTTAGTTTTCCACAGTAAGCATTTCGGATCAACCGATTTGCAAACTCGGTGATACCGAAGCAGCTGTTGGAACCAAAACTAGTGAACTCGGTTAGACCGAGTCACAGTTCGGTGGCACCGAGACTGCTAGGGTTTCACAAAGTCCTGAACTCAGTCACACCGATTTGCAATTCTCGGTCAGACCGAGAACCACATGTGCAATGGCCTCGGCCGAATCGGTGGAACCGAGTTCTGCAACCCGGTGGGTCCGAGATGGTTTCGGCGGAAACCTAATTCTAAATTTTCGAATCGCATCTATTCTAAGGATTGTTTTGACTGGATAGAGGTGTTTCAATCGTGGCAAGAATTATAATGAACACAATGTGCTAGGAATCGGACGAGGATAGCACTGTGATCGAGTCCATACCCTAGTTTGGTGATGAACTCGCTACGGTGGCAACGGCGGAGATGAAATCCGTTGACGGCGGCAGAGACCAGCGACAGGAGGCGGCTGGCGACGAGGAGGACGATCCGGAGACCCAGGAGGCAGAGCGAGCTATGCGCGGGCGAAGGGGTTTCGGAGAAATTTCCAAAATTTTACCCGTGAGTATATATAGCCCGACCCTGTCGGTGTGACCGAGTGGAACAACTCGGTGGCACCAAGATGCATAACTGTTGAAAGTTACAGCAACTCGGTGTGACCGAAAAGTTCAAATCGGTTGCACCGAGATGAAAACCTAGATCGACTTAGTGATCTCGGTATGACCGAAATGGAGGAATCGGTCAGACCAAAACACACAAAGAAGTTTTGGAAGTTTAAGTCTATGACAAATCGGGGACTCCGAGTGCTCCTCACACAGAGTGGTTCGAATCTGACTTGATCAAATTTTGTGATGTAGCATGAATAGAGTTTGAGACGAGAAAAGCATAGATAGCTAGAGAGGGTTCTTAGGCATTCTTGTCCATCCACTTGGCAAAAGAAAAGAAAACCAATCAATCAAAACAACAAGTGGATGTCCTCGAATGAGTAAAATATGCAATCAACATGCTCACACAATAAAATGGCAATTGAAATATGTGGCAAAGCATGCACAACCAATTCTAGCATCTATCAAGCAATTGGCGATGACTAGGTCATCTATATATGAGTATATTGACTTAGGAGTCAAATAAGAACATTTGATCATAGGTCATACTCATCGTTTAAGCACAAGTGGGGTTACCACTTTTACATAAAGCATTTTTGTGTTCACACTATTAGAGTTGCTTTAGCTCAATTCTTAGAGTAAAGCTCCCCCTAGATGTGAGATCCCCCCTAAGAGGGATGAACTAACCTTGGGTTTTGTCGATGATGACTTTATGTTGATGTTGAAGATGTGGATGCTCAATGTTGATGTAGATCATTTGGAGCTATCCATTGGAGTGAGTTGCACTTTCAATACCTACACGGGTTAGTCCCACAAGGAACAAACAAGGATATCCATAGACATAGAGTGATGCACACACAAGATGATGTCTATGAAAGCTTTTAGGTTACCTTGTCCCTTGTCTTACCAACAAGAGGGTTTGTGACTCCTTGAACTAGTGCAAGATGTGGAAGTTGATTGCACTTGTTCTTTCCAAGATGATAAGAGTGAAGTATGTTGGCGGAGTCACCCTCAAGAACTCTCTAGTTCTTCTTCTTCTGGATCCACACCATCTTGATGGGAATCCTCGGTGTTGTAGTGGAACTTGAAGTAGTCTTGGGAACCCACTTGACTAAGGCCTTAGGAGCTTCTTCAAATGCATCATTTTCCTCTTGAAGCTTGTCCTTGCCTTTTTGCTTGTGGTCTTGTGGTGGAAGATCATCTTGAGCTTGTGTCCATTTGAAAGAAGTAGGATCATACTTCTCTTGTTGAGGAACAAACTTCGTCTTGGGGTATTGATCTTCTTCCCACTCAACTCCATTGGCATTGAACTTTCGTTCAAAACCAACACCTTGATTCTTCCGGTGCCTTCCTTGCTTGCGTACAATTTCCTCGAATTGCTTACTTCCGGCAAGGCTCTTGTAAACACCTTTCTCTATAATTCCTTTCAATAAGCTATTTTCTTGCTCAAGTTTAACTTGGCTAAGAGAATCATTAGTGGAATCAAGAGAACTACTAGAAGCAACAATATTGGATTTAGCATGATCATTGTTACTATTGGAGGAAGAATCTTTCTTGTTCTTGTTACTAGACTTGACTTGAGGCATGTAAGTGGATAAGAGTAAACGCTTGGCAATGTAAGAAGAACTTTTCTTACGAAGATCATTATTGATTTCTTTTAAGAACTCATGCTCTTGCTCAAGGTTGAGCTTTTCAAAGCGTAATTTCTCATGAGTCCTTAAAAGTTCTCGATGATCTCCTAAGATAGTTTCATGAGCTAACTTAAGAGTGTTTAGTTCTTTAGTTAGAGACTCAATCTTCTCCTTATCATTGTCATTCGTTTTATCTTGATTAGCATGATTAATTGACGTTTCATCATAGTATTCATCACTAGAGTTGTCAACAAGTAAATCATCATCACCTAACAAGTCATCTTCATCACTATTGAAATCAACATACTCGGGGTGTGATACCTTTGGGCCTTTAGCCATGAAGCATGTTCCAACTCCTTCATTTGGTGAGTCAAATATGTCGTAGGAGTTGGTTGTCACAAGTGCTAGACCGGCAACACCTTCATCTTGAGTATATTCGGAATCGGAGTGATAGCTTCTCTCGGAGTGGTTGTCGGAGTCTGAAAGTGCGTTATATCGACTAGAGGGGGGTGAATAGGCGATTTTTATGAAAGTCTTCAAAACGTGGGAGTTATGAAGACAAACAGCGAAGATTTTGCCTATTACTATGCAGCGGAAGTTAGATTACACTAGGCAAGCCATGGTCAAGTATTCAATAGAGTGAAAGCACAAAGACAAACAGCTGCAGTGTAATAAGGATCAGGTAGGAAGAAGTTATGAAGCCGAACAGATCATACATTCACGTTGTGAAGACAAAAGATAGAGCAAGCATGCAATGGCTTCACAATGAGTAACAGTAAGAAAAAGGAAGTGGAGATGAAACCGGTGACTCGTTGAAGACAATGATGTGTTGGACCAGTTCCAGTTGCTGTGACAACTGTACGTCTGGTTGGAGCGGCTAGGTATTTAAACCTTAGGACACACAGTCCCGGACACCCAGTCCTGAACACGCAGCTCAGGACACCAAGTCCTCACCATATTCTCCTTGAGCTAAGGTCACATAGTCCTCGCCCAATCACTCTGGTAAGTCTTCAAGGTAGACTCCCAAACCTTCACAGACTTCGTTCACTGGCAATCCACAATGTCTCTTGGATGCTCTGAACGCGACGCCTAACCGTCTGGAGGATTCACAGTCCTCAAGTGTAATAAGTCTTCAGATCACACAGACAAGAAGACTTAAGTGATGCCCAATGTTCTCTGGCTCTGGGTGGTTAGGGCTTTTCTCCTCGCTAGGAATTTTCTCTCAAAGGCTTCGAGGTGGGTTGCTCTCAAACGACAAAAGCCGTGCACTGAAATCTGAGCAGCCAACCGTTTATGGTTGTAGGGGGTGGGCTATTTATAGCCACTTGGCAACCCGACCTGATTTATCCGAAATGACCCTGGGTCACTAAGGAACTGACACGTGTCTCAATGGTCAGATTTCAAACTCTCATGGCAACTTTACTTGGGCTATAAGCAAAGCTGACTTGTCCGGCTCTGGACAAGATTCGCTCTCATTGTCTTCACTCGAAGACATAGGTTTTTGGTTTAGGCATCACTTCAGTCATTCTGACTGGTTCTCCTGGACCCCACTTAACAGTACGGTGGTTCCTATGACTCAACACAAAAGAAAAAGAACTACGAAAGATCTAAATCTTCGAGCTCCATAGGCTTCATAACGTGTCTTCTTTTGTCATAGTCTTCAATGTGAATATCTTCATATACCACCTTTGGCTTCAATGTCTTCATACATTTTTAGGGGTCATCTCTGGTAGTAAAACCGAATCAATGAGGGACTTCTACCTGTGTTATCCTGCAATTCTCACAAACACATTAGTCCCTCAACTAGGTTTGTCGTCAATACTCCAAAACCAACTAGGGGTGGCACTAGATGCACTTACAATCTCCCCCTTTTTGGTGATTGATGACAAACTAGTTGAAGTTTTCAACGGGGAATATAGTCTATGAAATTGTAAAGGATAAGGAATTGTCTTCATAAGTTGCAAGGGCTCCCCCTGAAGATGTGCATATAAGTTAATTTGCTTTTGGAATGCAAATGCACATGGCAGGTTTTACTTGGAGATCCATTTCAGCTTATGATGACAATCCATTATGCATGTGAAAGTATATGAAGATAATGACATGCATAATGGAAAATGGACGTCTGCAGAATGAGCTAAGTGCGGAATTTATCGTCGCACATGCGGAATTTATCTTCGCAAAACAGGGTGGCAAACAAGTAGCAGACGACCATCTGGTTTAAGTGTTACAACTCATAAGAACCAAATGAAGCAAAAACGAGAGTTGTAAGCACGAAGCAAAATATAGCAAAACACAAAGCACCCGCCCATATGGACCCGCTTGAAGACTATCAACCCATATGCTTCTCCCCCTTTTGTCACCAAGGACCAAAAAGGTTTGAAGACATAGAGTGTCTACTCGTTCCCAGGAGCAGCAGGGTCGTTGGAGGTGTTTGGCAGTGCAGAAAAGCTTGGAGGTGCTGAAGCAGGTGGCGGTGATGTAGCATCGTCTTCTTCATCAATGATTCTGGCAGTGACTGTGGCAGCAGATGAAGAAAACTCAGAGTCTTCAAGTGATGGTGTGTTGCGCATCACAGCCCTTCTAGGAGGTGTGGTGTCAAACTTGAATCGCTCAGTGAAGCCATCCTCTTCAAGTTCAGCTTCAGTACACATCATTGATAGCCCTTTCCATGTACGACGACAGGTTTCATGAGTGACGAAAGCATTCTTGGTGGCAAGATTTCGAAGACGATTAACATCCACCAAGAGGCTTTTCATCTGACGCTTTAGCCAGTCGTGATGCCTATCTTGTTTTTGATGAAGGGCCACAAGAAGCTCTCGGTCATTGAGAACACGAGCGCGCTTCTTGGGTCTTGAAGCAGTTGCACTATCAGTGGCTTCAGTTGAAGCAGGGTGTGGCGCACGTGTAGTGCCAGCCAAAGGATACACCCTGGAGATGGCTTCAACACCTTCATCATTTTGAGTGAAGCTCTGGTGTTCTGCATTCTGAAGACTCAAAGGTTGCTTGGCAGGCTCAGGATATATAGCTTCGGCAGAGGTATCCACATCTGGCAAGAAGATCCGATGGTTGCGGGCTGAAGGCTGATATGAGATCGCAGAGTGAAGCTTGATTAGTCTCATTACCCAAGGAGCATAGAACTTTAAGCCAAACAGATCTGAGCCTAATGCAGCGAGTTGGCGTATGAAGAAATCCTGTGCATTGAAGCATTTGCCATGAAGGATACAGAATATCAGAGTCTTCATTGCACCCTCAATCTTGGCATTTGGAGAGTGCCCTTTAATAGGCCAGAGAGTCCGCTGGATAATGTGATAGATTGTTCTGGGCAGGTACTCAAAGTCTTCAATGAAGAACTCTGTTGGATAAGGAGCATCGAGAGGCAGTGGCTTCATCATGGAGAGCATCTGACTCATATTTGGTTCAGGCCTCTGGAATATGCTCTCAAGAGCTTCAGTGTGTAGTGGACAACCTTCCTCGAAGAGTTCGCCAGGAGTGGGCAGGCCGGTGAGCTCAATGATATCGAATGCATTGGCTTCGTGATGGACATTGCCGGTCATCCACTCCAGGGCCCAAGTCTTCGGATCTCTGTTGTATCCCTTGATGTGTAGGGTGGCATAGAATTGCAACAGAAGCTCTTCATTCCAGTGCTCTTCATCAGTTATAAACTGCAGCAGACCCACTTGCTTGAAGCAATCCAGCGCTTCCTCTAAACAGGGCAGACCAGCAATAGCTTCAACATCAAGGCGCTTGTGCGGGAAGATGCGACCTTGGTTGTATAGGATGCATGAATAGTAGCTGCGCTGAGGATAGCTCCAGAACCTATCTGATGAAATCCTTTCCCTTGAATAGGGGTTCTTGGAGCTGTTGAAGAACATATTGTCTGCGTTGAAGCTATTGATGTCGAAGGAGCCAGGTGCTGATGCAGGACCTGGGAACCTTGGCAGCCTTGGGACTGGCTTCTAGACATGAGGCCTGTGCTCAACATGATAATCAAATTGAGGACCAGCGGCAGACTCAGGAACAGAAGTGTCTGGATCAGTAGCTTCGCTATCTGCTGAAGCTTTTGGTGGGGAGGGCTCCACATTGGCTTCAGTGTTGCTTGTGGCAGCCTCAATATTTTCAGCCTCCGCTTGACTAGCTGGAGGGTCAGTCACAAGCACGTTCTCCTGGAGAACTGCTTCTTGGTGGAGCATTGGAGTGGGCTCTTGTGGTGCTTCTTCTTCGGCTAATGCAGCCGGAATGTCTTCAGCATAGACTTGAGGCCTTGGACCTTTGCGAAGCCTGCGGAATGCAGACGACGCCTGTGGGGTTGGAGTGGGTTGGGCCTCATTGTCTTCTTCCTCTTGAGGGTGATCCGCCCATGACGCATCTTGTGCAATTGGCGTCAGAGGATGACCAATGCTGATGAGCTCGCTTTGTTCATACTGAGGAAGGGCTGCATCATCTTGTACATTGTCCTAATGACCAATGCCTTCAGCAGCAATGGGGTCAGCTGCTGGTATGTCTTCAGCTTCAGGAGCCTCTGTGGAAGCAGGCTCATGAACTGTCAGTTGTCATTCTGCGTTGGGGTGAACCATAGAGATAGGTTCAACTATCAAGGGCTCTGTGGGAGTAGCCCAAGATTTCTTGATCTTTCGCTTCTTCTTGCTAGGGGCAGTAGGAGAGGCTTCAGAGCTTTTCCTCTTTCTGGCTTCAGGCTCAGCAGTTCCTGTCTTCTTGAGCTCTGAAGCTGTTGACCGGCTCTTTGGCTTCGAGCCAGTCGTTGCAGTTGGGAAGACAATTGGAACTGCTTCTTGCCTAGGTGCCTCTGGTTCAGC